>NC_064862.1:33906720-34244845 GCF_024139225.1 Suncus etruscus
GGTCCCTGCCGCCCACCTGGCTGGTCCCGAGGTCCCAGACCCAGTCCCGGCGGTCGCGGGGCGCCGCACCCCGGCTGGCGGGGCTAGGAGGGAGGGAGGTTGGCTCTTACCTGCGTCCGGAGAACGGGGCTCCGCCGACGCTCCAGGCCGAGCCGCCTGCGGGGAGCAGGAGGAGCCCCACGCAGAGCAGCGCCCAGGCCCGCGGGCCGCCCATGCTGCGCCCCGGCCCTGGGTCCCCCCTGCGCGCCGCGCGCCTGCAGCTCCGGGCCGGGACAGTCCGGGACGGGACGCGCGCACGGAGCCAGCCCGGTCTCCGGCGCGGGAGGCGGGCGTGGGGCGGGGGCGCGATCCGTCTCGCCCGCCCCTCGCCCGGCCCCCGCCCCCGGCGCCGCCTCTGCCAGCCCGGAAAGAGTCGGGCGCCCCCGAACATCTGGGCACCGGCCAGGTGCCCACCTGCGCCCCGAGCCGCGTGTTGCAGACCGGGAAACTGAGGCAGGACCCGCGTGCGTCTCAGGTGCAGCCTACACCTACAGTGTCTGAGCTAGAGATGCTGGGACCTGGTTCCCCTCCACATTTTGGGGGATCCAGATTTCCCAGGACATAGACTTGGGGTACAGCACGTTGGAGGAACTGATGGAGAATCGGGGTGCGGGGTGCGTTTGGGGATGGTCAGCTCAGCACCCTGAAACACTGATCAATCCTAACAGTTGCAAAGCTCCTGACCCCGTGTTTAACTCTCTCAGCCATCTTTTTGTGGGTGCACAACACCCTGGCAGGGACTGCTCCGTGCTCTTGGGCCACTCCTGGCAGTGCTGGGGACCCTCTCACTGGGTTCCTGCAATCAGGAGGACATTTGCGCTCTGGTTTTGTTTTATTTTTGAGCCACTCCAGGCAGTGCTCAGGGTTTTTTTCTCCTGGTTCTGTGCCCAGGAATCACTCCTGATGAGTTTGGGGTTCCATATGAGGTGCTGGGATCAATTTAGTTTGGCAAGCCTCCTACTTGCTGTACTGTGTCTCAGTTTCAGGTCCTGAGGACAGCATCTCACCTTTTTGTTTTGTTTTGTTTTGGGGGCCACACCCGGCAGTGCTCTGGGGTTACTCCTGGCTCTGCGCTCAGAAATCGCTCCAGGCAGGCTTGGGGAACCAGATGGGATGCCAGGATTCGAACCACCGTCCTTCTGCATGGAAGGCAAACGCCCTACTGCTGTGCTATCTCTAGCCTTAGCACCTCACTTTTAACCCTGATAAGGGAAGAATGTCGATAGCACTTTCATCTTGGTGTGGAGGGTCCTTATGTTACAAGAGGAGTGGGTGAGAGTGGGGTACAGGTGAGCTTGGGGGGAGAGGGCTAGAAGTCCCACAAAGGGACTTTGTAGTGCAGGTGTGATGGCCAAAGGCACATCTATTGTGTTTGGGTACAAGATATGAACAGATGCACAGGTATGATGTGTGAGTTTGTGTACGTGTGTGTCCATCCTTGTGGTTGCTGTGTGCTCCTGGGAAGGGACCACAATTCTCATGAGAGAACCCCAGCCCAGTTTCTCACCTCTCTTGCCTGAATTTCCAGGGACTCTTCAGGGCTCTCTTCTGTTCATTGTGTTGGACAGAGCATGGCGGGGAGGCTATCCCCAGCTCCTTGCGGAGGTGTGTCCATACCCAGGATCATTCTAGAAACTCCTGGGAGGAAGGCTGTGCTGAGTAGCCCACAGCTCTGACTCGTGTGCCCAGGACTGGATGGTGCCAGGTCCCAAGTCTGGAGGGAAGGTGAGACAAGTTGGTTGGGCAACTTCTCTGAGCCTTGCTTTCTCTCTGTACAAGGGCAGCTGCATGTCCCGCAAGGGGGTATAGACAGAAGTGAGATATCACGGTAATTCCCTGGCACCCACTTTCTCCCACTGCACGAGATTCCCCCAGGGATCCCCACTTCCTTCAACAATATTATCACAGCAGCAGACACTGCTCCCAGGGACCCTTCCTTCCCTTTCCAGAATGATTTGGAGGTACCTATTATATGTCATCAGTCTAACTCTCAAGAAATGCAACTCTTACTTTCTGGTTAGCTGCTTCTGTTCCTTTGTTTTGTTTCTGCTGGCTCTGTGCTCAGCTGTTGCTACTGATGGTGCGAACTGAGTTTCCCACTTGCAAAGCATGTGCTCTGTCCATAGCTTACTCTTAAATTTGTACTCAGGGACCACTCAGGGTGGTGCCAGGGGATTTATATGGTGCCAGGGATAAAGCCAGGGAGTTGGCTGTGTGCAAGGCAAACATCTCCCTGTACTTCCCTCCTTGTACTCATCACAGGGCCTTAATTTAAATAGCAGCCTTCCTAGGGGCTGCAGACTGAGCTCAAGAGACTATCCTGGCAATGAGCTTGATCCTCTGAGTACTGCCTGGGTGACCCCTAAGCACCAAGCTTGGGAATAGTGCTGGAGTACCACCAGGTGTGGCCTGAAAGCCACACACAGACATAAATAATAGAATAAAAATAAGGACTCGAGTGACAGCACAGTGGGTAGGGCATTTGCTTTGCACGCAGCTGACCCGAGTTTGATCCCTGGCATCCCATATGATCCCCTGAGCATGCTAGGAGTAACTCCTAAGCACCGCCGCTGGGTGTGACCCAACCCCCCCCCAAACAAAAGAACATAAATAAAAAGTAAGCAGGGCCCTCTTTTGAGATCAGGGAAATAGCTCAAAGGATTATACAAGTACTTTGCATGTGGGATCTTGAGTGTTGGAGGCCCAGGTTTGAACCCTAACCCTCATAGTCCCCTGAACACTGTAGATGTCATTCCTGAGCAACATGTAAGGAAGGGCCCAGAGTACTGCTAGTGTGACCCTCAAATAAATACATAAATAATAAGCAGAGGTCTCCCAGAGGTATTGACAAAAGCTCTTGACAAAGCAGGTGTGACTGTGTGGTACTTGGATCTAAGGGTCAAACTTTTTTGTTTGTTTTTGTTTTTGTTTTTGGGCCACACCCAATGACACTGAGGAGTTACTCCTGGCTATGCACTCAGAAATTGCTCCTGGCTTGGAAGACCATATGGGACTCCAGAGGATCGAATCGCTCTCTGTCCTAGGTCGTCTGCGTGCAAGGCAAACGCCCTACTGCTGTGCCACCGCCCCAGCCCCCAAGGGTCAAACTTGGGCATGCGATGTAGGTAAGACCTGTTCTTAGCCCATTTGTTCTCCCAGGCCTCCCTTTTCTTGTTGATTTTCATTTGGAATAGCACCCCACCATGCACAGAAGCTACTGCTGACTTTTGCTGGGGATCACTTCCTGTGGTGCTGGAGACCATGTGGTGTTAAGGATGAAGCCCAGGTCTGCAGAACTGCAGAGCTGCGTTCCAGCCTTTGAGTCCTTTTCGGGCCTTATCGCCTTGCCTTGGTTCAGTGTAGGTGCTTCTAGGAAAGCCTGGAAACTTCTGGTCCCCATACAGTGCTCCTGGCGGGCACTTGCTCCACAGCTGAACCTCTTTGCCCTCCTGAGCAAGAAGGGCGGGAAGTGGGGTGGGGCCTAGGCCTGGACATTGGAGGGTTCAGAGTTTTCTGAGGCTTAGCTCCCCCCTCTCCCAGCAACAGTCCTGGGTCTGTCCCTGTAGGCAAGGCCTCCCTGGGGAGGGAACCCAAATCAGACCATTGGCTGCCAAGCCCTGACCACAGGCCCAGGAGCAAACAGCTTCCGCTCCCAGGCTGAGCCGATGCCAGGAGCTGTGCTAAGCACTTTGCTTGCATTGTCTCCTGCCGGCTCTTCCACTGGCCACCCCGAGGTTGCCTTATTGTTCCCAGGTGGGGCTGCAGAGATGGGGATGTCAGCTGGGGAGCTTCTCCACCGTAGAGCCCTGTGCGAGGTGGGGGTGGGGGTCTGCCGCAGACCAGAGCGAGGACAAGACTTCGATCTGGGCTCTCATCTGGCAGCTGAGAGGGAGCACATGGGTCATCCTCATGTGGACCACACAGGCCTGGAGACTCAGCCCCCCAAGCACGCACGCACGCACGCACGCAAGCATGCTCCCAGAACAGCTGAGGGGGCTGGGAAACAGACCACTGAAGTGGACACACGGACATCCCCTTGGCCCCCACCCTCAGCACCCCCGGCCTAGTCCAAACAGGAAATGCTGTCCTCTTTAGTGCAAACAGACCTGGGTCACAGCCCCCCCTTTCCTCACAGGCCCCCCTCCATTGGGGCCTGTGCCAAGGCTTTCTTTCCTCTGCCTGAGCCTATGGGACCAGCTCCTTAGCTTGGGGGTGCCTATCAAATCAAACTTGAACACCCTATTGTGCTAGTCCTGGCACCCCATCGGATTCTGTGTCCAGGTAGGGCTCTTTCTGCTACCTGGGACTTGGTCTGAAAGGCTGAAGGGGTCCCCCAGACCTGGGATACCCTCTCACCAAGACCCGGCCAACTGGGAGAGGCAATGACTGGACATCAGGGAGGGAAGTGGCCTCATAAACCACAGTGGCCTTCCAAGCTGTGCCCCCTCCTCCTTCTAGGGTGGGGACAGGCCTCTCCAGGGCTTTGTCTGCATTCTGCCCTGCTGGCCTGCAGGTCCAGAGCAGGACAGCCCTGGGGACCCAGAGAGCCTGCAGCCCATTTATTTCCGCTCCAGGGGCTGCCCTTCTCACCCAGCTCATTCCTGACTCATGGAGATGGAAGGGAGGGTAGGGAGGAAGGATGCTGTCTGGAACCCATAAATTAGGGCTCAGTAGCGAGGGAGGCCAGTCTCCCACCCCCGTACAGTAATCCTCAGGGCTGGGGAGAAATGGAGTGGTGGTGCAGGCATGAACAAGCAAGGGGCCTGGATTCAGTAGCTAAGCCAGACTGGGCAACCGTGGGACCTAGAGCATCTCCCTGGCCCCAGCTCCGGATGTGGTGAGCAGTCAGTAAAGGGATGGGCAAAGGGGCCTTCTCCCAGCTGCTTTTTTCTGGCATCTCCCCCAAATCTCTTCCTGCTCCCCCATCTGCCTTCTCTGGGGTCCCTTTCTCTGCTTCTCCTTGCACAATTCTTGTTGAAATTGGATCAGTGAGGGTTTCCATCTACAGGAAGCATCTAACCAGCTAGGGGTGGGTGGGTAGAAGGAGTCATTGCTGGCTCATTTATACTAGAGTGTTAAAGACTGACATACTGATTGCTGTGAAATGATCACAAGGAGAGTCAACAGGGGTCCTACTTCAGTTCAGTCCTGAATTGCTGTTAATGAAACTCAGAAGTTGGTCAGGGGCTGCATCGTGACCTGGGCTGCAGAGTGAGCCGTGTTTCTTGGAGGTAGGTCCTCAGCTTCTAGGCCCCCTGCTGGATGTGTCTGGGAACCCACCAGTCCTGGTGAAGAGAAAAGGACAGGGTACGAGTCATTCAGCCTGCCCAAGGGGCACCACTAATATATATATATATATATATATATATATATATATATATATATATATATATATATATATATATATATATATATAAAGGGTTAGAACCTTCGGAAAAGTGATTCTGAGGGTTGGAAGTGAGTGTGAGGAAGGACAAAGAGAGACACAAGAGACAAGATAAAATAAAAGATACTCCAAGATAAGAGGAAAGAAATAATTGAGCCAGAGATACCTACAAAGAAACAATGATGGATGATCTGGAGAGATAGCATGGAGTTAAGGTGTTTGCCTTGTATGCAGAAGGACAGTGGTTTGAATCCCAGCATCCCATATGGTCCCCCAAGCCTGCCAGGAGCGATTTCTGAGCTTAGAGCCAGGAGGGAGCACTGCCGGGTGTGACCCAAAAACCAAAACCAAAAAAAAAAAAAAAAAAGAAGAGAGAAAGAAACAGTGATGGGTCTGGATAGACAGAACAGTGGGGAGGGCACTTGCCTTGCACATAGTTCGATCCCCGATACCCCATATGTTCCTATGAATCTTGCCAGGAGTGAACCCTGGTGCAGAGCCAGTAGTAAACTCAGGGCACCTCTGTGAGTGGCTCTCCCTAAAGAAGAGAAGGAAATAGCTGGAAAGACAGAGCTGGGATAGAGACAGACTGGCCTCCCTCGCTACTGAGCCCTAATTTATGGGTTCCAGACCTTGGACAGGGGTCCCCACATGATTGGCTCCTGTGTGTGTTCAGCAGAGGGGACAGGACTAGGTGCCTTCTTCCTGCACACACGATGCATGGGTATGTGGAAGTGGACTCCCAAACAGTTTTCAGGGACCCAGGGGGCCTCTTCAATGACACTTAGCCAACCTGACCTCCCATTTAAGGTGAGAACCTGGGGATGCAGATAAGATCTGCCCTGTAGCCCTTCCCACATTGCCCTTTCACCTAAACTTTGTTTTGTGAAGTTAATCCCACCTGGATGATCAGACCTGCGCACAACTGGGAAAAAATGTCTGGCTGGGGAAGGCAGAAGAAAAGCAGCAAAAGACAGAGAGAGGGGCAGCGAAAAGCTTAGTAGAGAAAGGATATGTGAGGAAAAACACATGGCGGACAGCCGTGGACTAAAAGCAAGATGAATATCGTGAAACTTTAACTGCTTGTGAATTATTTCTCCACCGTTAGCTTGCACCTTCAGACCCACCAGCCAAAGGGGCTAGAGGCGCCATGCCAGGGAGAACTCACCCATGGATCTCTATCTAATTACAATTATTATTATTATTATTATTATTATTATTTAGTTTTTGGGTCACACCCGGTGTTGCTCAGGGGTTACTCCTGGCTGTCTGCTCAGAAATAGCTCCTGGCAGGCACTGGGGACCATATGGGACACCAGGATTCGAACCAACCACCTTTGGTCCTGGATCGGCTGCTTGCAAGGCAAACACCACTGTGCTAGCTCTTCAGGCCCTAATTACAATTATTTTTATTCAGCATACCCTGTGGGGCCACCAGGGCTGCAGGCAGCAATGCTCAGAGGATCTCAAGGCACCAGAGCTCAAACTCAGATTCTCATACATGCAAAGCAAGTGACCCCCAAGCCCTGAGCGATCTCCCTACATCATACGTGGAGGCACCATGGGGAAGGAGGCTCTTCTGTACCCCTCCCCTGCATCCTACCAGTGGGGTTCAACCTGGATCTACTGCAGCCCACCTCTCTTCCCCAGCCTTCACTCCTGGGGCAGAGACACTCCTTCATCTGGCTCACCCCTGCCTGCGGAGATCTTTCAGGCTGGGCAAGGAGCTTCAATCTCTCAGCAGCCCTCCTGTGGAGGTCTGACCATGGCCCAGCCTGTTCCTCTTTCCCTGTGGATCCTAAAAAAGAACCCCCCAAAATTGCTTCAAAAAGATATTTGCGGACCCAAGAGGTTGCACAATGGTAGGGGTTTGCCTTGCATGTGGCCAACCCAGGACAGAACCTGGTTTGATTCCCGGCATTCCATATGGTCCCCTGACCCTGCTAGGGGAAACTTCTGAGTGCAGAGTCAGGAGTAACCCCTGAGCGTTGCTGGGTGTGACTCCAAAACCAAAAACCAAAACAAAATTTTTGCATATATATGACCATGGCAGAACCATTCATAGCCCAGATGCCCGGGAACTAGGGATGGACAGGGCAGAGCCTGTTCAGCTCCCGGGCTGGACCCAGGCTTGTCCTTCACTGCAACTGAATTGGTACTAGAGGGGATGGTGCAAGGTGAAGTGAGCCAGAGGGTGAAGGAAAACATGAGATGATCTCTTTCATATGTGGAGTATGAAGAAACATCGGAAGGAAGTCAGCCGACAGAAATGAGATTGGTAAGTGGGGGAGGGAAATGCTCATCCTGGTGGATGTGGAATAGTGACTCCATGTTCCTGAAATGTTCATCTCAACATGATGGTAAGTCAAGGGAACCTGAATTTAAAATAGCTATAAATTGGGGCCAGAGTGGTCCTACAGCTAGTAGAGCATTTGCCTTGCAGATGGTCAACCTGGGTTCAATCTCTGACATCCCAGGAGGTCCCCCGAGCCTGCCAGGAGTGATTTCTGAGTACAAAGCCAGGAGTAACCGCTGGCACTCCAGGTGTGGCTACAAAACAAAACAACAACAAAATAGTTATATATAGGGGCCAGAGAGATAGCATGGAGGTAAGGCGTTTGCCTTTCATGCAGAGGATGGTGGTTCAAATCCTGGCATCCTATTTGGTCTCCTGTGCCTGCCAGGGGCAATTTCTGAGCATAGAGCCAGGAGTAACCCCTGAGCACTGCCGAGTGTGACCCAAAAACCAAAAAAAAAAAAATTGCTCCTGGCTTGGGGGACCATATGGGACACTGGGGATTGAACCAGGTCTGTCCTGGATCTGCCACGTACAAGGCAAACACCCTACCACTGTACTATCTCGCCGGCTCCTAAAAGCTTTGCTTCAGGACACCGTAGCATCTATTCAAATGAACTGATCTAATTTCTGATCTAATTTCTACGTTCTCTGCCTGCAATTAAGAATACCTGCCAGTAGGTGGCGGCTTGGCTCTGCACCTGCACAGAAATGAGGTTTGCTTTATATATATATATATACATATATATACATACATATACATATATATACATATATATACATATATATACATATATATATTTAAACAGCTTGATTACAGATATGATTGTAGTTGGGTTTCGGTCATGCAAAGAACACCACCCTTCACCAGTGCAACATTCCCATCACCAATGCCCCAAATATCCCTCCTCCCCACCCCACCCCTACCTGTAATCTAGACAGGCTTCTGTTTCCCTCATTCATTCACATTGTTAGGATAGTTCTCAATGAAGTTATATCTCTAACAACACTCATTACTCTTTACTCATTACTCTTTGTGGTGAGCTTCATGTAGAGAGCTGGACCTTCCAGCCCTTTTTTTTTTGTCTCTGGGAATTACTGCAAAAATGTCTTTTTTTTTTTTCCTATACATGGATGTACATGGAATCTATTATGCTGAGTGAAATAAGTCAGGGAGAGAGAAAAACGCAGAATAGTCTCACTCATCTATGGGTTTGAAGAAAGATGAGGTTTGCTTTTTTAATCCTACTGAGATGCTCCTTTGAAGCTGTTTTTGTTTGTTTTCTTGTTTTTGGGTCAACTAGTTTCACTCAGGGGTTGCTCCTGGCTCTGAGTTCAGAAATTGCCCCTAACAGGCTCAGGGGACTATTTGGGATGCCAGGATTTGAACCTCCATCTGTCCTGGATCGGCTGCGTGCAAGGCAAACGCCCTACTGCTGTACTATCACTCAGACCCAACTATTTAATTCCTTCCTTCCTCCCTCCCTCCCTCCCTCCCTTCCTTCCTTCCTTCCTTCCTTCCTTCCTTCCTTCCTTCCTTCCTTCCTTCCTTCCTTCCTTCCTTCCTTCCTTCCTTCCTTCCTTCCTTCCATCCTTCCTTCCTTCCTTTCATCAGTATCTTTGTTAGTGCTGAGATAGAACCTAGAGCCTCACACATGTGGAGCTTGTGCTCTTCTGCTGAAAAACATCCTCAGCCCACAGTCATGAATGACGCCTCACATATGTCTTCTATTTAATGGCACTTTTTTTTTCTTTGAATTTTAGACACATATGGCAGTGCTGAGGGGTTACTCCAGGCTCTGCGCTCAGGAATCACTCCTGGTGGGCTCAGGGGGCCATATTGAATGCTGGGGATCAAACCTGGGCCAGCTGCGTGCAAGGCAAGCGCTCTACACACCGTGCTATTGCTTTGGCCCCTAATGACACCTTTTAGTATAGTGGGATCCTAACACCCTTGTCTATACTATAATTGTTTATCACTGTGTAAGGAGGGATGCTGGGTAGAGGGACATGACAGGGGTTTAGTACTTGTTCATTCCCTGGCACTACATAAGGCAGGGGTCTCAAACTCAATTTACCTGGGGGCTGCAGGAGGCAAAGTCGGGGTGAGGCAGGGCCGCATAAGGGATTTCACAAAAAAAAAAGTCCTCAAACATCATTATTAACAGTTTTAATTATTTCTTCTGAACATGAATAGAACATTGAGTGAAGATCATGAACAGTTCTTCTGAACATGGCATCTTTGCCTATTCCTTGCTGCCAGAGACTTGACAGTGCTTCTTCTCACAAATCTGAACCACATTTGGCTTTAGAGAGGAAGCAGTTGAGACCCTCAGTATGGCTTGAGGATGATCATCATTAAGTCTAGAACTGTTCTTTGACTTATTGAAGTTCAATGTGGAGAATAACTTTTCACACAAATATGTGCTCCCAAAAAGGCACATGGTACGCTTGAACATTCGGGAAAGCTCAGGGAAGCTGGGGGCAATTCTCTCAAAAATTGCCCATGCATGTCTGCTTTTCCACTAATCTCCCTGAACTTGGCTTTGAGATCAGAGTTGCATTGCAGGTCAATGAGCTCTATTTGAAGCACAGGAGAGGCATTTTGCACATCAAAGGAAAAGGGGTCCACAAAATTTGGAAAGTGGCTCTGTGCGTTTTGAAGTCTGCAAATCTGTGATCAAATTCCTTCTCTAGCTTAAAAATAGCATCCACGGGCCGGAGAGATAGCATGGAGGTAAGGCATTTGCCTTTCATGCAGGAGGTCATCGGTTCAAATCCCGGCATCCCATATGGTCCCCCGTGCCTGCCAGGAGCAATTTCTGAGCCTGGAGCCAGAAATAACCCCTGAGCACTGCCGGGTGTGACCCAAAAACCACAAAAAAAAAAAATAGCATCCACATATTTCTCACCACTGAATGGTATGCCTGCATCCACAAGTTCCTTGCATGCTGGGAAATGGCAAAGGATTGTCTGAGAGAGCTGGGATTTCCATAACACAAGTGTTGTGGAGAATGCTCTCACATTGTCATAGGCAGCACTGATAAGCTGCCCCAGGCCTTGTAACATCTTGTTTAGTACATTCAGCTTATGTGTGCTGTCAACAAGAAAAGCTAAGTCCATGAGCCATTTGTGATCACTCAACTCAGAAATAGCATTCCCATCCTTCTCCATGAAGGTTTTCACTTCTCTCAACTCAAAAAATCTTTTCAGGACATTTCCCCTGCTAAGCCAACATACCTCGGTGAAATAGAGCACATCTCCATATTCTGACTCCATTTCCTCTAAAAAAGCACGGAACCTCCTGTGCTTTAAGCCCCTAGATCTGATTTGGTTGATGCATTTCACAATAACAGATATCACATTGTCACACGGCAGGCATTTACTGCAAAGGGCCTGCTGATGGATAATGCAGTAAAGAGCAATGGCCTTCTCTACACCCTCCTCTTCAAGTTTTTTTTTTTTTTTTGAACAAATGCCACCAGTCCATTTTTCCTTCCTGTCATTGATGGCGCTCCATCGGTTATTATTCCAACAAACCTCTTCCATGGCAAACCTGCATTCTCAATAGCATCACACAGATGCCAAAATATCTCATTAGCGGTGGTCTGGCCATCATTGGAATTATTGTGAGCAGCTCCTCTGTCAATTCAAAATTGCAATCAGGGGCCCGGAGAGATAGCTCAGCGGCGTTTGCCTTGCAAGCAGCCGATCCAGGACCAAAGGTGGTTGGTTCGAATCCCGGTGTCCCATATGGTCCCCCGTGCCTGCCAGGAGCTATTTCTGAGCAGACAGCCAGGAGTAACCCCTGAGCACCGCCGGGTGTGGCCCAAAAACCAAAAAAAAAAAAAAAAAAAAAAAAAAAAAAAAATTGCAATCAACACCAAGGACATAAATTGTGAGCTGCGCAGTGTCTGTTATATCTGTGCCCTCATCAAGAGCAACTGAGTATGCATCAAAACATTTGGCTTTCACACACAGTTGATGATAAATGTCACTTGACATGTCAGAAATGCGCTCTGCCACAGTGTTGGCAGAGAGGCTGATTTTGCTAAACTGACCTTTCTTTTTTGGACAGATAATACTTGCAACCTGTAACATGCATTTTTTAACAAACTCTCCTTCTGTGAATAGTTTCCCAGCCTTAGTAATCATCTCACTAACCATGTAACTGGCTTTGACTGATGCAACATTCTCTTTGGTTGCTTTCTCGAAGAAATCTTGTTGCCTTATTAGACATGCTTTAAGACTGGAAACCTGCTTGGCTCTCTCATTTTCTTGATATTTTGCACATTCCTCAGCCTGTTTAGTTGAATAATGGCGTTTCAAGTTGTATTCCTTGTGCACTGCAATCTTCTCTGAGCAAATAAGACATGTGAGGATGCCCCTGTGCTCAACAAAGAAATACTGCGTCTCCCACTTTTCCTAAAATTGTCTGTGCTCATCATCAATCTTTCTCTTCACTGCAGGCTTTGATGAAGTCATGATGAAGGTATGACAAAATCTAATTCTGTAATAAACTTCTCTCCCTTAGGCCTCCAATAATGCAAAGGACAGCGGGCAGGAGCAGTGGAAATGACGTCTGCGCTAGGTGCAAAGTATTCGAGATTATTTGCTTACCAAATATTCGCAATAAAAAATCACATTAGTAAGAAAAAATCACAAAATATCGCATTAAACATTTGCATACCCCAAATGGAACTGCTCGGGGTATGCGAATGTTTAATGCGATTTTTTTCTTACTAATGTGATTTTTATTGTGATTATTTCGTAAGCGAATAATCACGAATACTGGCCGCGGGCCACAAAATGTTGTACAGAGGGCTGCAAACGACCCGCGAGCCGCGAGTTTGAGACTCCTGACATAAGGTCTCTCAAGCACTCCAGGTATAAGTTCTGAGCAATGCCTGGATGTCCTAAACACTATTCCCTATAAAAGGAGGGATGTGTATAAGAATTATTTTGGGGGCCAGAGAGATAGCATGAAGGTAGGGTGTTTGCCTTAGATGCAGAAGGACGATGGTTTGAATCCTGGCATCCCATATGATCCCCCAAGCCTGCCAGGAGCAATTTCTGAGTGTAGAGCCAGGAGTAGCCCCTGAGCACTGCCGGGTGTGACCCAAAAACCAAAAAAGAAAATAATTATTTTTGTGGGGCTGGAGAGATAGAGTAGAAGCAAGGCATTTGCCTTGCATGAAGCCAACTTACCTGGGTTCCATCACCACATCCCATATGCCTCATGAACCTGCCAGGAGCGATTTCTGAAAGTAAAGCCATAGTAACCTCCTGAGTGCTACTGGGTGTGGCCCAAAAACAAACAAACAAAAAATTATTTTTGTGATTAAAAACATATACTTTGGGGTTGTATACATATGCTAAAGATATTTAAACAAATAGACACAACCTGGGATGGAGAGATAATACAACATATGGGGGTTTTGTCCTGCCAACCAAACCAACAAATGAAAAAATTCCAAAAGGAAGGGCCGGAGATATAGCATAGTGGGTAAGGCATTTGCCTTGCATGCATCCAACCTGGGTTCGATACCTGACAGCTCGTATGGTTCCCTGAACCTGCCAAAGGTGATTCTTTTGGAGCACAGAGCCAGGAAATCCCAGAGCACTGCCAGGTGTGCCTCTTCCCAAAATATCCCCCCCCCCCCCAATACAGCCTTCTTACTAGTCTTTAATCGCTGAGCATTTTTTCCTTTGCTTTTTTGGGGGGAATGGGGAATGACACACTCAGCAATGCTCAGAGCTACTCCTGATAGTCAGGATACTCCGGGAGCTTGCTCAGGGGTCCATATAGTATAGTGCCGGGGAACCTGAGGCTTCTTTTTTTGTTTTGTTTCGTTTTAAGGTCGCACCTGGCAGCAGCGCTCAGGGGTTACTCCTGGCTCTGTGCTCAGAAATCGCAGGCAGGTTCCGGGGACCATATGGGATGATGCTGGGAATTGTACGGGCGTCCATCTGGGGGTGGCACATGCAAGGCAATGCACTACCGCTGTGTTATCGCTCCGGCCCAAACCTGGTGCTTCTATATGCAAAACATGGACTCTGGCCCTTTGAATCATCTCCATAGTCCTCAAATGGTTAAGCATTTTTGTTTTTTGTTTTTGTTTGTGGGGGGGGGGGGTCACACCTGGCAGTGCTCAGGGCTTATTCCTGACTCTGCTCAGAGATCACTTCTTTTTTTTTTTTTTTTTTTTGGTTTTTGGGCCACACCCGGTAATGCTCAGGGGTTACTCCTGGCTATGTGCTCAGAAGTTGCTCCTGGCTTGGGGGACCATATGGGACACCGGGGGATCGAACTGCGGTCCATCCAAGGCTAGCACAGGCAAGGCAGGCACCTTACCTCTAGCGTCACAGCCCAGACCCTCAGAGATCACTTCTGATAGAGCTTTAAAGAATCATATGTGGGGGCCCGGAGAGATAGCACAGCGGTGTTTGCCTTGCAAGCAGCTGATCCAGGACCAAAGGTGGTTGGTTCGAATCCCGGTGTCCTATATGGTCCCCCATGCCTGCCCGGAGCTATTTCTGAGCAGACAGCCAGGAGTAACCCTTGAGCACCGCCGGGTGTGGCCCAAAAACCAAAAAAAAAAAAAAAAAAAAAGAATCATATGTGGTGCAGGAATCAAACGTGGGCCAGCCAACGTTTGCAAGCACCTGACTTGTTATACTATCGCTCTAACTGCCCTCTTTTTTCTTAAGGGGCTGTAAAAATAAGCCAGTGGGTAGGCGCTTGCTTTGCACTTGGGTTTGATTCCCCCACATCCAAATGGTTCCCTGGATGCTGGCAGGAATAATTCCTGAGTCCAGAGCCAGGAGATATGGCTGAGCACTGCTGGGTGTGGTCCCCAAAATAAAACAAAACAAAACAAAAATCAAAACAGGTACGGGAGTGATAGCACAGCAGGTAGGGCATTTGCAATGCATGAAGCCAACCTGGGTTCAATCCCTGGCATCCATACAGTTCCCTGAGCTTGCCAGGAGTGATTTCTGAAAGCAGAGCTGGGAGCACCGATGGATGTGGCCTCCCCCACACACACAAAAAAAAGCAAAACAAGGGGCCGGGTGGTGGCGCTACAGATAAGGTGCCTGCCTTGCCTGCGCTAGCCTTGGACAGACCTCGGTTCGATCCCCAGGCGTCCCATATGGTCCCCCAACCCAGGAGCAACTTCTGAGCGCATAGCCAGGAGTAACCCCTGAGCGTCACCGGGTGTGGCCCAAAAACAAAACAAAACAAACAAACAAAAAAAGCAAAACAAACAAAAACTTTTTTTTTTTTTTTTTGGTTTTTGGGCCACACCCGACGGTGCTCAGGGGTTACTCCTGGCTGTCTGCTCAGAAATTGCTCCTGGCAGGCACGGGGGACCATATGGGACACCGGGATTCGAACCAACCACCTTTGGTCCTGGATCGGCTGCTTGCAAGGCAAACGCCGCTGTGCTATCTCTCTGGGCCCAAACAAAAACTTTTTTAAAAGAAACATTTGGGGGCCCGGAGAGATAGCACAGCGGTGTTTGCCTTGCAAGCAGCCAATCCAGGACCAAAGGTGGCTGGTTCGAATCCCAGTGTCCCATATGGTCCCCCATGCCTGCCAGGAGCTATTTCTGAGCAGACAGCCAGGAGTAACCCCTGAGCACCGCCGGGTGTGGCCCAAAAAAAAAAAAAAAAAAAAAAAGGGAAAAAAAAAAAAAAAGAAACATTTGGGTCAGGGATATGGCTCTGGCCTGCTTTGTATGTGAGGATTTGAGTTCAGTCCCCAACACCACAATAACAAAAAATCAATCAATAAAGAAATAATCAACAAACAATCATAGGAACCTTGGATGCTGTTTTCTTCCTGCCTTTCTCAGGTGTTAGTAAGTACCACTCATTCTTGGAGCTGAGGTGTTTCCAGTTCAGCTGTGGTGACTGCTTGCTCAGCTGTCTTAGGGAAGTCAGTTCTTGGAAGAAACTATAAAGAAGCAAGAAAGCGCTTTTGGCTGCACTTTTCACAAGAATTGCTGAGTTTTATAAAATCATTCCTTTTCATCAGTAATCCCTCAAAGGCTCCTTAGAACCTCTTTGGTGGTTAAACACTGTAATAATAACAATATAATTAAAAATTTTAAAAAGAGAAAATAAATCACATATAATCCAGCCGCCTTAATATAATGATTTCCCAGGTGACTCTGCTTGGGGTGTTTCTCTCCTTTTATTTTGGTGCCCTTTCTCCCCCTAAGAAAGGGAAAGTTTCACCTCCTGAAAACAATCTTCCACACTCTCCCAGGTGGTTGAGCACTCTCTTCCTTTCTCTCACTCTCAGGCCTTAGGCCTTTGATGTGGAAAAGGGTCTCTTTTCTAATCTGCACAGAGCCATTCTGCATGAATTGTCAGGGGAGTGGCCTGAGATCTGGATAGAGTCGTCAGCTGCCAGGGCAGGACCTTTCCCGTGTACACACAAACATACACACACACACACACACACACACACACACACACACACACACACACACGCTCCACCTCAGTTAACGTGCGCAAAGGGTCATTTGTAAGCCCAGATGCCTCTACTCTGTTCCTGGGAGTTATCTTCGTGTCTATACTTTTTCTCATTTGTCCCTTTGATGATCTCTAATGTATCACATTTTTTCCTTAGTTTTGGGTCACATCCTGCAGTGCTCAGGGGTTACTCCTGGCTCTGCACTCAGAAATCACTCCTGGCAAGCTCTGGGGAACATATGGAATGCTGGGGATGGAAGCCCGGTTGACCTCATGCAAGGCAAACGTCCTACCCGCTATGCTATCGCTCCAGCCCAATGTATCACGTTTGTAATTCCAAATATAAGTTTTATGAAAAAAAAAATTTGGCCACACCCTCTGGTTCTCTGACTCCTGGCTCTCTGCCAGGGAGCACTCAGGGATCACTCCTATTAATGCTCAGGGCACCTATGGCATGCCAGGGATCAAACCCGGTTTGGGTGCATGCAAGGCAAGGGCCCTACCTGCTATACTCTCATTTCGGCTTCAGTAAATTAAATTCTCCTTGTTGTGGTTTTTGGGTCACAGTCAGTCGTGCTCAGGGGTCACTCCTGGCTCTGTACTCAGAATCACTCCTGATGGGCTCAGGGGCCATATGGGATGCAAAGGATCGAACCCAGGTTGGTTACAATGTAAGGCAAGCATCACTGACTGTATTATGACTCTGGCTTCTAAATTAAATTCTTTTTTTTTTCTTTTTTTTTGGAGGGGGCCACACCCAGTAACACTCAGGGGTTACTTCTGGCTATGAGCTCAGAAATCGCTCCTGTCTTGGGGGACCATATGGGATACAGGGGATCGAACCCAGGTCCATCCTGGGTCATCCGTGTGCAAGGCAAATGCCCTACCGCTGTGCTACTGCTCCAGCCCTCAAATTCTTATTAATGTTTGATAATGGGTCACACTCAGTGGCGCTTAGGGACTGCTCCTAACTCTGCTTGGGGGAGCATAGGGAACATGTTGTACCGAATGGTTCCTATATGCAAAGGTTGTGCTCCAGTCTGTTGAGTTATTTCTGGCAGAGCAGTTTTTGTTTTTAATTTTTTGTTTCTTTTTTGGTTTGGTGCCACATCTAGCAGTGCTCAGAGCTTAATCTCTGCTTTGCACTCAGGTTGGCTGCATGTAAGGCCATTGTACTGTCTTCTCCCCCACCCCATACAATTGATTTTAGTAAAAACAAAAACCATGTGTTTGGGAGGTTGGAGCAGTAGTACAGCAGCTAGGGCACATGTCTTGCTTGGGGCTGACCCTGGTTTAATTCCCAACATCCCAACACCACATCTGGCTCTCCCAAACACCACCAGGAGTGATCCCTGAGCACAGAGCCAGGAGTAAGCCCTGAGTACCACTAAGTTGGATAGGAGCTATTTCGTTTGCTTGGGTTTTGAGGTGATATCTAGAGGAACTCAGGGCTTCCTCCTGGCTCTGTGCTCAGGGATCAGTCTTGATGGGTCCTGGTTTCATATTTGGTGTGAGGGATCAAACCTGGGTTGGGTGCATACAAGACAAGCTGCTTAACTGCTGTACTTTCAGGCCCCAAGGGGCTTCGGACATTTACAGAAACCTCCAGAACCCAGGACTATTTTCCCTTGGGTAAGGGTTTTTGCAGATGCCATTCCATTACGGAGCTTGAGACCTGGGTGAACCTTAAATTCACTTACAAATGGCAAAGAGGAGAGTGGGCCTGAGGAGAGGGAAGGTAGCAGTGAGACAGAAGCAGAGGCTTGAGTGAGGCCTGCACCAGCAGCTCCTGAGCCCAGAACCTTTAAGGGACGAGAAAGGGACTCCAGAGAGCCTTTGGGGAGAGCTCAACACCCCCTCCACCTGCCTCCCCAGCCATGAACTCTCTTTTGTCATAGGTCTTTTTTTTTTTTTTTTTTTTTTTTGGTTTTTGGTTTTTGGGTCACACTCAGCAATGCTCAGGGGTTACTCCTGGCTCTATGCTCAGAAATCACTCCTGGCGGGCTTAGGAGACCATATGGGATGCCGGGATTTGAACCACCAACCTTCTGCATGAAAGGCAAACGCCTTACCTCCATGCTATCTCTCCGACCCCATCTGCTGTCATAAACCTTTAAAACTCTCTCTTGGGCCGGAGCAGTGGAGCAAGCGGTAGGGCAACTGCCTTGCACGTGCTAAGCTAGGACAGACCACAGTTCGATTCCAGGTGTCCCATATGGTCCCCCAAGCCTGCCAGGAGCAATTTCTGAGCACAGAGCCAGGAGTGACCCCTTAGCACTGCTGGGTGTGACCCAAAAACAAACAAACAAAACCTGGGGCAGAGCAATAGTGCAGAGGTAGGGCAATTGTCCTGCACATGGCTGACCCATGATGGATCTGGGTTTGATCGCCGGCATCCCATATGGTTCCCCCAAGCCAGGAGCGATTTCTGAGAGCATAGCCAGGAATAATCCTGGAGCGTCACCGGGTATGGTCCAAAACCCCAAAACAAACAAATAAACAAACAACAAAAACAAACCCTCCAATAGTTCTCATCTCTGTCTCAGTGGCCAAATGAGAGTTAGTACCTCGAAAACAGGGTGAGAACAGCTGCCCTGCAGCTAAGAGGTGGGGAGTGCCTGGAACCCAGAAAACATTCATAATGATGATGGATTTTAGCTTATCACACTGGGGCTGGAGAGATAGAACAGGGGTTAAGGAGCTTGCTTGCACACAGCTAACCAGGGGTTCAATCCCCAGCACCCCACATGGTCCCCCAAGTACCAGCTGGAGTGACCTGAGCACTGCAGGCGGTAGCCCCCAAACAAAAATCAATGAATTCAGCAAAATTCTGAGAATGTGAAATACTATTTGGCTTTCTCAAGTGTTCCTCCCTCTGAGTCTTCTCCCACAGCTTCCTTGGACACAGTTGTGGGGCTGAACTGTATCCCACACCCCAGATGGAGTACCTGCAGGTGATGGTGAGGGGACAATGTTTAAGGGTGGGGGATCCCTATTCCCATAGGACTGTGTCCTTAAAAAAGGTGCAAGTTTGTGCTTAGAGACAGATGTGTCTCAAAGGGGAGAAAATAGGGCGCAGACTCAAGGAGGCCAACTCCACATCTGGGTGCCCCTAGTATTACCCAAGCTAGGAGCAGGCCTAAGACTCTTCTGTTCCCTCAGGGCTCTCAGAGACACCTGCTAACAATACCCAATTCCAGGCTTCCCACCCCTGAACCCTGAGAGCAGACATTTCTGTCCCTGGAAGTCATTCAGCGAATTCTCTTGTGCAGGCAGTGCTGAAGACAGAGCTAGGTAGAATAAGAAGACTCTCTGGAAAGGGAACTGGGCACGTTGGGGATTTCTTGCGCCTGGGCCCTGGTACTCTCAGGCCCTGCATGGTCTGAAGCCAGGATCTGCCCCAAACTCAGCAGGGGGCCCCCAGACATTTCCAGGAGAGGAGTCTGGGGTGCAGATGGAAATACTGTCGAGGATGGGCCAGCTCAGCCCTCGCCCCGTCAGCCGGGGAACCATCTGGTTCCTGTTTGCTGTCCCCTGGCAAGGGGCTCTGAAATCTATGGATGGGGTTAGGGAAGGAAAGGGCTCACTCTGTGGCCAGGGACCCCTGTGAGACAATAGCACACCCCAGAGCCAGTTCCTGCATCTAAACTGGTCTGGGTTTTCTCGCTTAGAGAAGGAGAAATGGACTTGACCTCCAGTGGCAGCTGCTAGGAATAGAGATAATTCTGAATAGCGAGTGCTTACGAAGGGAATCTTTATTTTTCTACTCATTAAAAATCTTCGTGGTAAAACCCTAACTGATCAGTTGGAGCTGTTGGTAGACGAATTAAAGTTTTGTTCAGCTTCAAAAAAAATCGTGGGGCCAAAGAGATAGCATGGAAGTAGGGCGTTTGCCTTGCATGCAGAAGGACAGTGGTTCGAATCCCAGCATCCCATATGGTCCCCCGAGCCTGCGAAGAGCGATTTCTGAGCATAGAGCCAGGAGTAATCCCTGAGTGCTGATGGGTGTGACCAAAAAAATTGTGGTAAAATAGACAGAAGAGGAAATGGATGCTTTTAACCAATTTTAAGTTCAGTAGTATAAAACATCTCCCAGTGCCATCAAATATCAACCCTGCCAGAAGCTTCCAGTGCCAAATGAAACTGTCCCCATCAACAGCCACCCTGCTGCACCCTCCCACGCCAGTCTCTGGCCAGCAACCTTCAATTTTCTCTCTCTGTGAATGGGACTCTTTGAAGCCTATAAAGTTTTTGTTCTTTCAGATCTGAATAATTGCACTTATCACAACATTCTCAAGATTCACCTAGGTTGTGTTGGAAGGATAGAAGAGAGAATAAGGTACTACAGCATGCAGCTGGTCTGGGTTGGAACCCCGAAAATGCATATGGTCCCCTGATCATTGCCAGGAGTGATTTCTGAGCTCAAAGCTGGATACCTGAGCTCTGAGTCTGCTGGGTGTAGCCCCCAAATCAATTAAACAACAAATTCACTTATGTCATAGACTTGCAACAGAATTTCCTATAGATTTTATTATTTATTTAGTATTATGAGGGGGAGGTCACACCTGACTGTGCTTGGGACTTTCTCTTAGGTTTGCTCCTGGATGTGTTTGGGGTGATAGATAACTCAATGGGCCACGTGCTTTGCATGTGTGAAACCCCAGATTTAATCCCTGGGACTGACCCCAGTACCTTGCTGAGAGTAGCACCTGAGCCCCACTAGATGTGGTCCCCAAACCAACCAACCAAGCAAACAAACATAAATAAAACCACTTTTGGAGGTCGGAGCAATAGCACAGCGATAGGGTGTTTGGCTTGCATGCAGCCAACCCAGGATGAACCTTGGTTCAATTTCTGGCATCCCATATGCTCCCCCGAGTCTGCCAGAAGAGATGTCTGAGGACAAAGCCAGGAGTAATCCCTGAGCTGCCAGGTGTGACCTAAACTCCCCTCCAAACCCCCACATTTTTTTCTGTCTGTTTTCCTTTCGATTCTGAGGTTTCAGGAAGATCCTTGAACTCCAGGAATCCACACTGGTGGGGTGCTGGTTCCAAGCCTGCCCTGGGGAGCTGTGTGTCAGCTGAACATGAGCAGTAAAGTGCCAGGACCTGGGCTAATTGGGGTGAGTCCTAGTCTGACAGGGATCTGGAAGGCTCTGGAGGGCTCAGCTTTTGCATTTCAGGTCTCTCCTTTTGAGCGGCAAGCTACTCTCTAGATTGTTCAAGGAACCCAAAATTTCCCAGACACATTGTAAAAGTGGGGTTTGACCCTGGCAGGGTGGGGAGACAGAAGCTTCTCATGGTGGTGGAGGGTAGGCCTGTCTCCCAGTGGGTGCCCCTGAGGGTGACAGTCTGGATCCCTGGTCACTTGTGTCGACTTCACACTCGGTTTGGTCTCCAATCCCCCCTTGTTTCTCAGGGCCTGTGATCCTGTGCCCAGAACACTAGTGAGACCAGGGGCTCAGTGCTAGATGAGAGGGTGACAGACTCAGAAGACTTTGGGGGAACTGGAGCGATAGTGCAGCGTGTAAGGGGTTTGCCTTGTATGCAGCTGGCCCTGGTTCAAATTCACGGCATCCCATAGTGTCCCTAAACCTGCCAGAAGCAGTTCCTGAATGGAAAGCCTGGATTCAGTCCTGAGCACAGCCATGTGTGGCAAAAAATAGTAATAATAAATAAATAAACAAATAAAAACAGAAAAAGAGAGAGAACGCTCCAGGGTCATCTTGTACAGTGTTCTCAGCTATCAGTGGAAAGAGGGGTACAGGGGAAGGTGGGGCCAAGCATGGGCGAGAGGTCAGATGGGCTTGGGTCACTCACTCATCTGGGTCATGATAACCCGCTGCCTGGTGGGCGAGGTTCAAAGTCCAGCCTGGACCCAGGAGGGCAGAGGAAATGACGTGTTAGCAGGGCAGGGTTGGGGTGGGGAGCAGCTGCCCGGATGAATGCACTAGGATGCCCCTTGGACCATTTTTCTTTCTTTTGGATGCATCAACTCACTTTCGAGCCACTAGCCTCTTCTACAAGTTGCACACAGATAAAAGGTCCCAGTTAATGAGGATTCGGGTGAAAGTCTTAAAATTCACAGCAAGCCCACTCCGCATAATAATGTATCAGAAACACAACAATCCTTTAATCTCCAAGGAATTAATTGCTGAGCCCAGAAATTCAGGGCACGCTGACAGAATCCTTAATTTCTTGAGCTGATGCTTTCAAAAAAGCAACTGATTTTAGCCCGGGTCTCTCTCTCTCTCTCTCTCTCTCTCTCTCTCTCTCTCTCTCTCTCTCTCTCTCTCTCTCTCTCTGTCTCTCTCCCCGCCTGTCAGACTCCCACAAGGACCACAAAGGGGGAGATTGTCTCGATGACAGCCACATCCATGTCTGTGGGCTCTGAAATTTTCCTGCAGGTTGAACGTGCTGGATTTGACTTCCCCAGCAGGCTCAATGCAAGCTCTGTGGCTGGGAGGGAACGACGACCCACAGCCCACGGCCCACATGCCTTTGCTGCATCCTGCTGAGAGCCCCCATCCCTGCATCCCTTCTGTGCAGGTTCTGCACTGGCCAGACAGGACCAGGCAGGACATGGCAGAGAGTCGGGCTGTGCTAGAGCCAGTCAGAATCCCCGACTGCACTTGGGGATCAGAAAATGTGGAGTCTCAAGGAGGCACAGGCATCAGGGGACTGTTTTAGTGGCAGGTTGGAAGCGAGGCAAGGTGAGTGCTGGGCTAAGAACAAAATGTGAACAAGGGGCTGGAGTGATAGCATAGCAGTAGGGCATTTGCCTTACATGCGGCCGACTCAGGATGGACTTGGGTTTGATCCCCGACATCCCATATGGTCTCTCAATTTAAGAAAAATAATATGAACAAAATGTTGTGAACAAAATGCTGAGGGATGAGGGGGGTTAGCTGGTGAGGAATGACCCATGCAAAGGCCTTGAGGCAGGAATTCAATCAAGGAGCTGACAGTCACTGAGGCACTTCAGCCAAAGAAAGAGAAATCACCCACCCCAGTACCCCAGGGTAACCTGAACACTTCCAGGACCTGACAGCAGCCCCAGAGTAGCCATTCTAAGAGTATTAAAAACAAAACAAAACAAAACAAAACCACATTATATATAAATTTTATACATTTATAAAAAAACAAAATTTATAAATTAGCATTGATGCTAAGTGTGGCCTAAAAAAATAACCAAAAGTGCTGTGGCTATATACAAGAGACCTCACTTAAGACTAAGCTCGGGGGGCCGGAGAGATAGCATGGAGGTAAAGCATTTGCCTTTCATGCAGAAGGTCATCGGTTCGAATCCCGGTGTCCCATATGGTCCCCCGTGCCTGCCAGGAGCAATTTCTGAGCATGGAGCCAGGAGTAACCCCTGAGCACTGCCGGGTGTGACCCAAAAACCACAAAAAAAAAAAAAAAAGACTAAGCTCGGGCTGGAGAGATAGCATGGAGGTAAGGCATTTGCCTTGCATGCAGAAAGATGGTGATTTGAATCCCAGCATCCCATATGGTTCCCCAAGCCTGCCAGGTGCGATTTCTGAGCATAGAGCCAGGAGCAATACCTGAGTGCTACTGGGTGTGACCTGAACCCCACTCCCAGAGAAAAAACAAAGACTAAGCTCACAGGGCCAGAGTGGTAGCACAGCGGTAGAGCATTTGTCTTGCACGAGGCTGACCCGGGACAGACCTCAGTTCAAAAGACAAACAAACAAAAAGCTCACTAGAAAACTAAAAGGGGGCAGAGAGATAGTACAGTGTGTAGGAATCTTACCTTGCATGCAGCTGACCCTGGTTTGATCCCCAGTATCCCATATAGTCCCCAAGCACTTCCAGGAGTGATTTCTGAGTGCAGAGCCAGGAGTAAGCCCTGAACATCGCAGAGTGAGGTTCCAAGACAAAAATAGGAACAAATAAATAAAAATAATAAAAAAGCAAATAAACAAAGCAACGAAAGAAACCAAAGAGGCAACAGTGCAAAATTGTTGAAAGGAAAAACCTAACTGCTCGCCTAGGACTGAACAACTGTTGACCTCTCATAACTGAAGGTGAAATAAAAAATTTCAATAAATAAGGAGAGGATTTATTGTATAGTTTTTAGTCAATCTGCTCAAAAAAAATTTTTTTTTGTTTTTTTTTTTTGCTTTTGGATCACACCCAGCTGTGCTCAGGGGTTACTCCTGGCTCTATGCTCAGAAATCACTCCTGGCAGGCTCAGGGGACCATGTGGGATGCCGGGATTTGAACCACCAACCTTCTGCATGCAAGACAAATGCCTTACCTCCATGCTATCTCTCCAGCCCGAGCTTAGTCTTTTTTTTTTTTTGTGGTTTTTGGGTCACACCCGGCAGTGCTCAGGGGTTACTCCTGGCTCCATGCTCAGAAATTGCTCCTGGCAGGCACGGGGGACCATATGGGACACCGGGATTCGAACCGATGACCTTCTGCATGAAAGGCAAATGCTTTACCTCCATGCTATCTCCACGGGGGATTGAACCGTGGTCCTTTCCTTGGCTAGCGCTTGCAAGGCAGACACCTTACCTCTAGCGCCACCTCGCCGGTCCCGTCTCAGTGAATGCTATAACCTTATAAGGAAATCATCCCTATCCCCTCTCCCCCCTCCCCTTCTTATGGTATATAAGGATGAATAAAGAAAGCCACGTGGTCCTTTGCCTCTGTTCGGTTCTGGATGGGCACTGGACCCTGGCCGGCCAGAATAAAGAACTCACTTGAGCTTTTGCCTGAGTGACTGTCTCTTCATTTCTCTGTGTCGGAGCAGCATCTGGACTACCGAACCTTACATCCTCACCCCCATAAAGTGATATCAGCCATTGTATTGGGGAGGGTGTGGGGTGACTGGAAATGGGTGTGTTTTAATCCTGATGGGGGGTGTCAAAAAGCTTCTCTTTTTGGGGGGGCATTGGGCCTCAAAGGGACTGGGCCACACCTGGCAACACTCAGGGCTTACTAATTACTCTGTGCTCAAGGATCACTCCTAGAGGAGCTCGGGGGACCATGTGGGGTGCTGGGATTGAATCTGGGGGTTCCATGTGCAAATCATGCACCCTACCCATGATCCATCTTTGTCCTTGGAAGGCATCTTCAACAGAGGCTCCCCAGGCAGGCCTGGTGTACAGATGGGGAGACTAACTCCTCTCAAGTCTCAACAGCTGTTTAAAGGTCTGGAGTCTTGCTCACACATGGTGCCCACCAGGGAAGCACCTTGTCTTGGCTGTGAGCCTACACTGACCCTATTGCCCAGGACGTGAGGTGACAGTTGCCACTATGGTACTGTGGCTCCCGGGGTCCGGAGACCAGCTGGAAGGTCCCAGGAATGCCCATATTCGGCTTCCTGTCCAGATCACTGCTCAGGATGCTGAGAAGCCAGAAATTGTCAGGCAACTGGGTTTGGGTTCGCTCAGAGAGGCGATGGTAGTCTGGGACATCTCAGGGGTCCTCTGGGTGAAAAGGGGTCAGGAACATCATGCAAGGCCCTTTCGCATGAGGACACATGTCACTAGGACTCCCACTTGGAATTTTCTGCTCTTCTACGTGAGGGGCTAGGAGGCTTTGAGGAGAGAACAAAGCAGGCCTCTTCCTCAGAGACCCAGAAGAGGTAGAGAAGTTTCCCCTGCCTTTGTCCTTTTAAGTTACCACCAGCTGCGTCCCTCTGAGGGCCCATGAGAGGAATCCCATTGGCCACAAAAGAAGCCATTTTCAAGCTGTTTGGTCAGGGAAGAAAGAAACCTTTAATATTGGGGGAAACGGGGATGGGGATGGATGGGAAAGAGTAGTGTGGCGAAGGTGGTGATAGTCTCACCAGTCTCCTATCCCACACTGCTGCCCTTTCCCGCAGGAAGATTATATTTCCCAGAGGCCCTTGCAGCCAGCTGAGCCCATGTAATGTATAATATAGGCAATGCAATGGAAACCTTGAAGCATAGGGCTTCCCGGCTTTGACTCTCAAACCTCCTGGAGCATATTTGTGACACAGGGTGTCTTGAAGTCACAAGATAGCAGTACTGTCAACAATACTGCAATAATTTATATGTATAAAAAAAAAGCAATTCCTGGGCCCAAGTGATAGCACTGCAGATAGAGCCTTTGCTTAGCACAGGTCATCCTGGGTTCAGCATTTCCCAAATGCTCCCCCAAGCCTGCCAGGAGTAACTTCCGAGTGTAGCTGGGTATGGTTCCCCCAAACCAAACCAAACCAAACCAAACCAAACCAAACCAAACCAAACCAAATAAAAGGCCTTCTTGTGAAGCAGACTGATGGAAGGCAAATAGAGTGGGCCTTGGTGGAGAGAAGTGGACACTAGCGAATGGTAAGTGTTGAAACATCGCATGCTTGGAAATCAGTCATGAATAACATTGTAATTTCACAGAACTATATTCCAAAGGGAAAAAAAAAACAAGATAGTGGAGCTAATGATGGAAGCAGGGCAAGGGACGTGGGTGGGTAGAGAACCGTGCATTTGATCTCTGGCAGGGCGGCACAAAACAATCTTAATAATCCTAGTAAGGGTGAAAAAATGTATGGGTAAGTTTTACTTCCTTTCAGACACGATAGCTCAGGAAGTCTTGGAAGGGATGGACTGAGACCTCATGTGACAGAAATGTGAGTATGGCGCTCCAGTTTCTGGGGTCCTGGGTGGACCCTCAACCTCTGCTCTTACTGTGGTTCTCTGAGCCTGTCCTGTTCCTTGACGAAGTCCCGGGAACCCCAGCCAGGATCTGTGGTCTCTGCTCTCACAGGTCAGCTTCCAGTGAAGCCTCACTCCTTACTGTCCAAAAGGTTCAGGCAAACCCAAGAGGAAGTGACATTGAGTCTCTGGTTTTGTTACTTGCTGCCACTCAAGGCCTGATGGCCTCGAACAAGGGACACTTCTCTAGGAAGAGGAGACTTGGTCAGGCAGAAGGAAATTATCTCAGGTGCCAACTTTATTTCTCATGACTCCATTTCCTCATTTGTAAAATGTGAGTAGAAACTGGGGCTGGGGAGATAGCACAGCAGTAGGGCGTTTGCCTTGAATGTGGCAGACCTGAGATGGACCCAGGTTTGATCCCTGGTGTAGTGTCAGCCCCATCGTTAATTATTTAATTCAACACCCTGGCATCCCATATGATCCTTTGAGCCTGCCAGGAGTGATTTCTGAGCATTGAGCCAGGAGTAAACCCCTGAGCACTGCCGGATGTAAACCAAAAACCAAAAAATAAAATAAAAATAATAAAAATAAGGGCCGGAGAAATAACATAGTGGTAGGGCATTTGCCTTGCAAGCGGCTGACCCAGGACCAACGGTGATCTGAATCCCGGCATCCCATATGGTCCCCTGTGCTTGCCAGGAACGATTTCTGAGCAGAGAGCCAGGAGTAACCCCTGAGCACTGCTGGGTGTTGCCCAAAAAGTAAAAAATTAATTAATTAATTAAAGGGGTCAGAGAGATAGCACAGCGGTAGGGTGTTTGCCTTGCAAGCAGCTGCCCAAGATGGGCCTGTGTTTGAGTCCTGGCATCCCATATGGTCCCCAAGCCAGGAACTATTTCTGAGTGCATAGCCAGGAGTAACCCCTGAGCGTCACCGGGTATGGTCCAAATCCCCCCAAAATGATGTTATTAAAAATAATAATAATAATAAAGTAATGTGATGCTTGGAGTTGTGTCTAAAATATCAAATGCCACCTCTATTCAGCATGGCTTTCTTTACTGAAATGAATTTCTCTATGATTATTGCTGTTTGAGGTACAGCCTTTCACAGAATGATAATCTCAACATGTCACTTTTCTCATTAAAGCATTAAGTTCATTGAATGTTTTTTTCCCCCATTAGATATTTTATTGTGTGTGTCAGAGAACATTATCCCCTTGTTGCTTTCATTTCTTTCTTTTCTTTTCTTTTTTTTTTTTGGTTTTTGGGCCACAGCCGGTGATACTCAGGGGTTACTCCTGGCTATTCGCTCAGAAATCGCTCCTGGCTTGGGGGACCATATGGGACGCCTGGGAATGGAACCATGGTCTGTCCTAGGCTAGTACGGGCAAAACAGATGCCTTACTGCTTGCACCATCGCTCCAGCCCCTGTAGCTTTCATTTCTAAACTTTCTTGTAACATAATTTTGTTTCAAACATAGAGACACTCTCTTCATTTATTTTTTTATTGTTGTTGTTTTCTTGTTTTTGGGTCACACCCAGCAGTGCCCAGCAATCACTCCTGGCTCTACACTCATAAATCACTCCTGGCAGGCTCCGGGGACCATATGGGATGCTGGGATTTGAACCACGGTCCTTCTGGCAAATGCCCTACCTTTATGCTATCTCTCCGGCCCTTGCATAGTATTTTTAAATTTTATTTTTATATTATCTTTAAATTTGTCTGCTGCAAAGAATACATTTGGTTACAATGGGTACTAATAGACAACTTACGCTATTAATGAAGACTCTTATTTTAACCATTTAGGGAAAAGCCATCTGCTTTCTCTTTTTTTTTTTTTTTTTTTTTTTTTTGGTTTTTGGGCCACACCCGGCTATGCTAAGGGGTTACTCCTGGCAGGCACGGGGGACCATATGGGACACCGGGATTCGAACCAACCACCTTAGGTCCTGGATCGGCTGCTTGCAAGGCAAAGGCCCACTGTGCTATCTCTCCGGCCCCATCTGCTTTCTCTTGATAAAGTATTGCCATGAGCAAATAATTTGACCCTAAGAATAGAAAGCCTCAGGCCGGAGAGATTGCACAGCAGTGCAAACACCCGATCCAGGACCAAAGGTGGTTGGTTCGAATCCCGGTGTCCCATATGGTCCCCCGTGCCTGCCAGGAGCTATTTCTGAGCAGACAGCCAGGAGTAACCCCTGAGCACTGCTGGGTGTGGCCCAAACAAACAAACAAAAAGAATAGAAAGCCTCTCAAAACACCACATACTTATTTAATATTAATATTATTTTTCATTCACTTATAAAAGCAGTTCAGAATAATAATTGTATATTAGAATTTGCTTGTAAATGGATTATATAAATTGAATGTAAAGTTTCTTTCTTGAAAATCTTGCCATAGTCAATAAAAATAAAGTTCATAATATAAAAAAATAAAATAAAATAATGGGAGTAGAAACAAACTGTACTCACCCCACCGATTTCCTGAGACAATTGAATGAGGTCATTCGAGTATGGAATTCAGCACGCCAGGAACCTGGTCTTAGGCACCAACTGAATGTACTCTCTGACAGGACGAAGCACTCCTGTTTGGCGGAAGTTAGTGCTATGCAGTCCTTGTTCCCCCAGTCTGCACACCCACCCCAGGCATTTTCTCCACAGTTTGTTGGAAGCTGCTCATAACTCTTCATATCGAGTGGGTGCAGGGCTTAGGAGGGCTTTCTAGGACAAATCAGTGACCAATTTTGAACTTTTTTATTTTAAAATTTTGTTGATTTTGGACCACTCCCAGCAATACTCAGTCAGGGCTTATTCCTGGCTCTAATTTTCGGAATCTTTTCTGGTGGGACTCGAGGGACCACAGGGGAATGCCAGAGATTTAATCCAGGCAGCTATGTGGAAAGCAAGTGCCCTATCTGCTGTGCTATTTCCCTGGTTCCTAATTCTGGATTCAATTCAATTCATTCATTCATTCATTCATTCATTCATTCATTTTGGTTTTTAGACCACACCTGGTGATGCTCAGGGGTTACTCTTTGATCTGCACCCAGGAATCATTCTTGGCACAGCTCAGGGCCTGTAGGAGAAGCTGGGGATCGAACCCAGGTTGCAGCATGAAGACACTCTCCTTGCTGTATTATCTCTCTAGCCCCGTAATTGTGAATTTTAAAGAGCTAGGGGGCATCCTTTCCTGAGAGCACTCCAAGGCCCTGAAGGCCCAGCACAGGCAGAGTTAGAGCCCAAACCGGACCCCCACTCCTTCCCCCCACTGCCCACCCTATTGGCGGGACATCAGACACCTACGGCTGAGGGTTAATTACTGACTTGGCACCATCTCCTCACAGGAGAACTTGCAAGAGTCTTTCTTTATTCTCTTTCCAAAGGCATAAACATTTGCACTGCCATGTAGCCCAGGGGGCCTCGAGATATTTATTTGTGCAGTTCACAAAGAGAAAAACCTTTTGCCATGGGGGTGGGGGGGTGGGCTGGCGTTCTGCTGGCCCTGGAGAGAACCTTCAAGACCAGCAGGTGTCTCCGGAGCCATGGGGGTTGGGGACTGGCCCAACCAGCTCCTTTGTCCAGACCCCTGTGGCCCCAGGTGAGTTCCCCAGGCTGGGAAAAAACTGCCTCGTTGCTTTAGCCTGTTGTGCCCCTGACCCCCAGGGGCTGACTGATTTTTCTGAGAGGTGTCATGGATGTGTTTCGTTGCTTTAAAAAAAAAAAAAAAAAGATTTTCAATGTTTAGTAGTCAAGGTGCAATGTTTGTAAATGTACCCATAATTTCTGAGTATGAAAGACACATTAGTAACCCTTGAGTGCTTCCAGGTGTGACCCCCCAAAATAAGAGACACATTAAAAACAAACAAAAGTCCCAAGTAAATAGTATAAGTATCCCCCCTTCATCCTTGTCCCAAAGGCAACTGCTTTTTACTAGCAGGTAAGAGACATGATAGGACTCATCTGGAAGGGCTTTTTCAGTACAAGTACACTCTGTCTCTCCCCTTCCTTCCCTCTTTTCCTCCCTTCCAAAGCTTGGCAGAACTGACTGGGATCTGTGATTGGAATTACAGAACTAATTGTGATTGAACTTCTTACTAAAACAGGCATCTGTTAGATGGACAGGAATTGCAAAGTTTAAAACAATTCATTTCATCCCTCTCCTGCTAATGGCCTGGGATCCCCTTATATGCAGGCAAAGGGATTCTCTTTTTTGTTTTTTTTTTGTTTGTTTGTTTTGTTTTGTTTTGTTTTGTTTTAGTTTCACACTCAGGGTTACTCCTGGCTCTGCTCTCAGAAATCACTCCTGCAGGCTCAGGGATGATGCCAGGTCTGCCTCAATGCAAGGCAAACGCCCTACCCGCTGTGCTATCACTCCAATCCCTAAAGGGATGCTCTTAAATAAAGATCTTTCTAGAGCTCTTGCCTTCTGGTCTGTCAGCCAGTCTGAGAGTTTCTTGGGGAAGAGTTGACTGATAGTGTGAGGTTTAGGGCCTGGAGGGTTGGTTGGGTGAGGCACGGTTTCCGGGCCCGCAGCTTCCCACAGTTCTTAGCTCTGACCACTAGGTGGTGCCGATGAGCAAGACTCTTACTGGGACCGCGGAGCTGGGCTGGCACACATCCGTCCTTGGCACCTTTCCTCTGTGAGCTGGGCCTGGGGGCTCAGTATGCCAGTTTTCCCACCTGGAGCCAGGAAGGAAATATGAGAACATTCAAGTTCTGTATTTGTTCCTTACCTGAAGCAACTGCTAAAAAAATTTACTGTGGGCAGGACACCAGCAGAGAAGGGTATTTCCACTCAGTGGCTGTGCCTGAGAAGGAAAGGCCAGCAAATATTTATGTATTTGTTTTGGGGTACACCTGCCGGTGATCAGGGGTTGCTCCTGGCTCAGTGCTCAGGTATCACTCCTGGCAGTACACAGGGAACCATATGTGATGCTGGGAATCAGGGTTTGGCCGTGTATAAGGCAAGTGCTCTACACACTACTATCTCTCTGGCCTCAGCCAGTAGATATTTTTATAAAGGGGAGGTGGAGTGGGGCACATAAAGAATGCATTTGGAGAAACCAGTGACTTATAGACATAGAGTCAGGTTTGCTCTCCTTCTTTCCTTCCTTCTTCCCTCCCTCCCTCTCTCCTTTTCTTCTTTCCTTCCTTCCTCCTTCCTTCCTTTTTCCTTCCTCCTTCCTTTTCCTTTCTTCCTCCTTCCTCCCTTCCTTGATCTCCCCTCCCTCCCTCCCTCTCTTCCTTCCTTCCTTCCTTCCTTCCTTCCTTCCTTCCTTCCTTCCTTCCTTCCTTCCTTCCTTCCTTCCTTCCTTCCTTCCTTCCTTCCTTCCTTTCTTCCTTCCTTCCTTCCTTCCTTCCTTCCTTCCTTCCTTCCTTCCTTCCTTCCTTCCTTCCTTCCTTCCTTCCTAGATCACTCCTGGCAGTCTCAGGGGGCAATATGGGGTGCCACATATTGACCCTGTGTCAGCCCAGTGCAAGGCAAGCACCCTACCTGCTATTACTCCCATTCCTGGGAGGGGTCTTGGGAAGATTATAAAAGGTTTTGCCAGAGGGGCAAAAGGGGATTTTGCCTGGATGGAGAATGGAGAGGAAGCAGGAGAGATGGTGGAAAGAAGCTAGACACTGGGGAAGCTAAGGATAACATGTGTAAATGGTTATGATAGGCCACACATGTTTTTTTTTTTTGATTTTTGGACCACACCCAGCAGTGCTCAGAGGTTACTCCTAGCTGTCTGCTCAGAAATAGCTCCTGGCAGGCACGGGGGACCATATGGGACACCGGGATTCGAACCAACCACCTTTGGTCCTGGATCGGCTACTTGCAAGGCAAACGCTGCTGTACTATCTCTCCGGGCCCGGCCACACATGTTGACCAGGGATGAATAAAGCTGTTAGCTCCCAAAGCCTGCCCGTGAGTGGATTTTCTCCTCGATGCCACCCCAACAGTTGAAGGGGGTTGCAGGGCCACGTGTCATGGGCTGGAGAAGAAAGGCCTCTATCACAATCCACCACCTTCCAAGCCGATCCTAAGGGCTATGATTCTACACTATACTACTTCTCTCTTGTAATGAGAGAACTGCCCTGGCTTCATGCATAGCATGCTTTGGTGTGAGGAATGGGGTTCTCCATCCCAAAGGCAGGCTGCATTCAAGGTCCCTTGTGTTCTTTGGTGGCTCCCATGGAAGTCTGGCTTGAGAACCATTTACGTCAGTAGCTCCCACTTACAGAGTTCACCTTTCGCTCAAACTTTTGACCTGTTGATTCTTGTCCAGACCTCAGTAGTTCAGAATATTGCCTTTGATTTACTGATAAAAATGTTTATTGCCAATAAACAAGCTAAAAACTTTCCTTCTATTCTCTTATTCAGTCTCCACAACAACGCTGAGAGAAGCTATAGTTTTTACCAGTTTACACATTAGCAAACTAAAGTTAGCATGTTTGAAAGAAACTTGCTTGAGGTCTGGGAAACAGGGAAGGCAGGAGGCCCCACTCTGAACCCAGGTTCCCACAAGTCTGGATCTTAGTCTCCCCCCACATCCAGCAGTGCTCAGGGGCTTCTAGCTCAGAGCATGGAGGTTACTCCTCGAGGTCCTCAGAAGACCAGACAGTGCCAGGGGTTGAACCCAGGTTCCCTGCAGGTAAAGCAGACAGTCGAGCCATCTCCCTAGTCCCCTTTTTGGGGGAGGGGGATGGAAACATACATAGCAGTGCTCATGTTCAGTGCTTGGGGGGGGGGACCATATAGTACTGGGAAGAGAACCAGGATCATACAAAGCATTTGCATTAACCTTATGATCTGTCTTCCAGACCCTAGAGAACTTAGTCTCGTGACTTTTATTTTTTTTTTTTTTTGGTTTTTGGGCCACACCCGGCGGTGCTCAGGGGTTACTCCTGGCTGTCTACTCAGAAATAGCTCCTGGCAGGCACGGGGGACCATATGGGACACCGGGATTCGAACCAACCACCTTTGGTCCTGGATTGGCTGCTTGCGAGGCAAACGCCGCTGTGCTATCTCTCCGGGCCCAGTCTCGTGACTTTTTTAAAAATAATTTTTTTTTTTTTTGTTACACCCAGCGGTGGTGGTGGCGGTGCTTAGGGGTTACTTCTGCTCTATGCTCAGAAATCACTCCTGAAAGGCTTGGGGTATCATATGAGATGCTGGGAATAGAACCCGGGTCCATCCTGAATCGGTCGCATGCAAGGCAAACACCCTACCATTGTGCTATCTCTCTGGAGCCTTTTTATTTATTTTTATTTATTTATTTTTGGGTTTTGGGTCACACCTGGCGGTGCTCAGGGGTTACTACTGGATTTGTCCTCAGAAGTCGCTCCTGGCAAGCTTGGGGGACCATATGGGATGCCGGAATTGGAACCACCATCTGTTTGAATCAGCTGCGTGCAAGGCAAACGCCTTACCGCTTGTGCTATCTCTTCAGTCCCATCTCCAGCCCCTTTTTAAATGATTTAAAAAAAATTTTTTTTTTCAGGCCACACCTGGTGTGCTCAGAGGACTGCTCCTAGCAGTCCTCCAGGAATCACTCAGGATCGAACCTGGGTCTGTTACATTCAAGGCAAGCGCCTAGGCCCTGTTCTATCTCTCTGGCCTGAATCATGACTAAGTGAGGCCAGATCATTTGGCCAAGGTTACCTTGATGGGGTGACATCATGCCAAGTCTTTCCCCTTCCTATGGTGCTGCTACCTTGCACAGACACACTTCCAGTCCTTGTCGCCCCAAACACATGGATATGCAGTAGGAAGGGTGTCTCTGGGGTAGAAGATTCCAAAGTCTGTGGCTTGAAATGCAACTAGTTAAGGAAATGGTGAACTAAAGAAGAAAGTATGCCCTGCCCAGTCTGACTCCGAAAGCCCCAGAGTCAGGAGGGCAAGGACTGGAGGAAAGTTAAGAGGTGGCAGTGTCCCCTTGGCTGAAAGATCAGGCTGGCAAACATCAGCCACACAAGGCCGCATGCAAAAGGGCTGTCTGGCAGGCTGGCAGGGAGGAGAAGAAAGGCCTGTTTCTAAGCGACTGCGGCTCCCTGCATGGGAAAGGGAAGTGATTTCAGCGGAGAGTTTGGCTGCAGGTCCGGCCCCGCTTCCAACTCTCGGGTATTAGCAGAGGCGAACAAGGAATTGCTGAGGGTGGCAAATTGGTGATAATTAACAGAACCTGGGAGATGCAAAACAATGTGAGGGCCACCAGCTGGCAGAGAGCTGGGCCTCTGTCCCCAGAGGAACTGCCCAGGAAAGCAGTCGCCCTCCCCTGCCGCGCACCCCATTCAGCTACAGACCATAGCCAACAGGCCAGAGCCTTTTCCCTTGGCCCCCAGAGCTGCCTGCAGTCGGCCCCCTGCCACCTCCTCTTCTCCTGCTCCTTAATTTGCTTACTGTTGGGGGCTACACCTGGGGTGCTCCAGAGCGGCTCCAGAATTTTCAGGGAGACCTTGTTCCCGCACGTGAAGCTTCAGATCCAGACTTTGGGAACTCTCCCTTTCCTTTGGCACTACCTACTGCCACTTCCCAATTATTTGAGGGGGGTTTGGGCCACACCTGCTGGTGCTTCGGGGTTACTCCTGGCTCTGCACTCAAGAGTCACTCCTGAGAGTCTTGAGGGACCACATAGGATGCTGGAGATGGAACCCAGGTTGACTATGTGCAAGGCAAGTGCTCCGTTTCTGTCCAACCCCACCCCCCCCCCAATTTAATGGCCCTGTCTTCTCACAGGGAAGCACACTGATTGGGTGGTGGGATCTAGTGCTGACTCCTGAGCTTCTTCAATGTGTTACTTTTTTGTTTGTTTGTTTTTTGGGGTTACACCCGGCAGTGCTCAGGGGTTAATCTTGGCTCTACGCTCAGAAATCGCTCCTGGCAGGCACCCGGGACCATATGGGATGCCGGGATTCGAACCACCGTCCTTCTGCATGAAAGGCAAACGTCCTACCTCCATGTATCTCTCCTGCTCTTCAATGAGTTACTTATTGGTTTGGGGGCCACATCCTGCCATGCTCAGGGCTTGCTGAGGGATCACTACTGGTGAGGCTCAGTGCTCAGTGGACCCTATGTGTGTTGGGGATGGACCCTGGGTTGGCATGCAAAGCAGAGGCCTTCCCCACTATCTCTGAGGCTCCTTGATTGAGTTGTTGAGCCTCTCTGGGACCTCAAAGCCCTCATCAGAGGCGACGGTGACAGAGAGGTGAGAGCCTGAAATGAGAGGTGTGGACAGGACCGAGCACTCCGTGGGGCTGCGCTCATGTTCCTGTGCGCTCCCCTCATTTCTGGTTAGCTCATGTGCTAGAAATGGCGTTTGGCCCTCTTTAATGGTAAGGGAAGAACGTCCAAAGAATCCTATCTGGGGACACGTGGGCGTTACTGAAAACTCAAGACTCAAGGATTCCTGAACAAAACTTCCTCAGAAGCCAGCCCTGCCCAGTGTTGGACATGATGGTGTGGCTTCTCATCCCTTCCCTCCTAGCCCCTGACTCCCCCTACTGTAGTTGTTGATGACACGAAGTCATAGAGCAATGGGGTCCTTGAAGGTCCCTGTGGTACTGGAAGAAGATTCCCCATCTGTGGCCACTGCAGCAGTCAAGTACAGCATTAGTGACAGGCCTCAGACATGCAGCTTACAGGTTAGCAGGGGAAACATGTTAGTATGTTTCCAGAAACATTCTGCTAAGTCCCTCCCCTCTCAGCATTTCCGAGTAATAAACTCTGTCCTTATTCATAGTTGCATGAACAGTGACTACTACTACTGTCTTCCTTTAGCCTCATTTTTTTGTTTTTGCTTTTGGGCTATGCCCATGGTGCTCAAAGATACCCTTAGTCCTATGTTTGGGGTCACTGCTGGTGCTGCTCATGGACCATGAGTTGTGCCAGGGATGGACCCAGATCTCCCACATGCAAGACCAGTGCTCACACCCTTGAACTGTTTGTCTCTGGTCCCTTTGGCCTTGTTTTAACTTTCAGATAACCTGGTGGGATAGGGGAGAATTAAAGGCTGAAGTCCAGGAAGGGTTTCAGGGGAATCTGAATCATTAGGATGTCTGTTTGTGTAAATTTTTACAAGTGAGGCCTTTTGAAAGGTGGTAAAGAAGGGCTTGTTTGATGCCTTCCTTGTCTGGTCAAAATTTTTTTGCCCAATATTAGGGATTGGGGATTCAAAAGAGCCGCAGTGTGGCAGGATGATAGTCAGCAGGTAGGGTGCTTGCCTTTTTTTTTTTTTTTTTTTTTTATAAAAATATGGAACGCTTCACGAATTTGCGTGTCATCCTTGCGCAGAGGCCATGCTAATCTTCTCTGTATCATTCCAATTTTAGTATTTGTGCTGCCAAAGCGAGCACGGTGCTTGCTTTTTATATAACCAACCTCAGCTTGATCATTAGCACCACATATGGTGTCCTGAGCTATTAGGAATAATCCATGAGGATAGAAACAGGAGTAAGCACTGAGCACTGCTAGGCATGTTTCCAAAGCAAATTAAAAAATTTTTGTAAGGGGCCAGAAAGATAGTACAGGGGTTAGGGCATTTGCCTTGCACTTCACTGACTCAAGTTTGATCCCCGGCACCCTGAGCACTGCCAGGGTCTGAATGCAGACCCAGGAGTAACCCCTGAGCACCTTGGGTGTGCCCTCCCCAAATCCCCCCAAATAATTTTTTTTTATAAAAGAGAAGAACTTCGAAGAAATTTAGGACCAGGAAGAAAGCTCAGAGGACTGGAGTGAAGGCTTTGCATGCTTGCCCAAAAAAACTGATGGGCTTTCTCTGGGCTGGTTATCTGGAGCATCATTCCTGGAGGGAGCTGATAAGGAGCTCCCTCAGTTCACTGGAGGTCTGGGAGAGGACTACCTGTGATGGTGCTCAGGGCTCTGCCCCCAGAGTTTACTCCTGATAATGCTGGAGGCACCCTATGGGATGCTGGAGACTGAACCTATGTGTATGACAAGCACCTTAACCCTGGTGCTTTTCCCCCAGCATCCCCCCAGAGGTCTAGATTAGAGATTCCTGTAGGGCAGAGGAAGGAGCCCTGATTTTAGGGTGTGGGGTAGAATCCTGGCACTGCCCTTCTCTTGCTAGTTCTTCTTTGAGCTTGGGCTCCAGACTAGGTAGTCTTAGGATAAATTCAGCCAGTCAAGTCCTCAACACAGTGTCTAGCACATATCATATGTCAGAAATGGCAGGAGCTGGAGCCATGATACAGCAGGTAGGGCACTTGTCTGGCACATGGGTAAGTTTGGTCCCCCAGTAATGACCATTGAGTGTCGAAGACTGCTGGGTCTGACTAAAGTAAAAACCAACCAACCAACCAAACAACTCCTAGTAGCTTCATTTTATCATTAGTAGTAATATAATTCCACCTTCAAAAATCTATCCTGCTGGAGAGATAGCATGAAGGTAGAACGTTTGCTTTTCATGCAAAAGGACGGTAGTTTGGATCTTGGCATCCCATATGGTCCCCTGAGCTTGCCAGGAGCAATTTCTGAGCGTAGAGCCAGGAGTAACCCCTGAGTGCTGCTGGATGTGACCCCCAAAAAAACAAAAATCTATCCTTTTTTTTTTTTTTGGTTTTTGGGTCACACCCAGCAGTGCTCAGAAGTCACTCCTGGCAGGCACAGGGAACCATATGGGATGCCAAGATTCGAACCACCGGCTGTTCATATCAGCTTCAGGTAAGGCAAATGCCCTATCGCTGTGCTATCTCTCCAGCCCCCAAAATCTATCCCTCATACATTAGTGGTGGGATTGGTCTTGAAACAAATGTTTTATGAGCAACTCTGTAATACTTGGTCTTTAAATAAAATAATTTATAAAAATAAATTCCTGTGTTGAAATGATAATATTGCAAGTGTGGCGTTTGCTTTGTGTGCAGCCAACCTGGCTTCAATCCCAGCATCCCTTATAGTTCCCAGAGCCTGCTGGGAGTGATTCCTGAGCACAGAGCTAGAAGTAAGCCCTGAACACAACTGGTGTCACCCCCCCAAAACCAACCCAATCAATTCCTGAGCTCACCCTAGGCCCATGAAAAGTTGCTCCATATATGGATAAAAAGTGGGGCTTGAATACTATTGAAGAGGAATAAAATCACAATCTGACTTTATTTTTGGTCCTAGTGACTAGAGTAGGGGTCCTCAAACTTGTTTTTGTTTTATTGGGCCACACCTGGTGACACTCAGGTGTTATTCTTGGCTATGCGCTCAGAAATTGCTCCTGGCTTGGGGAACCATATGGGATGCAGGGGGAAATCAAACCACAGTCTGTCCTAGGCTAGCGCTTGCGTGGCTTATGCCTTACCTCTAGCACCGCCGCTCCAGTTCCAAGGGTCTTCAAACTTTTTTTTTTTCGGGTCACACCCAGCAGTGCTCAGGGGTTACTCCTGGCTCTACGCTCAGAAATTGCTCCTGGCAGACTTAGGGGACCATATGGGATGCTGGGGATCAAACCTAGGTCCATTGTTGGTCAGCTGTGTGCCAGGCAAACACCTACTGCTATGCTATTGCTCCGTCCCCCTCCCCATAATACTTTCTTAAATAAAAATTTCTTGGTGCTGGAGAGATAGCATGGAGGTAGGGCATTTGCCTTGCATGCAGAAGGATGGTGGTTCGAATTCCGGCATCCCATATGGTCCTCGAGCTTGCCAGGAACGATTTCTGAGCCTAGAGCCAGGAGTAACCCATGAGTGCTGCTGGGTGACCTCAAAATAAAACAAAACCCAAAAAAGCTTCTGTAGGAACCTGCCTGGCTTTCCACTGCAACCACCCCACAGCTGGCAGGTTCGCCCACTGCCCAGTGACCTCTGCTTGGTGTGGTGAGTGTGGTCCACATCCAGTCTGGCCAGACTGCCCCCCTCCCCCGGTGACAGGGTTGTCATCTCATTGCAGTGGGGGTGGCCTGGGGCGCCAGACAACAGCTGGAGAGCAGAAATGACTTCCAGGGCCAAGCCAACGTTGCTGCGGCTTAGAGTTGCAATATTCTGTCTCCAGCATGTTCCTTTCAGCCAAACAAAAACAATCCCCCATGGGGACCCGACCTTGTCAGGGAGAAACAAAAGTTCCCCAGTTCTCTGAGCCCCAAAGACTGTCTGTAGTTTCAGGCACGCATGGCTCCATGGGGAGAGATGGTCATGTGATTTCCTAGCTTGCCGACAAGGTCACCCTTGTCTGGCCCTTTCAGTCTCCAGAGGATGAAGGGCCTTTGACTGTGACCCAGGATGCAGCTGATGCTGTCCTGCTGGTGGCTGTTCTGACATGCCCTGGCTCAGCTTTGGGAGAAGGTATGATCTTCTCCAAGAGATGGCGACTCTTCCCGTTCTGCTACAATCCTGCCCACAATTCTTTTTCTCTTGCAGGCTATCCTGTTTCTAAGAAATTTATCATTGCATTTATTTTCCACTGGCCATTAAAAATATTTGCCTGAGGGCTGGAGCAATAGCACAGTGGTAGGGATTTGCTTTGCACATGACCAACCCTGGATGGACCCTGGTTTGATTCCCTGCATCTCATATGGTCCCCTGAGACTGCCAGAATCGATTTCTGAGTGCAGAGCCAGTAGTAACCCCTGAGCACGGCCAGGTGTGGTCCAAAAACCAATCAATCAATCAACCACTCAATAAACTGCTTTAAAAATATTTTTATTTAAAAAAAATATTTTCATTTTTATTTTTATTTATTTATTTTTTTTATTTTTAATTATGAGAACAATGATACAAAGAGGACAAGGTAGTTACAGTGAAAGAACAATTGCCCATAAACAGAGTTCTCAGAAGAAATCCCCTTGCTGACGCCTAAATATTGAACTTACAGTCAAAAAAGCATTAAAAAAAATAAGGGCAGAACCCATGTACAATTACTTTGTCCATAAGTCCCCAGATTGTAGTACATTATAACATTTCTTGGCAGTACACAAAGCAACCTAAAGCCATGAGATTTATGTGACTCCTTAACTTTGAAGGCATAGTATTTTTATATATTCATGCACATACATATTAGTTTAAGTTAACATCAAAAGTTTAAGAGGTTTTTTTTTAAGGGTTAGTCAAAAGGGCACAGTAAAAATGGTGTTAGAGTGGCAACTATTGTTTGCATAGGCCCACCAAAATATGGGGGTCATAGAAAAAAATAGCCTTGGTCTAAATACAAGGAGACCACTACCCCTGAAGTTTCCTGGCATAAGACCAACTCTAGGCTCCAGGCAAACTAGTTTATTCAATCCAAGTCATTGTCTGTAGTGCTAATACAGTTTTATTTTTCACACAGTCCTATTGTTGGCATCAGGTTTCTGTATCAAAGATCCTGGAATCTGCACATCCTACATTGAAGTCAGGCTGGTGTGGAGTATCCTCTAGTTTCACCTCACAATTAAGGGGCAATACAGCAAGCCCTGTCCAGTAAGCAGGTCATTGTTCTTGTTAAGTCTTCTCAGTGTTAAGGGAAGTCTCTTTTGATTAGATCGATGTCAGAGCAGCTGTGGGGTCTTCCATGGTAGAGGATTGCCTCCAGGTGATGTTATAGACAACTTTGGATGTTTTGTAGATGTCTTCTCTAGATCAGGGGTGAATGGAGAATGCCCATTCTTCTGAGGCCTGTGCCAGGTCTTTCTGTCAATGTTCAGGGTGTAAAGTCCCATTGCACTACAAGATTTGTGTGTTCCCATCTCTATTAGATAAGAACTTATTGGTATGTATAGTATTTTCCCGTTTTAGTGTGCCTAAGCAAACCAGAAATAAAGCCACGTGATGTTATCTGAGTATATGGGGGCGTAAGAACACGTCTAACAATGCCCATGACTGGGTTCAAACATAAGCATTAAACTGAAGGATTCTTTCACACCAAATTCCATACTGAGCAGTTCACAAAGAGAAGATAAAAAGGGAAGGGGGAATCATCACTGTATAAGAAAATATTCAGCAAAAGTTATAGCCATCAAAGAAAATACCCATAAAATGTTGAAAAGACATACGTGTCCTTTTTATGACTTTTGGAATAACTGGGTGGGTGTTAACTCCAGGGCACTACTTTGGTCTGTGACTTAGGACTCTACAGTACTTAAGTTAGAAAGGGTAAATGAGGAGTAATGATGATACGGGTTAAGGAAGTTAAAGAGAAAAATGATCTTTTGTAGGGGTGTGCAAAAGGGCAGAGTACAAAATGGATATTCTGCATACATAAAAACATAATTCAATGATAGTGAGTACTTCTTGTGTTGGCCTGACCCACGCTGCCTTGTCTCCTGGTCATGGCTGGCTGGAGCAAGGTAACTTCACCTGGAGAATCTCCCCTGGTTTTCATGGAGCCCAGAGTGTGTGTTTGTGCTGCCTGCACCAAACAGAAGCTGCATTTGTGGGTTTTTGGCCTCCTGTGCTGTTCTGACTCCTCTTCTTCCCCATGTGACCTGGTGCCTTGTCCTTCACAGACTTCTGAATGGCCTAGGCACAGTCCAAGGCATCTTCCAGGTGCAGGTCCACAAGGCCTGACCCTCTGTGGGGTCAGTGGCCCCTCAATGCCATGCAGTGAATTCTCTCAACTACACAGAATCAGCAATTTGTTCCCTCATCCATGACTTCTTTCACTCCTTATCTCAAAGGGGTTCTCTCCCCATTCCTGCACCCAAGGCAGAACACTTATGCATGATATGAGATGTTAAGTCACATTCTTTATTTTTTGTTTTTGTTTTTGTTTCGGTGAGGGGGTCTCTGGGAGACATTCAGCAGTACTCGAGGCTTACTCCTTGCTCTGTGCTCAGGGATCGAACCTGGGTTGGCCGTGTGCAAGGCAAGCACCCTACCTACTGTATTATGGCTCTGGGCCCCACTTCTCTGTTCTTAAACGCCCTCCCCCTCTATTCTAGCTTATCAAGGAACAGCTGCCATTATTGAAAATATGGCAATTGTGGGAGGCAGGTGGTGTGATCAGCCCCATATGACAAGGAAATTCAGACAGCTGGAGCTGGGCAACCTGACGCCCTAGTTCATGGCTCAGCCTGAGTGTGGCCAAGTTCCTCATCTGTCTTCCCGTCCCTCCACAGGGAAGGGTTTGAGGGTTACTCAAGTCCCCCACATCTCTCCTTTGTGCCTGGATCTCTCAAAAACTCCTGGTTGAGCTAAACTGGGACTCTGATGTCCTTCTACAGAAGCCCTTCAAAGGTCTGAAGAAGTTTGATCCTGTTGACACTCCCTGGCTATCCAATAAGCGGAAGGAGAGAGTGAGTCCTGGGGCTGAGTTCTTAGCCGTTTCAAGACTCAGTTTCCTCAAGGGTAAAACAACAGAACCTGCTATGGAGTGGCCAGGGTTTGGATGGTGCTGAACAGGAAGGTCCTGGACTAGGTCTAGACTAGGCTTCTTGCTTTGGTCAACATTACTGAAAAGACTTCAGGGAGCAGGAGTTGGAGGAAGGGGCCGAAGACTGTACAGTGGACAGGAAATTCTCTTGTATGGGACAACCTGGTTTCAATCCCCAACAAGCACATTTGGTTCCCTGAGCACAACCAGGAGTGATTGCTGAGCATAGAATCAGGAGTAAGTCCTGAGCACAGCTGGATGTGGTCCTAAAACAAAACAAAACAAAATTAAAGCAACCAAAGATCAGAAGCAACAAAAGCAACTAAGGAAGATCAGGGTTGCTCTGAAAGACAAGGGTAATATTTACCTTTTTTTTGGTTTGTTTTTGGGCCACACCCGGTGACACTCAGGGATTACTCCAGGCTATGCGCTCAGAAATCGCTCCTGGCTTGGGAGACCATTTGGGACGATGGAAGATCCATGGCTCCGGCCCCAAGGGCAATATTTTTAGGGACACAGTGATACACTTGTTCTGCATTCCTGGGAGGGGTCTTGGAAAAGGTAAGGTCAAGTTACTTAGGGAAAAAGGGTGGGGGATGAGGCTTCACATGACCTGTCGAGACCAGAGGATGCTGGAAAGTGAGGCTGAGATGCAGACTAAGTTGAGGTCAGTGCCCACTGAGGCTCTTTCTCATGACGTCCTGTATTTGTTGATTTGGAATGTGGGCTCTTCCAAATCTTTACAGCTTAAATCCACTGTGGTCCAAACCCATGACAAGGGCCAGAGAGAAAGGTCAACAGATTGAGCACATGTTTTGCAGGCAGGAGGCCTGGGGTCAAGTCCCAGCACCACCTCGTCCTATGAGCACCATCAGGAGCAATTCTCAAGGAACCAGGTGAAGCCCAGTCACTGCTGGTAATGGCGTCATAAGGAAACAAAAGAACAAAGACACAATGAGATCTGAAGCAAGCAGTCAATATGGAGGCCTGGCATTTGCAGCTAAGGAGAGGTGGGCTGGGGATGCGGCTTAAGTGGTAGAGCCCAAACCTTATGTGTGCGCAGCCCTGGGCTTGATCCCTGGAGGAGCGCTTCAAGTTCCTCCTGTGGAGGTGCACCCTCAGGAGGGTGGGCTCAATCCCGGGCATCGCCCCCATCACCATGTGTGATTCCTGGCACTACAAGTGTGGGGACACTCGAGCATTGCAACAAGTGTGTGTGACCCTGTGGTCGTGAGCCCTGTTCCCTATCACAACCACAATGGCGGGAAAGGAAAGGGTAAAAAAACTACCAGAGACCTCACTATTCTACAACAATGAGAATATTTATTTTCTCCAGACAGTAAAAATAACATTTTTTTTCTCTTTTGTAAAAGTTAAGGAGCATTACATTCCATTTTCTTAAATAACAAAAATCCTAAAAATATATATTAAATTGTATACAGTGCGTCACACTTCATCTTATACTTAAAAATACAGGATGTTTCTGTTGTATTCTCAGAGTTGCATGTGAAGAACATATTTACAGATAAAGCCTTGGTATCCAAAGTCAAGAACCGGCAGGCAGGTGAGTCTGGATGTGGGCAGGTCTGGCTGCCTGAACCCCAAGGTGGCAGCACCGTGTGAGGACTCCTCTGCAGCAGGGGGACCCTGGGCTTCCCTCTCTGCCCCCAACTCAGCAAGAAGTGCACTGGTGGGATGGTCCCACCTGGGCCAGGAGGCAGGGGAGGAGACCGGCATCCCAGTCAGCCAGCCTGAGGGGAGGCAGCTCTGGCTGCAAGCTTTGAAAAACCTCACGCCAGGGCAGCAGAGCTGAAAAGATCTGGCCAGGAGGTAGAAGAGTGAATGAGGAAAGTAAACAAAGACACCAGAGGAAACAATCAAAAGGTTAAAAATTCCCCAGGTAGAAGGAACAAAAGCAGACATCAAACACCAGACCAGGGGACTGGGAGACCAGAGGGTGCTGCTCAGTGGGGAGTCACCTGACTGGGAGACCGGATAAAACCAGATGAGGAGCTGCTCCTGGGGGGGGCCTGTCACTGATAAGTGCTCACGGAAAAGATTAAGTGCCCAATACGCCAGGGCTGGCTGCATCCTGAGCTGGGTCAGGCTGACAATTGGGTATGTGGGCGAGCTCTTGCCCGGGCACGCCCTGTGGTTTGTCCTGAGGGTCAGGACAGCTGTACTTGTTGCTGCTTTGATCATGGCGATTTTCTGGCCGTAGGAATCTTGAGCCAGAGTCGGCACCTCAGAAGTTACAGTGACTGGGTTACCTTGCTCAACCCTGTTGTGTCATAGCAGAGGACAGGGCGGGCACCGGCGTTCAGTCCTACTCCTTTGGGTTGTGAGCCCGGGGAACACCCAGGGCAGCCTGGTCATCACTGTGCATCACTGGAAGGTCCCGACTGACACTGAGCTGAGCTGTGAGAGCCTCTTGGTGCTTGGGCCACACCAGAGGCCCTACGGGATCCAGCAGGACCCGGCCCAGCAGCTTGTTTCCTGTCCCTCTTCTCAATCACCTCAGGGGGGAGTCAAGCCCGAGCAGGGGAAAGGAGCTTGGTCCCCCAAACCCCACCCTTTTCTTTCATAATCTGCTGTGATCTCTGAGAGGCTTTACTCCTCAAACCTCTATTTCATTTCTCCTAAAAGAGGAAATACTTCCTTGTTTGGGTATGGTGCCCGGCAAAGCAGTCCCTTCTTCTCCTTTTCTTACCACTTTTCACGAACTCTCACCTCTCGGGAACATTGTTCCTCAGGTATTTCAGCATCTAAGGAGACTCATTCACTTTGGGACAGTTCATGGCTGTTCTCCCCACATGCTCTGGGCTAGTTTGGTTGGCCACGGCCACTCTCTGGATGGTGAAGACACCCCTGGCAGCACAGGACTAGCAGGAAGCAGAGCACTGGGCTGCCCTTAGCAATTCCAGCTCTCTGAGAAAGGGCAGTGCCAGCAGCAGGCTGAGACCACACACAGGCCTGTGTGACAGACTGAGTGTGAGGTGGGCAGTGCGGCTGTATGCCTCCCTCAGGGTCCCTGAGAAAGGAGCCATCAGTCTAAGCCCACAACAGCTGAGAACTACCCCTGGCAGAGCAAGCCCTTCCTGGGCCAAAACCTACTTTCCCCTGGCCTGCACAGGGATCTGTCCCAGCCTGACACCCTATGTAACTGCACACACCTGACCATGACCTCTGACTTTCAGCGGAGATGCCACAATAGCCAGGAATAGATGGGGAGACTGCATATGCCACTGCTCTTCCAGAGGTCCTGTACGTGACTGGCTCCGTGTCCAGATCCAGGGAGCTGTGGACAGTGGCTTCGGGGATCCCAGTGTGAAATACGCACCAGGTAGCATCCCTGGCCTCCTGCAGATACCCTGCCCCAATGTTCTCCCAAAGGCCTTCCATCTCCCCTCACACTGCCTTGTGTCCTCTCTTGCAAACACCTCATGGCAGGACCACAGCACTCTCTATCTCCCTGCCAGTGGCCCAGTGCAGGAGTCTGCCAGGAGGCACCTAGTTGGTGGTGGCTGGAGGGATGAGGGAGGGAGGCAGAGTTCCAAAGAGGGGATTTTGGAGGCTAAAGAAAGGCATAAGGGTTTTGGGAGACACAGGCTCTGAGAGAGGGCGCGGGCTCGGGCCCTCAGAGGATCAGGCACTCTTTCAGCTGCTGCTTTCAATCTGACGAGGCCTCTCCCTTCCCACCAAGCCAGTATTCACTCCGCTTTGTTTCATGAGAAGGGGCAGAAAGGACCCAGAGAGAATGGGCCGCAGGGAGAGGGCCAAAAGGAGCTGCTGCACTGTGCCTCAAACAGCCCTGCCCATCCGCTCCCCCTGGCCTCCTGGCAGTCATTATTCCAGTTCTGAACTGAGGGTCAGAGAGAGACTGACCAGGTCCCACAGGATCATGACTGGGCAGGGCAAGGCCAGACAAATTGCCTCCAACAGGGAGTTCCCAAGTGGCACTAAAAACTTTCAATAAAGGTTTTTGCAAGGACAAAGGAAAGAATGTTTTAGGCAACCACTCCTTGAGCTTGTTCTTCTGGTCACCCAAGGGTGAAAACAAAGGATAGAAAAAAGCAGGAATGGCTGAGGGAGGTGTCAGGGTGAGTGAGAATGGAAGTCACCAGGCACAATTCACAAGCCTTAAGGCATTGGGAAAACCCAGAGCCCAGAAAGCAGAGGCCTAGAACCAGACCCTGGGTTCTCTTTAAGGCAGTGGGCCGCCAGCTTCCGAGAGTGTAGGACCAGGCCAAAGCTCTAGAGAGCCCTAGAATTCTCCCCAGCTGGCCCTATTCACAAAGGGACAAAGAGGTGCGTGTGGAGAAAACAGAGAACAAGATTCAATGCACACAGTACGGACCCCCACCCAACCGCCAGCCAGAATACAAGTGAGTGGGGCACGGGCGTCTCCGCCATTTCCGTCCCACGGTTGTCCTGGTGCCCCAATTCCTAGATGAGAGAGAGAGAAAGGTACGCAGGGCGGCCCCAGACCCCGCCACCTTGAGTCTCTCTCTTAAGTGCAGCAGATGAATCAGGACGCAGCCAGGCCAGGCCCCGTCCTGCAATAGAGCGCCCCCACTGGTGCATTGGCGGGTACCCTTGCAGAGGCCCAAGGAGATACAAGAGTCAGTCAGAACTTGAACTGGGGGAGTGAGGTGTCCCTGGCAGCCTGGCTCAGAGGGCCCCGTGACCTGGAGCTCAGAGGACCCGTGTCCTGGCGCGGGGAGAGGCCGTTTAGTCGCTCACAAGAGGGTTACGGTCATCTTGTTGACTCTGGCCCTTGAGCTTCTTCTTAAAGATGGAAATGGAAGTAGAAGGTTTGTAAAAAATGCTCCAGATTTCCCCTGAAGTCCCTGCTTGATGACAGTCCCTAAGATCCCCGGATGCAGGAACACGATGGGACCTGTCAAATAATAAGAAGACTTTTTCAAGGAGTGCGGAACAGTGTCCAAGACAACCCACTCTCATGAGAGAGAAACCCACCAAATGGGAATCTCAGCAAACTGAGCGACTTTCCGAGCTTTGATGGTCTGAAGGACAGTTGTATGGACAAAACACATCTTAGGGAGTGACAATGCAAGGGGTGGTTGACAGCTCAGTCAAATCAATGAGTTTCGACTAACAGAATAATCAGACTGTAAAGGGGTGGCCTAAGGATCATGACTTTCGGGGCTGGGGCAACAGCACAGTGGAAGGGCATTTGCCTTGCACACGATGGATTCGATCCCCAGATTCTATATGGCCCACTGCGCCTGCCAGGAGCCATTTCTGAGCACAGAGCCAGGAGTAACTCCTGAGCACAGCCAGGTGTGACCCAAAGACCCAAAAAACAAACAAACAAAATAAAAATAAAAAAGAGATCATGACTTTTCTCATTTTTTTTTCTTCAGATTTTGGGCTGTACTCTGCAGTACTCCAGAATTACTCCTGGCTCTGTACTTCGAAATCACTCCTGGCAGGCTTGGGGGAGCATATAGGATGTAGGGGAACAAATCCAGGTTGGCCACATGCAGGAGACATTTCTGAGCACAGAGCCAGGAGTAACACCTGAGCACAGCAGGTGTAACCCAAAAAACAAACAAAAAAGATTGTGACTTTTCTAAATTTCTTTCCTTCAGGTTTTGGGCTGTATCCTGCGGCACTCAGGAGTTACTCCTGGCTCTGCTCTTAGAAATCACTTCTGGCAGGCTTGGGGGAACATATGGGATATAAGGGATCCAATTCAGGTTGGCCACTTGCAAGTCAAATGCTCTATCTCTGTGCTATCACTGAGGCCCCTCTAACCTTTTTTATTTATTTATTTATTTATTTATTTATTTTTTTGGTTTTTGGGTCACACCCAGCAGTGCTCAGGGATTATTCCTGGCTCCAGGCTCAGAAATTGCTCCTGTCAGGCACAGAGGACGATATGGGGCACCGGGATTTGAACCAATGACCTCCTGCATGAAAGGCAAACGCCTTACCTCCATGCTATCTTTCCAGCCCCTATTTATTTATTTTTAAAACAAAACAGCTCTTTCTTCAAATGGTACTTACCTGAAACCCTTTCTAGCTCAAACAGGACAAAAGGCAAAACCACTGGACTGGGAGGTCCTGCCTTACCACCAGAGCTGACACCTGTCCTGGTTAGAGCCCAGGGCTCCCTGGGAGAGCTGAGAGCTAGACTTGCTTGTTAGGGCCTCTGTGCTATCTGTGAGGGGCTAGCCAGCAAGTCTACCTGCTTGCCCACCACTACAGGGAACATGTGAACCGTGATTTACAACACACGCACAATCTAGGGAAGCCTAGAGACAAACCCTGGTAGCCTGTTGTCTGGGTTTCACCACAAGTTTGTGGTCTTGATGCCTGCGGTTAAGTGTGTCCTATCAGGTCAGTCTGTGACCCCTCAGCCAAAACGTGCTTGGGCAACACGATTCAAGGGTAACACCCCCAGCTAGCATATAATCTCCAGTCATAGCAATGCCACAACAATAGCAACAGGACGTGGGGACAGGGAATAAGAAAAAATATAAGGCTGTATATTTTTTTCCAATAGGCCAGGACAGAGCATACTTTTTCCCTGAAGTAAAATCATTTCCTTTTTTTGGTTTGGTTTGATATTGGGGCCACACCCAGTGATGCTCAGGGGTTATTCTAGGCTCTGCGCTCAGGAATCACTCCTGGCAGTGTTTGGGATCACAGGGATTAAACCTGGGTCAGCCATGTCCAAGCACCCTACCTGCTATATTATCACTCTGGCCAAAAAAAATTTTTTTTATTTTATCCCCCCTACTCTGGCCAAAATATTTTAATTTAAAAAATATAATTCTATCACTGGAGCAATAGCACAGTGGTAGGGCATTTGCCTTGCAGGTAGCCAACATAAGACGGAACATGGTTCGAATCCCTGGCATCCCATAAGGTCCCCTGAGCCTGCCAGGAGAGATTTCTGAGCACAGAACCAGGAGTAACTCCTGAACACTGCTGGGTGTGGCCCAAAAACCAAAAAAGAAAAAAAAAAGATTCTATATAAAGTGCAGTATGGAGAGGCCTATGGTGGTTCCAGTGTTGTCAACGACAGGATGCTAGGGCAGGAGATGTAGGAATGGAATAAATTTTTGTTTGTGCTGGAGGGCAATTGACAAGGCTAGGGGAAATAGGAACACTCAGAGGACCTTGAAATGGGAGAGCCTGGGTAAGGACCCACAGCCCAGCAAGCAATGTGCCAGAACGTGTCTCTGGACCAGGTGAACAAGGAGCACCGACAGCAGAGCCCCTCTGGGGTTGGAATTGGAAACTTAACCGTGAAGTGGAGGAAAGGAAAGACACTTTCCCAAATTGGCCAAATTAAAGGCTGAAACTTCTAAAAGTTTTTTAAAAAGCTGTTTTAAAATAACTAGTAAGCAACAGTGAACAACCATGAGAATTCTCTTCCTAAGAATGTTTCCCAATGGCTAGAAGACCTCAGGAAACATGCATAGCATTGTCCCAGGAATTTTTGCTGTGCATAAAGAACTCTTTAAGGAGCCAGCATAACCAAAAAAATTAGAAAACACTGCTTTTCTATGCCCACGCTGTCCAATCCTCCTTGAAATTGTGTCCTTTGGCCACAGGAGCAAATAATCTCTCCAGCCATAGAGAGATTCATGCAGTTATATTCACTCTCTCGGAGAGGAGAGGAATGTGGCTGTCTTAGGCTGCCAAGGACTAAGGGCTTTGGAATCTCGTTCTGATGCTACAATCGCGCCCAGCCAGTTGATCCCAGGCAGGGAGACCTGTTCCGAGCCATCCCCTTCCGGCAGCCGCAGCTCTGCCATACTCACTTGAATGTGACATGAAGAAGTATCTTTGCTACAATGGCTGTGACTGTGAGGATGAGGAGCGTTGCCAGGCCATATACCGTCCAACCTGCAAGGCAACAAGGTTAGGGTTTATTGTCCTGCAACAGCTCAGTTTTCAGACAGGGGCTCTTGATGTTTCTTGAGCGTCCACAGCCTGAGGTGTGCATCCCCCAAGAGCTCCCTGAAGGGGGAGTGCAGTCACCAAACTTAGCTGAGAGCCAGGTTGGCAGGCCTTCTTCACAACATTGCTCCATAGCACTCTCTTAAAGAGAGAGGCAGGCAATGTGGCCCCAAGCACAGTGGATTCAGTAGATGAGTGGTTCAGAGACAGAGAGACAGCTCCAAGAGATCAGAGCATGCTCTGCAGGGGAAGAGTCCAGTGTCTCACAGCACAGATCCCCAAATACTGCTGGGACCGACTCCAGAGCACAGCTTCCAAGTAATGCTGGTTGTGGCCCCCAACCACCACCACCCCCCCCCCCCAAAAAAAAAGAAGAAAAGAAAGGAGAGAGAAAGAAAGGAAGAAAGAAAGAAAGAAAAAAAGGAAGGGAGAAAGGAAGTTGCATATTCTCTTTTTCACAGGGCCCACAGATGAGTGATATAAACTCTTAGGCCTCAGTCTCTTCATGTGAGAGGGATGTGTGCCTGCCAGCTAGGCTATAGGAACAAGTGAAGCAGAGCCAGCCCTGGAGGTGTGGTGAACACCTCGAGGCTGGGTCTTCAGGAATGGAAGTTGGCTATTGGAGTGGCCTGTGGAGGCTCCAAGTTCCTTGGCGTGAGAGAGAGGAGGGAAGTCTGTACCAACCACGCCAGTTAGCTCAACCACACAACCCACACACCCTCTGTCCATCTTCTGCTTCTTTGCTCTCCCCTTTCTCTTGCAGACTCAGGAGGGCCGGGGTTGGGTTTTGTTCACAACACAGTCCAGTTTCTACAATGCCTGGCACTCTGTAGCACTTACCTACTTTGTGAGTCAGTGAGAATGCTTCGGTGGATTAACTGATTAAAATCATGCACAGAAGGCACAAACTGCCAGCTATTTTGTAGCCAGCACTTTTCTTAAGGATTAAGGAGTCCAACTAATGCTAAAGTGCCCCTGAGAGACCAGAACAATTGACAGGTCACAGAGTCAACAACCTGTTGAAGAATGAAACCACCTAAGGTGCTCAGCTTCTATAAATGATGGGGCAATTATACATTGCCTAGAAGCACTTCCCCCCTTTTGATGGTGCCTGTGAACTGCTACCTGGAACTGTCTGTGGTGGGTGACTGGGGCTTGTGGTGATGACGTAGAGCACTTTGGAGGAGCGGGCGGCACTGACGCTGTGGTTGGCCTGCTCCGTGATCACTTCAGCCAGAGTCTGGTTGGCAGTGGGTTTCTCCTGCGGTGGTTCTTCTTTGACAGCTGGAAGGTCAAAAGAAATGAACGGGGTGCAATGCTGAGAGATGACGAAGGGTGCTGGTGCAAGGAGAAGGCCATGTTCTGATTTCCCTCTGATTTCTCAATGTAATTATCTTTACTAACCCCTCTAGCCTTAAAGCAGAGCCTTGCCAGGTTCAAGCATCAAAGGGGACAGAGGAAAGAGCTACTAACTTTGAATAACTTGCTTGGTTTTATCATGGTTATGTGAGCATGTATGATCATTTTCTTTTTTTTTTTTTTGGTTTTTGGGCCACACCTGGCGATGCTCAGGGGTTACTCCTGGCTGTCTGCTCAGAAATAGCTCCTGGCAGGCACGGGGGACCATATGGGACACCGGGATTCGAACCAAACTGCTTGCAAGGCAAACACCGCTATGCTATCTCTCCGGGCCCCTTATGACCATTTTCTACCCTTGGGCCTTAGTGGCGATGGCTCTGTCTGCCCAAAAGGTGCTATTCTTTTCTATTTTATTCATCCAAGTTCTTCCATTTTTCTGGACTCTTGGGCACTCTCCTTGTTCTGATTCCTTGTAGCTCATATTAACTAAATTCTGCTGAAGTTCTTGCTGTCCACGCTGCCCTTGTGTGCTAGCAGACTAAGTTTATGTTAGAGGAGTTTGATGAAAGACAAAAAACAATTTTGGGGACCGAGTGGGAGAATTGGGGACAGGAGGATGGGCCAGTGCCCCTGAAACTTTCCTTTTTTTCTTTTTTTTTTTTTGGTTTTCGGTTTTTGGGTCACACCCAGCAGCGTTCAGGGGTTATTCCTGGCTCCATGCTCAGAAATCGCTCCTGGCAGGCTCGGGAGACTGTATGGGGTGCCAGGATTCGAACCGATGACCTTTCTACTCTGACCTACTTCAGATACTTCTTATTTTGCGGGAGAGGGAAATACTCAGCATGCTTAGGAGTTACTTCTGGCACTACACTCAGGAATTACTACTGGCAGTGCTGGGAGGGGGGTCAATTTGGGATGCTGGGGATTGAACCCAGGTCTGCTGTGTGCAAAGCAAGTGCTGCTGTCTTGTCACTCTGATCTTTGCCCCTTCTTTTAACACTCCTATAAAAAAAAAAACTTCCATTTATGGGGCCAGGAAGGTGGCACTAGAGGTCAGGTGTCTGCCTTGCAAGCGCTAACTTGTCCCATATGGTCCCCCCAAGCCAGGAGCAATTTCTGAGCGCATAGATGGGAGTAACCCCTGAGCGTCAAACAGGTGTGGCCCAAAACAAAACAAAACAAAACAAAACAAAAAAAACTGCCATTTATATCTGAGCTGCTAAAGCCCCAAACTGACAGGAATTACTTCTTTCCTATATCATGAGAACTATTCATATTAAAACTGGGACAAAAACCCACTCACTGAGGTCCTAACTGAGGTCCTCCTGGTAAGACCTATGCAAGGCAAGGACAGCTCAGCAGAGTGCTAGGGGAACCTCCAAGGGGTCCTGGAATCTTACCTTGGTAAAGGACAGCAAATCCCTGGGCCTGATTGATACGGTCAGAGAAGAAGTACAGAATGACAAAATCTAAAGAGACGTTAAAGGAGTGAGGTGGCCGGTTCCTTCCACTGAAACGAACCAGGACACGGTGGGTATAGCCGTCCAGCAGCTCCACCATGTCTGCAGAATCCCTGATGTCAAACAAGGTGAAGCGGAAGTGGATGTGCGAGGCCCCTGGCACCCGGATGGTCCAGTAGCAGACCCGCCCTGTGGCGTAGGTGTCAGGGAAGTCAGGGGAGTAGACCACCGAAGTCATGGCCGAGTAATTCCCGCCACAGGCGCCGACCAGAGCTGCAGGAGACAAAAGCACAGGGGCCTTCAGTGCGCAGCTGGGCCACAGGCTGACTCTTCAGGTCACAAACAACTCTTCCTCCGAAAGCAGCCTGTCTTAGGTTTCAGGATTGAATCGCTGAATAAAGCACTGACTGTGAGACCTCAGAGGCAGCACGCCGCCCTGCAGTGCAGCCTAGGTGGGGCCAGGCTGGAGACAGAGAGTCTGGGTTCAGGACCAGCTGGCCAGGGGCTCCCCGTGGTGGCCTTGTTCTTTCAGGCGTCCAGTTTCTCTCAGTTTAGGGAATGAGGAAACCATCAACTCTTTCAGTATCATATGACTGAATATGAGGACAGACAAGACAAAGCGACTGAAAATATGGGGTCCTCTTTGCAGAACCGGCACTTGTGAGATCAAGTCACAGAGAAGGGCTTTACAGTCTCCAAAACCTTGGGTGTGTCCTTTCTTCTTAGGCTTCTCCTTCCCTCCCTCCCCTCCCTCCTTCCCTCTCTCCTTCCTTCCTTCCTCCCTCCCATTCCTTTCTTGCCACATCCATTGGTACTCAGTGCTTGCTCCTGACTTTGCATTCAGGGATCATTTCTGGCAGGACTTGGGGGCCACAAGGGGTGCTTGGGATCAAATCTGGATCTGCTGTGTGTAAGGCAAGCACCCTACCTGCTGTACTATCTCTCCAGCTCCATCACACTTATTTTTTTTGGCCACACCTGTGATGCTCAGGGCTGCCCTGAGATGCCCCGAGGAATTACTTATGGTGGTGCTCAGGGACCATATGGGATGCTGGGAATCCAACCTGGGTTGGCCACACGGAAAGCACTGTACTATTTTGCCACTCAGGTTGGGATTTAAGAGCAGTTTTTAGAGCCAAAGAGACAGTACAAAGGCCAGAGAGATAAGAAATTGCTGGGGGCCTGAGTAATGATAGCACAGTAGTAAGGTGTTGGCCTTGCACATGGCCAACACAGGATGGGCCCCAGTTCAAATCCCAATATCCCATATGGTCCCCCAAGCCTGCCAGGAGCAACTTCTGAGTGCAGAGCTATGAGTAAACCCTGAGCAATGCTGGGTGTGGCCAAAAAAAAAAAAAAAAAAGAAAAGAAATTGCCTTGCACGTAGCTGACCCCAATTCAATACCTGGCACTGCAGATAGTCATGCCAAAATCATTCCTGGCACTGAGCAACGGATGGTCCCTGAGCACCATAAAGTATGGTCCCAAACTCTCCTCCTTTTTCCCCTCCCCCCCATAAAGCCATCTTTGGGTGGTTCTGCTTTCCTTTAGGACAGAGGTCTCAAACTCGAGGCCCGAGGGCCATTTGCGGCCCTCAGTACAACATTTTGTGGCCCTTGGCCGGCCTTCAAATATCGAAGTATTCACGATTATTTGCTTACCGAATAACCGCAATAAAAATCGCCTTAGTAAGAATAAAATCGCATTAAACATTCGCATACCCCGAGCAGTTCCGTTCGGGGTATGCAAATGTTTAATGCGATTTTTTTTTCTTACTACTGCGATTTTTTATTGTGAATATTCGGTAAGTAAATAATTGCGAATACTTAGTGCCTAGCACAGACGTCATTTCCGCTGCTCCTGCCCGCTGTCCCTTGCATTATCGGAGGCCTAAGGGAGAGAAGTTTATTACAGAATTAGATTTTGTCATACCTTCATCATGACTTCATGAAAGCCTGCAGTGAAGAGAAAGATTGATGACGAGCACAGACACTTTCAGGAAAAGTGGGAGATGCAGTATTTCTTTGTTGAGCACAGGGGCATCCCCACACGTCTTATTTGCTCAGAGAAAGTTGCAGTGCACAAGGAATACAACTTGAAACTCCATTATTCAACTAAACAGGCTGAGGAATGTGCAAAATATCAAGGAAATGAGAGAGCCAAGCAGGTTTCCAGTCTTAAAGCATGTCTAATGAGGCAACAAGATTTCTTCAAGAAAGCAACCAAAGAGAATGTTGTATCAGTCGAAGCTAGTTACATGGTTAGTGAGATGATTGCTAAGGCAGGGAAACTATTCACAGAAGGAGAGTGTTAAAAAATGCATGTTACAGGTTGCAAGTATTATCTGTCCGGAAAAGAAAGGTCAGTTTAGCAAAATAAGCCTTTCTGCCAACACTGTGGCAGAGCGCATTTCTGACATGTCAAGTGACATTTATCATCAACTGTGTGAGAAAGCCAAATGTTTTGATGCATACTCAGTTGCTCTTGATGAGGGCACAGATATAACAGACACTGCACAGCTTACAATTTATGTCCATGGTGTTGATTGCAATTTTGAATTGACAGAGGAGCTGCTCACAATAATTCCAATGCATGGCCAGACCACCGCTAATGAGATATTTCGGCATCTGTGTGATGCCATTGAGAATGCAGGTTTGCCATGGAAGAGGTTTGTTGAAATAATAACCGATGGAGCACCACCGATGACAGGAAGGAAAAATGGACTGGTGGCATTTGTTAAAAAGAAAAAAACTTGAAGAGGAGGGTGTAGAGAAAGCCACTGCTCTTTACTGCATTATCCATCAGCAGGCCCTTTGCAGTAAATGCCTGCCATGTGACAATGTGATGTCTGTTGTGAAATGCATCAATCAAATCAGATCCAGGGGCTTAAAGCACAGGAGGTTCTGTGCTTTTTTTAGAGGAAATGGAGTCAGAATATGGAGATGTGCTCTACTTCACCGAGGTATGTTGGCTCATCAGGGGAAATGTCCTGAAAAGATTTTTTGAGTTGAGAGAAGTAGTGAAAGCTTCATGGAGAAGGATGGGAATGCTATTTCTGAGTTGAGTCCATGGCTCATGGACTTAGCTTTTCTTGTTGACATTTTCTTGTTGACATCACACATAAGCTGAATGTACTAAACAAGATGTTATAAGGCCTGGGGCAGCTTATCAGTGCTGCCTATGACAACGTGAGAGCATTCTCCACAAAACTTGTGTTATGGAAATCCCAGCTCTCTCAGACAAACCTTTGCCATTTCCCAGCACGCAAGGAACTTGTGGATGCAGGCATACCATTCAGTGGTGAGAAATATGTGGATGCTATTTTTAAGCTAGAGAAGGAATTTGATCACAGATTTGCAGACTTGAAAAAGCACAGAGCCACTTTCCATATTTTGTGGATCCCTTTTCCTTTGATGTGCAAGATGCCCCTCCTGTGCTTCAAATGGAGCTCACTGACCTGCAATGCTACTCTGATCTCAAAGCCAAGTTCAGGGAGATTAGTGGAAAAGCAGACCTGCATGAGCAATTTTTGAGAGAATTGCCCCCAGCTTCCCTGAGCTTTCCTGAATGAATGTTCAAGCGCACCATGTGCCTTTTTGGGAGCACATATTTGTGTGAAAAATTATTCTCCACATTGAACTTCAATAAGTCAAAGTACAAGTCTAGACTTAATGATGATCATCGTCAAGCCATACTGAGGGTCTCAACTGCTTCCTCTCTAAAGCCAAATGTGGTTCAGATTTGTGAGAAGAAGCACTGTCAAGTCTCTGGCAGCAAGGAATGGGCAAAAGATGCCATGTTCAGAAGAACTGTTTATGATCTTCACTCAATGTTCTATTCATGTTCAGAAGAAATAATTAAAACTGTTAATAATGATGTTTGAGGACTTTTTTTTTTTTTTTTTGTGAAATCCCTTATGGGGCCCTGCCTCACCCTGACTTTGCCTCCTGCGGCCTCCAGGTAAATTGAGTTTGAGACCCCTGCTTTAGGACCAAGAAAACAAAAGAGAATGCTGCTTTCTTTTGAACAAGAAAAAGCTCCAAGCTTTTTTTCAGTCCACCCCAGAGCTGTGGTTTTAAAACAACAAAGAGAATTTAATTTTAACAAAGAAGTAGCACCTCTCTTCACCTCTGTCAGGGCAGTAGATGGGGAGACACCTGCCAAATGCTGGTAGAAGCAGCACTGACCAGTTGGCTCCTCCCTCTATGGTCCCAGGGAGCTCCAGGCAGTCGCTCTGGAGACACAGGCATGCAGAAGGTAACAGGCTACTTACTGCTGGGTACAGGTCTGACAATTCACCGGCTTCCAGATCCACCTTTCAAAGGGATTTGGCAAAGCCCTCAAGCCCCTTGGGAAGGGGCAGCAAATTCTCTTGCTCCCAGGGCCATGTGGGGAAAAACACAGCTGGTTACCTCCAATAGATAGAAAACTCCTTTCCCAAGGAACCAGAGACCTACTGCTTTTGCTGAAGAGCAGTGGTAAAAGGTAGAAGCTCCTTTGGACTGGGGATCAATTTCATTAAAAAAAAAAAGTGGGGGGAGGGAAAATGGGGGAAGAATGTAGCTCTAGTGGCCTCAAAACACAGGATTCTGCAGCAAAAAAGCAGAGGTGTGCTAGTTACCTCAGTAGAAGGACAGAAAACTCCTCCAAAGTCAGTGTTTGCTGCCCAGGAGAGAAGGGTCACTAAAGAGACCCAGTAGGCTCTATGGAAGATTGAGGATAGGCAGGAGAACAGAATGTCTCCCTCGCCCCCATATCCCCAGCACATCATCAAATAGGAAAAACTGCAGATTTTTTGAATATAGAAGTGGGTGGAGAAAGATCCAAACCCTTGGGAGCACAGACAAGAAGAAACTCCAAAAATGAGGGTAGAACAGGAATATCAACAAACAAAAATCCAACTATAGTGGCCAGGCTCCATATCAAGCACAGGCAACAGCAGCTTTTCACGAGAAGATTTTTTTTTTTCTTTTTGTTGTTTTTGGGTCACACCCGGCAGTGCTCAGGGGATATTCCTGGCTCCAGGCTCAGAAATTGCTCCATGGGCCCGTAGAGATGGCACAACGGTGTTTGCCTTGCAAGCAGCCGATCCAGGACCAAAGGTGGTTGGTTCGAATCCCGGTGTCCCATATGGTCCCCTGTGCCTGCCAGGAGCTATTTCTGAGCAGACAGCCAGGAGTAACTTCTATGCACCGCCGGGTGTGGCCCAAAAACTAAAAAAAAAAAAAAAAAAAAGAAATTGCTCCTGGCAGGCACGGGGGACCATATGGGATGCCAGGATTCAAACCGATGACCTGCGTGAAAGGCAAACGCCTTACCTCCATGCTATCTGTTCGGCCCCACGAGAAGATTTTTTTTTTTTTTTAGTTTTTGGGTCATACCCGGTGGTGCTCAGGGGTTACTCCTGGCTATCTGCTCAGAAATAGCTCCTGGCAGGCATGGGGGATCATATGGGACACCGGGATTCGAACCAACCACCTTTGGTCCTGGATTGGCTGCTTGCAAGGCAAACGCTGCTGTGCTATCTCTCTGGGCCCACGAGAAGATTTTTAAAGCCTGACATGAAACTAAGGATGGAAGCCACAAGTTCAATCCAAACTCAACTACCAAATGATCCATCGCCACACTTGGCAGAGCTGCCCATTTCCCTGCATAAATATGAATTACCTTGGCCTTGACTGTCCACTCAATGAAACAGTTTATCATACCACAAAAGCAAGGAAGGGAGGGAAGGGGGAGGAAGGAAAGAAGTAAGTTTTCTTATGTTTAAAATGAAAATAGTAATAGCTTCTCCTTCATAGGATTCTTTCTTTTTACTTTTGTTTTTTGTTTTTTTGGGCCAGATCCGGCGGCGCTCAGGGGTTACTCCTGGCTCTTTGCTCAGAAATCACTCCTGGCAGGCTCGGGGGACCATATGGATGCTAGGATTCGAACCATCGTTGGTCCTGGGTTGGCCGCTTGCAAGGCAAATGCCTTACCACTGTGCTACCTCTCTTGTTCCCCTTCATGGGATCCTAAGAACTATGATGATAGACATACAGTGTTTAGTATAGGATCTTACAATATAAGCCTTACTAGGCTTATCAGATATGGCTTACTAGCTATAATTCTAGGATTATTATTGGAAGTAATAAAGAATAAAGTTGGGCTGGAGAGATAGCACAGCAGTAGGGCATTTGCTTTAGATGAAGAAGGATGGTGTTTCAAATCCCAGCATCCCATATGGTTCCCCAAGCCTACCAGGAGCGATTTCTGAGCGTGGAGCCAGGAGTAACCCCTGAGGGCTGCTGGGTGTGACCCAAAAACCAAAAAGAAAACAAAAAAAGAATAAAGTTTCTAGGTTATACTGATATTAGAACTTTCAAGTCCCAGGTTTGTGCTGAGCTGGCAATATACACAACTCAGCAACTTTTAGAACAAATGCATGGCACATCTATGACAGATTATTCAAATTCAGTTAACAGGAAATTTGAGATTTAGGAATATATGTAAACATTTTTGGGAGAGGGCACACCCAATGGTATGTGTTTAGGGGCTCACTCCTCTTGGCTCTAGAGGACATTCCTGGCAGTGCTCAGAGGACCATATGGTGCTGAAGACTGAACCATGCATGCAACACTTCTGTCCATTGAGCAATCTCTCTGGGCAAAGATCTTACTTGTTGAAGGGGAAGATTATTCTGAAATATAAGCAGGTGCAGAGCCTGAAATAGACCTTGGCAAAAACCTATAGTGGTGCTCTCTTTGTGTCTTTGATTTAATACCTTTTTGGAGGTTCCCAAGCAGTGCTCAGGGGCCAAGTGGCCATTTCTTTTAGGCCTAACTGTTTGATGCTTTAGCCCAGTGGAGTTTGGGGGCTATACCTGGCAGTGTTCAGGAATTGAATTTGGGGTCTCTGCATATGAGGCACATTCTCCAACCCTTTGAACTATATTCAAGTCTATTTAGAACCTTTCTAAAAACAACCACACAAACTCCTCCATGGGGCCAGAGAAAATTCTGGGGTTAAGACGTTTGCCTTACATTCCTCCAACCTGGTTCCAATCTTGGGCAACACATACTGCCTAGGAATCATTATTGAGCACAAAGCCAGGAATAGCTTCTGAGCACTGTTGGGTGTGGTATCTTTCTTTTTTTGGTTTTTGTTTTTTTGGTCACACCCGACAGCGCTCAGGGGTTACTGCTGGCTCTACGCTCACAAATCGCTCCTGACAGGATCAGGGGACCATATGGGATGCTGGGATTTGAACCACCAACCTTCTGCATGCAAGGCAAATGCCTTTCTTCCATGCTATCTCTCCGGCCCCAGGTGTGGTCTCTTTCAAATGGCCCTGGGTGTGATCTCTTTCAAATGAATATATAACTCTAGCATTTCACATTATTAGTTCAGTTAGTTTCCATATGAATAACCTCAAGCTGAAAGATCTTCCTTCAGATACAGAATATGAGTGTTCTGTTTGTCTGTTTGCAGACATAAACAATAATGGATGTGCCTTGGGAAATCAATCATAACCAGTGGATCCAGAATGCACAACTGTGGGTTGGCAGCCAGGAAAAGAAAACAGATGAAAAAATAATATATATATATATATATATATATATATATATATATATATATATATATATATATAAATATCTGGGGCTGGAGTGATGGCATAGCGGCAGGGCATTTGCCTTGCATGCTGCCAACCCGAGACAGACCTGGATTTGATGCCTGGCATCCCATATGATTCTCCAAGCCTGCCAGGAGCAATTTCTGAGCGCAGAGCCAGGAGTAACATCTGAACGGTGCCATATGTGGTGCAAAAACCAAAAAAATAAAATAAAAAATAAAAAAATATAACTATGTATGTGTATTTGGTTCCTTTCAGTTAAAGTTAGCCATAAAAAGCCACCAAAGATATAAGGTATAATGTTTTCAAGGTTCATCATATTGTATAATGTATAATTGTATAATAATAAAAATTCATTTATGTGACTGAATAGTAATAGTATTATTATATGAACATATCATAAAAATGAAGATACATTTTTTTGTTTACCTGTGTCCACTTATGGACATCTGGGCTGGTACTACTTTGGGACTCTTTATAAATAAGATTTCTATAAACATTCATCTATATTTTTGCATGAATATACATATTTTCAGCCACTCAGATATATATCTAGGAAAAGAACTGTTAAATTGTAATGATTTTTCACATTTTGAGGGAAGAGATTATTTTCCATAGAGTTATAGCAGTTGACATCTCCACCAGCAATGTATGCGGGTTTCAGGTTTCTTTGTATTTGTTGTTGTTTTGGGGTCACACCCTGCGGCTCAGGGATTACTCCTGGTTCTGCACTCATAAATCAAGGACCATATGGGATGCCAGGATTCGAACTACCATCTGTTCAAATCAGCTGCATGCAAGGCCAACACCCTACGTTGTGCTATCTCTCCGGCCCCAAGGGTTTCAGTTTTTTACTAGAATACTTCCTTTTTCATTTGTTTGTTTTTGGGCCACACTTGGTAATATTCAGGGCTTGCTGCTGACTCTGTCCTTGGATCACTCCTGGAGGGCTTGCAGTTCCTACCATATAGGATGCCTTGAACCCATGTATAAGGCAAATGCCCTACTTACTTTACTACTGCTCTGGCCTCTGGAATATTAACTTTCTATTAAAAAAATGAACACATTATCCTATTTAGATAGAAAATTAGGAGGGAAATCTACAACCCTACCCTGCTTTTATTTACTGTCTAGTATGGTTTCATGGCAGTATGAGCTCTGGCAAGCTATAGGTTCTTTCCATGACCCTGGACTCTCTTGTGTTATATGAGAGTGATAATAATACCTTCCCTAGATGGTAGCCAGGACAAACTAATGTGATAGTTTACATAAAGCCATAATATGTATAATACTCATTAAATGTTAATTTCCTTCCATTAGCTATAGTATAATAAATGATTTTTAAGTTGAGCAAACATTATCCTGGGTTAGAATGTTAGGGCAGATAAAACTTGCCAGTATCATGACTAATCTCTGAGAGATATCACAGCCAAATGTCTCAGGTAAGCCCAGTCTCCAAGCTAATATCTCTGGAACCTTCTCAGGATGAAGCCAAGGCCAAGTCCCTGCCCTTCTGGAAAGCCCAGCACCCCAGCCACATTCAACTTCCTCCTGCTTATATAAATGGCTCAACTCCACCATTAATCTGGAACAGACACCAAGCAGCTAAATCATCCCAGTTTCATGGCTTCTGGAACGCACAAATGCATATGTGGCCATTAGATATCTCCAAATTTTATAGTGCTAACAGCCTAAGAGGAGTGTGGCAAATTAGATGGGAAAGTTACATAAAAGCCCTTTAAGCTTAAAGAGGAAAAGAAACACAGAGATGATTCCTGGTGATGTTTGGGGGACCATCAGCTACTACCTAATCAGGTAAGTCATATGCAAGGCAATCAAGTACCTTAATCCCTATACTTTCTTTCCAGACCTTGCTAACTATTCTTCCTTAAAAGTCGGGCCTGAGGGCCCGGAGAGATAGCACAGCAGTGTTTGCCTTGCAAGTAGCCGATCCAGGACCAAAGGTGGTTGGTTCGAATCCTGATGTCCCATATGGTCCCCCGTGCTTCTACCAGCATATGGCAGGTGTCTCCCCATCTACTGCACTGCCCTGACAGAGGTGAAGAGAGGTATTACTTCTTTGTTAAAATTAAATTCCCTGGGCCCGGAGAGATAGCACAGCGGCGTTTGCCTTGCAAGCAGCCGATCCAGGACCAAAGGTGGTTGGTTCGAATCACGGTGTCCCATATGGTCCCCCGTGCCTGCCAGGAGCTATTTCTGAGCAGACAGCCAGGAGTAACCCCTGAGCATAGCCAGGTGTGGCCCAAAAACCAAAAAACAAACAAACAAACAAAAAAGTCGGGCTGGAGAGATAGCACAGTGGTGTTTGTCTTGCAAGCAGTCAACCCAGGACCTAAGGTGGTTGGTTCGAATCCCAGTGTCCCACATGGTCCCCCATGCCTGCCAGGAGCTATTTCTGAGCAGATAGCCAGGAGTAACCCCTGAGCATAGCCGGTGTGGCCCAAAAACCAAAAAAAAAAAAAAAATGTTAGCCAAGTTCAATCTTTAGCTGCAACAGAGGCACTAAACTGATCATTTATTTTGATATAACAGGATGTAGAGAAGTCACAGACATTTCTAGAGGAAACACTGGTTGAAAAGGTAATTGACAGGGGCCGGGAAGGTGGCGCTAGAGGTAAGGTGTCTGCCTTACAAGCGCTAGCCAAGGAACGGACCGTGGTTCGATCCCCCGGCGTCCCATATGGTCCCCCCAAGCCAGGGGCGATTTCTGAGCACATAGCCAGGAGTAACCCCTGAGTGTCAAACGGGTGTGGCCCAAAAACCAAAAAAAAAAAAAAAAAAGAAAAGGTAATTGACCACATGAGCTCTGCTTGCAAATTCTTCTCCTGTTCTCTCCACCAAACATGCATACTTTAGGCAAAGTCAAGCTATAAACTTGGGCTAGGATTTATAGAAAGGCACTGTATGCAGAGGTTAACCAAGGGTTGTCTAGAAATATGTTCAAGTCCTGCTGCCTGATATCTGTGAATGAGATTTTATTAGGAATCAGGATCTGATTGTGCTCAAGAATTACTCCTGGCTCTGCACTCAGGAATTACTCCCGGTGAGCTTGGGGGATCACATGGGATGCTGGAGATTGAACCTGGAATATCTGCATGCCAGGCAAGTGTCCCGTCTATAGTGCTATCTTTCTAGCCCCAGGAAACAGGGTATTGACCAATGAAATTAAGTCAAGAGGAAGCCATACTAGATTAGGGTGGGCTTAATGCCAATAATTAATCCTTAGAAGTAGATCAAAATACCAAGACCTGGGTTTGATTCCCAGCATCCCATATAGTTTCCCAAGTCTACTAGGAGTGATTTCTGAGTGCAGACCAAGGAGTAACCCCTGAGTGATGCAGGGTGTGGCCCCCAAACAAAAAAAAAAACAAGCAAACAAAAAATACCAAGAGAAACACACACAGAGAGAAAACAGCCACAAAAAGGAGGTGGATCCACATCACTAATCATCAGGGAGATGCAAATCAAAACAACGATGAGATACCACCTCACACCCCAGAGAATGGCACACATCACAAAGAATGAGAATAAACAGTGTTGGCGGGGATGTGGAGAGAAAGGAACTCTTATCCACTGCTGGTGGGAATGCTGTCTAGTTCAACCTTTATGGAAAGCGATATGGAGATTCCTCCAAAAACTGGAAATCGAGCTCCCATACGATCCAGCTATACCACTCCTAGGAATATACCCTAGGAACACAAAAATACAATACAAAAACCCCTTCCTTACACCTATATTCATTGCAGCTCTATTTACCATAGCAAGACTCTGGAAACAACCAAGATGCCCTTCAACAGACGAATGGCTAAAGAAACTGTGGTACATATACACAATGGAATATTATGCAGCTGTCAGGAGAGATGAAGTCATGAAATTTTCCTATACATGGATGTACATGGAATCTATTATGCTGAGTGAAATAAGTCAGAGAGAGAGAGAAAAACGCAGAATGGTCTCACTCATCTATGGGTTTTAAGAAAAATGAAAGACACCCTTGTAATAATAATTTTCAGACACAAAAGAGAAAAGAGCTGGAAGTTCCAGCTCACCTCAGGAAGCTCACCACAAAGAGTGATGAGTTTAGTTAGAGAAATAACTACATTTTGAACTGTCCTAATATTGAGAATGTATGAGGGAAATGTAGAGCCTGTTTAGGGTACAGGCGGGGGTTGGGTGGGGAGGAGGGTGATTTGGGACTTGGGTGATGGGAATGTTGCACTGGTGATGGGTGGTGTTCCTTTTATGACTGAAACCCAAACACAATCATGTATGTAATCAAGGTGTTTAAATAAAAAAAAAATTATAATATAAAAAAAAAAAAAAAAAACAAAAAAAAACAAAAAGGAGGTGGAAGTGAAGAGATGTGACTACAAGCTGAGGAACGTCTGCCCTGACCAGAAGCTAAGAAGCAAAGAACCCAAAAAACAACAACAACAAAAAACAACCTAATGTTTCCCTAGAACCTTGTAAGGGAACAAGGTCCTGAGTGGTTAATTTCCACCCTCCTCAACTATGAAAGAACAAACAACAAACTTTTGTGGGGTTTTTTTTTTTTTTTTGGTTTTTGGATCACACCCAGCAGTGCTCAGAGGTTACTCCGGGCTCTATGCTCAGAAATCGCTCCTGGCAGGCTCTGGGGACCATACAGGATGCCGGGATTCGAAACACTGTCCTTCTGTATGCAAGGCAAACACCTTACCTCCATGCTATCTCTCTGGCTCCAAACTTGTGTTGTTTTAAGTCTGTTTGCAATCATTTATTGTGACTATCCTTGGAAGTCATACATACCAGATGACATTTTTACTTAAAACTGAGCTGCTCTGACTTCTCAAGATTTCAAGTGAATGGACTAAAGAATAAAAAACTGAGCCTGGAGAGATAGCACAGTGGCGTTTGCCTTGCAAGCAGCCGATCCAGGATCTAAGGTGGTTGGTTTGAATCCCGGTGTCCCATATGGTCCCCCATGGTCCCCCATGCCTGCCAGGAGCTATTTCTGAGCAGACAGCCAGGAGTAACCCCTGAGCACCACCAGGTATGTCCCAAAACCAAAATAAAATAAAATAAAATAAAATAAAGAATAAAAAAACTATTGACTCAGTTGTCTAGTTTAGTAATCTCAACTCTTTCCTTTTGCTGCCTCATTTGTAGCTGTCTTCCTGCCACCCTATGTCTGGCTATTTCTTTTTCTTTTTTTTTTTTTTTAGTTTTTGGTTTTTGGGTCACACCCGGCAGCGCTCAGGGGTTCTTCCTGGCTCTACACTTAGAAATCGCTCCTGGCAGGCTTGGGGGACCATATGGGATGCCAGGACTCGAACCACCGTTCCTCTGTGTCTAAGGCAAACGCCCTACCTCCATGCTATCTCTCCGGCCCTGGATATTTCTATCTGTTTTTGTTTTTTCGGCCACACCCTGTAACACTCAGTGGTTACTCATGGCTATGAGGTCAAAAATTGCTCCTGGCTTGGGGGACCATATGGGAACTGAAGTCCGTCCTGGATCAGCTGCGTGCAAGGCAAATGCGTTACTGCTTCGCTATCACTCCGGCCCCATGTTTGACTAGTTCTACACAGTACTGTGGCTCTCGAAAATAGTTCCCACTGAGTGGCTGACTGGATTATGATGAGGTATCAGATGGCCCAGCAGACAGAACATGTTGTTGGCAAGTCCAAGATCCTTGACCCATACCCCATATAGACCACACTCTGTCCCCACTGCACAACTCAGACAACTTCAAGCTTATGCTCTCTCTTCACTTTCATTTGAATCCAGTTTCCAAGAGAGGCAAAAGTGGAGACTTCTTGTACAATGACACATCCCCAAGAGTCTGGCCATTGACTGGGCCTTGGGCAATGAGAGGAGTGGAATGTACTCACTGTCAAAGAGGATGATTCTGCCATCACCGCCACAGGGCTGGGTGTGATCCCCAAAACAGACACTGTTGCATTCAGTACTGGCTGCTTCCCCGTACCTCCGGTAATCAGGATTGTTTCCACAGAAGCAAGCATAGCCTGATTCCATTCCAGCAAACTGCCATAACAGAAAAGCAGCACTTGGTTACCATCAGTCTGGGAGTTCAGGGGCCTAATGGTCTGGCAGGGCCAGCCCTGGTGGGCAAACAGCTTTCTCTTCCCTTGTCTCACAATCACATTTCGTGACACGTGTTTTCTTTAGTGAGCATCCCTTTCACTGTGTGCACATCTACTGTAGACTTCTAGGAATGTATGATGGGGGTAGCATGAATACTATCAGAGAACAGAACCACATGACCCCAGTGATCTTCCCTTTATCACCCCTGGCAACCACTGATTGGTTTTCCACAACTGTAATAGATCTTCCTCAACTTACAATGGAGTCCAATAAACCCACTGTAAATGGAAAATCCCACAAGCAGAATCTGTGTTTGATACTTCTAATTTATTGAAAAGCACACTTTAGCCTAGCCTACCTTAAATATGTTCAAGCACTTACAGTACCCTACAGCTGTGTAAAATTGTTACTTTGACTTTATAATAAAGTGTTGAATATCTCAGGTAATATGCACCTTACTGAAAATAAAAATTAAAAGGTGGGCCGAAGAGATAGTATGGAGGTAGGGTGTTTGCCTTGAAGGCAGAAGGTCAGTGGTTTGAATCCTGGCATCCCATATGGTCATCCGAGCCCGTCAGGAGCAATTTCTGAGTGTAGAGCCAGGAGTAACTCCTGAGCGCTGCTGGGTGTGACCCAAAAACAAAAAACAAAAAACAAACAAAAAAAAAGATATCACTTTTACACCACTGAAAAGTTTAAATAACAAAAGTTGAACTATTATTAAGTTTGGGATCATCTGACAGCCTTTTCAAGAATCCTTATCCCACGCTCAGTCCCATTAATATGTTAAAAACTAAATTTTTTTTGTTTTGTTTTGTTTTGGGTCACACCTGGCAGCGCTCAGGGGTTACTCCTGACTCCACGCTCAGAAATCGCTCTTGGCAGGTTCAGGGGACCATATGGGATGTCAGAATTCGAACCAATGACCTTCTGCATGAATGGCAAACGCCTTACCTCCATACTATTTTTCCAGCCCCAAACACTAAAAATTTTTTAAAGGTTACTTATTTACTTATTTAATATTATTTTTGGGTCAAACCTGCCAGTGCTCAGGAGTTACTCCTAACTCTGTGCTCAGAAATCACTCCCAGTAGGCTCAGATACTATATGGGTTGCTGGGATCAGAACCATTGTCCTTCTGTATGCAAGGCAAACGTCCTACCGCTGTGCTATCTCTCAAGCCTCCAAAACTAAAAAAATAATTTTTTTTTTGTTTTTTTTTTTGGGCCACACCAGTTTGATGCTCAGGGGTTACTCCTGGCTAAGCGCTCAGAAATTGCCCCTGGCTTTGGGGGACCATATGGGACGCCAAGGGATCGAACCGAGGTCCTTCCTTGGCTAGTGCTTGCAAAGCAGACACCTTACCTCTAGCGCCACCTCTCCGGCCCCAAAACTAAAAATTGTTTTTGTCTTTTTTTTTTTTTGTCTTTTTTTAACCACACCCGGCTATGCTCAGGGGCTATTCCTAGCTTTGCTCAGGAAGCCTTCCTGGCATGCACGGGGGGCCATGTGGGATGCCGGTGACCGAACTCAGGTTGAGAGCACGCAAGGCAAGCGCCCTACCCGCTGTTCTATTTCTCCGGCCCCAAAACTAAAAATTTTTTAAAAATATTTTCCTACTTGGTAATGTTTGAGGGTGACTGGTTGGGACCTTTGGGAAAGATTAAAGTATAAAGAATGAATGGATTCTTATTTATTTATTTTTTGGTTTTTGGGTCACACCCGGCAGTGCTCAGGGGTTACTCCTGGCTCTACGCTCAGAAATCGCCCCTTGGGCCCAGAGAGATAGCACAGCAGCGTTTGCCTTGCAAGCAGCCAATCCAGGACAAAGGTGGTTGGTTCAAATCCCGGTGTCCCATATGGTCCCCCCATGCCTGCCAGGAGCTATTTCTGAGCAGACAGCCAGGAGTAACCCCTGAGCAACGCCGAGTATGGCTCAAAAACCAAAAAAAAAAAAAAAAAAAAAAAAAGAAATTACTCCTGGTGGGCCCGGGAGATCGGGTGGTATGTCAGGGATCGAACCTGGGTCAGCCATGTACAAAGTAAACACCCTACCAGCTGTGCTATCACTTTGGGCTCCAATGTTTTCTTTTCTTAAAGGCCAGATAGTAAATGTATTCAGCTTTGTGTACTATAGGGTTTCTTCTTAACTACTCAACTTTGCTTTTGTAGCATGAAAAATATACAGAGGAAGGCTGGGGGTAGTTTGTGGTTCAGTGGTAGATCATATACTATGTCATGTATAAAGTTTTAGGGTCAATGCTTAGCAACTTTCTGCACGTTCCTCCCCCTACCCTGAATCTCTATGTTTCAACATTTATTTAGAATAATAAGTATATAGCAGGATATGGCCCCTTACTGACTCCTGATCTACATGACTGCTACTATGCTGAAATTATCCTGAAATCAACAGGATCTAAAAAATTATTTTTGGGGTTTTTTTTTTTGGTCACATCCAGCAGCGCTCAGGGGTTACTCCTAGCTCTATGCTCAGAAATCACTCCTGGCAGGCTTGGGGGACCATATGGATGCCAGGATTCGAACCACCATCCTTCTGCATGCAAGGCAAATGCCCTACGTCCATGCTATCTCTCTGGCCTCCTTTTTTTTTTTTTCAAAACTGTTTTGTTCAGGGCAGGAGTGATGGCTCAGCAGTAGGGCATTTGCCCTGCACACAGCTGACCCGGATGGACTGTGGTTCGATACCCCAGCATCCCATATGGTCCCCCAAGTCAGGAGTGATTTCTGAGTGCGTAGCCAGGAGTAACCCCTGAGCATCACTGGGTAAGGCCCCAAAACAAACAAACATTTTGTTCACTCTAATTTGTCTTTCCATATAAATTTTAGGAACAACTTATTTAATTTTTCAAAAACTTAAAAGATTCTGGGGCTAGAGCATTAGCACAGCAGGTAGGAGGTTTATCTTACATGCAGCCAACTCAGGTTCATTTGTTTATTTGTTTGATTTTTTGGGACACCCCTGGTGACGACCAGGGGTTACTCCTTGCTACATCCTCAAAAATTGCTCATGGCTTGGGGGATCATATGGGATGTCAAGGGATCGAACTGAGATCCGTCTTGGGTCAGCTGTGTGCAAGGCAAGCGCCTTACCATTGTGCTACCACTCCAGCCCTGTTTTTCTTTTTGTTTGTTTGTTTGTTTGTTTGTTTTGGGGCAACCCAGATTCGATACCCTGCATCCTATATGATCCCCGAACCTACCAGGAGTGATTCCTGAGCTCAGAGCTAAAAGTAATCTCTGAGCACTGTCAGGCATGGGCTCCCCACTGCCCCCCCCAAAAAAAAAACAAAAAAACTTTATAAGGATTTTTATAGATTTCTGTGAATTAACATTTTAGCAATATTGAAACCTCCAATCAATGAAGAATGCTATATCTACATTTATTTAGTCGTGGTTTAATTTTCTCTTGCAATGTTATAAAGTATCTGGAAAAGAGGTCTTAGGGGTCACTCCTGGCTGTATGTTCAGAAATAGCTCCTGGCAGGCATGGGGGGACCATATGGGACACCGGGATTTGAACCAACCACCTTAGGTCCTGGATTGGCTGTTTGCAAGGCAAACACCGCTGTGCTATCTCCCCAGGCCCCTAATATATTTTGTTTAATTTGTGCTCTGTGTGTGTGTTACTGAATCATACTCAGGGTATTAAGGGGTTTAGGGGGATTCTGGATTTATGCTCAGGAATAATCCTTGACAGTGCTCAGAAAACTGGAAGTGGTGCCAGAGGGTTAGACAGGATTGCAGCCACTAAAGCTGCATGCACTGCAAAAGCTTTTTATCTCCTGTACTATCTCTCTGGTCCAATCTGTGCTAATATAAATGAACTTAAGTGGTTTCATTTATTTTTTTGGTTTCTGGATGGGCTGGATGTGCTTAATCCTGCTCTAGTTTTTGTGTGTGTGTGTGTGTGGGTGGGGTGAGATGGGGGACACACCTGGTGATGCTCAGATGTTACTCTGGGCTCTACACTCAGGAATTACTCCTGTTAGATGCTGGAATCAACTGGGTCAGCTGCATGTAAAGCAAGTGCCCTGCCGGGTTGTAAACCTCAGTCTTTTAAATTTATATGCTCAATTAATTACACAAAAGCCTTACTAAACCAGCAGCCTTACAAAGGTCCTGGACCCTGCCAGCCTGTTCTCCTTGTTTGGGCTTGATCAATGGATTTTGACTGTATTATTGAAGGAAAAAAGGAAAGAAGAATGAAAGGAAGGGTCCCTTTCTTCCTTCTTCCTCTTTTTTATTTTTAATATAACAATGGCATTATTGAAACTTAGAGCCACCAAATTAATTTCTCAGAGAGATATGGATAGGAAGAAAAGAAAATATTTAGACTGATATCCCAGCTAGAGCTGCTTACCAAGAAAATATCACTACATGGGTTTATTACCAGACTCTGCAGCACTAGACAAGTCCCTGCTTACAACAAAGAAGGGTACAAAGGAAATATATAACTCTGTTGGCAGTCACATAAGGATTCGGGGGATTTTCCTCCCTTTTTTCTCATTTTTAGACAAAATGGCTGTCTTGCCCTCTTTACACATAAGCCTCACCCTGTCTCCAGTAGAAAAGAATGTGTGCCATGATGGGTTTTTAATTTATATCTATGAATATACATCTTCACACATGTACACACATGCATTTGCGTTATCTCAGAAGAATGTATTTACATCTTTAAGTTTTCCTACAGATATATCGCACAAGTCATTACCTTGAACCTTTGACTCCGACAAAAACTGATACAGGTTTGTATGGTGAGTTTGTTAGACGTTTTACTGGCGCCAGTCAGAGGAGGTGGGTTTCCATGATCCTTGTAACAGCCAAGGTTTCCAGGCACTGGAGAAAAGAGAAAAACAAAAGAATTTCACAACATCTGGCTGTGAAATACTGAGAAGGAAAAGAGATTTATGCCAGGTGCGGAGATGAAACTCAGTCAATATTTCCACTCCCGAGGTACAAATAACTAACAAGCAACTTGCCTTTCTTTTCTTTGTTTGTTGGTACTATCTCAACGGCCCCATAAGCAACACATTTGGAAGCCTCAGTGTCCTCTGTTAAACCCATGCTTTTGCTTATTTTCTAAACATACGAGACCCAGGTTTACCTTCAACTAACCCTGTGAAAAAGTTTTTAACCTGCTCAATATTTTTTTGTTCATTTTGGATTTTGATGATGGAGTTATGCCCAGAAGTGCTCCCAAGACCATATGGTGCCTAGAACTGAACCATGCCTCTGAAACACACACATGTCCATCCTGGGTCTGTCCCGGGTTGGCCACGTGCAAGGCAAACGCCCTACTGCTGTGCTATCGCTCTGGCCGGAATATGTTCAATATTTAAGAGCAATTAGCACAGAAGATAACTCAGAACAATATTCTAAACATAGAGATGCAACAATACATTTCAGTCACTAAAAGGTAGGAAAGCCCTTGGCCTGTACTCACTTTGTTCCATATAAAGTTCCACAAATAATGTGTTTCCCCAAGGTGCTTCTGTAAATCTGTATTAGTTTCCCATTACTGCTCTAACAATTACCACAAATGTAATGCTTAAAATAGCATAACTGAGGACTAGAGTAGTAGCACAAAAGGAAGGTGCTTGCCTTGCATATGGTAGACCTGGGTTTGATCTCAAGTTCAAAAATAAACAAATAACCATAAAAACTCCAACCAACCCAAAAACAATAACAAAAAATCCTAACTCCTAATCTTACAGCTGAGGAGGTCAAATATGCTACAGGGCTCACATTTCCATCTCCTGGAAATGTTCTCTATTCCTTGGCTTGTGATCATACCTTTCATGACTCATCATCATACCACTTTCTTTTTTTTTTTTTTTTTGTGGGTTTTTTTTTTTGGGGGGTCACATCCGGCAGTGCTCAGGGGTTATTCCTGGCTCCACGCTCAGAAATTGCTCCTGGCTGGCACGGGGGACCATATGGGACGCTGGGATTTGAACCGATGACCTCCTGCATGAAAGGCAAACGCCTTACCTCCATGCTATCTCTCCAGCCCCTTCTTTTTTTTTTTAACGGTTAATACTTTAATCCATCAGCCAACAAGACCCCCACACTGGCCAGCCAGGACCACCTCTCTAAGGAGATGAGACCCACCCAAGGTCATTAGGAAGATTATATAGGGAAGGGATATAGGAAGGTTCTAGCTTTCTGATGATCTTTAAAATGACTGGCTATTGTCTAGGGGGACCTTCCTATGGGGACCTTCCCTTGTACTTCCCGGACAGGCTACCTGGTATGGCTAGGTAGTTTGGGGTGGTGTCTATTGAAATTAGCTTGTTCGAAGACCTATACCATGTGGTTCTTACAAAATGGTGTCTCTCCCTGCTCAGAACCTGAGAAGAAGCCTGCCATGTGGCCTTTACAAAATGGCATCCCTCCTTGTTCAGAACTCAGGTCCCAACATTCCCTCCTCTTCTTATAGACCTGAGTAAAATCTTTGACTCTCCTTAAGGTTCCTTGTGGGCACATACTGGGACCTTAGCACAAGCATCTTAATCAGGGAGGTTTTCCAGGGTGATTGAACCACTGTTTATACCAATCTTTTTGTCACCTTTCCTGCTCCTGCAAACTAGCCTTTACCTGCTGAAGTGTTTTATTGGTGACTCCTCACTTGTTAGCATAAAAACAGTATTCCCCTAGAGTCTAAGTTTAGTCCCCACCTTTTCTGGAAAGCAGCTTCAGCTAACATCCTGATCAGCATCCACTTGATGAGAGAGTTCAACTTGTTCTCACCCACCCTCTCCAGCCAGGCATGACACCTGGGGTGGAAGAATGACTCATCATACCACTTTCTATGGCTGATTTTCCTGCCTTACTGTTATGAGAACATATGTGATCAGAGTGTGTCAACTTGGTTAATTCAGGTTACTTTCTCTATCTCAAAATCCTTGACCAATATATCTATAAAGTCTCTCATGTCTTTAAGGTAACACATTCAAAGATTTTGGGTTTGTGGGGTTGGAATAATAGGGTGTTTACCTTACATGTGGTCAACCCAGGTTGGATCCCCAGCTTCCCATACAGTCCCCTAAACCTGCCAAAAGTAATTTCTGAACACAGAGTCAAGAATAACCCCCCTGGGGCTGGAGAGATAGCATGGAGGTAAGGCATTTGCCTTTCATGCTGAAGGTCATTGGTTCGAATCCCGGCATCCCATATGGTCCCCCGAGTCTGCCAGGAGCGATTTCTGAGCATAGAGCCAGGAGTAACCCATGAGTGCTGCCGGGTGTGACCCAAAAACTATAAATAAATACATAAATAAAAAATAACCCCCCTGGGCCAGAGAGATGCCATGGAGGTAGGGTGTTTGCCTTGCATGCAGAAGGATGGTGGTTTGAATCCTGGCATCCCATATGATCCCCTGTGCCTGCCAGGAGCGATTTCTGAGTGTAGAGCCAGAGTGACCCCTGAGCGCTGGCGGATGTGACCCAAAAACTAAAAAATAAATAAATAACCCGAGTGCTATTGGGTGTGGCTCCCCCCAAAACAAAACAAATGATTCTGGGTTCTGGAAGCAATTAGTTAACCTACTACAGGGAATATATTAGTGTTATTAGTGTTTCATAACCACACAATCAGTTAGGTAGAAGAAGCACTATCTCAGAACAAAGAAATCTGAATAACAGTGGGAAATAACTGTCAAACTTTGCTTCCAAGATCTTATGGTGATCTTGCCTCATTCCCTCCCTATGAGAATGGGCTGGATTAGAGGTTACTTCTGACTAACAGAATTTGCTAAGCTTCATTGATATTACTCCTGTCATTAGAGATGGTGATCTATGTCTTACTATTAGACTCTGCATTGACCCATTGGCTCTTCGGCTTGGTAAAGCAAATAAGAATCTCTGAGACCACGTAGAATGAAAAGAACTGAGGGTGGCCTCAATAGCTTCAGTATCTGCAAAGAATGATCCTATAACAACTGTGTGATCCTCAGGTAGACTCCTCTCCATGGAGCCTTCAGATGAGATACCAGGCCTGGCAGACATCTTGATGGAGCCTCGATGCAGAGGAGTCAGCTAAGCCATGTCCAACTGTCCTGATCCCAGGAAGTGTAAGATTATAAATGTGCGATGTTAAGTCATTAAGATTATTTGTTCCCGGGAGGTGGGTGGGAAGGAGGGAGATTTGGGACACTGGTGATAGGAATGTTGCACTGATGATGGGTGGTGTTCTTTACATGACTAAAACCCAAACACAATCATGTAATAAAGTTGTTTAAAAAAACACAATCATGTAATAAAGTTGTTTAAAAAAAAAGATTATTTGTTCCAGGGGCCAGAGAAATAGCACAGTGGTAGGGCATTTGCCATGCATGCAGCCGCCAGACAGATGGTGGTTTGAATCCCAGCATCCCATATGGTCCCCTGAGACTGCCAAGAGCGATTTCTGAATGCAGAGCCAGGAGTAGCCCCTGACACCTGCCAGGTGTGATCCAAAAAACAAAAACAAAATAAAACAAAAAAAATTACTTGTTCGATATTGGCAGACAGTAGTATTAAACCAATATGCTTACATAACACATGTGAAAGTTTTATTGAATGAAGAAATAAGTGATGGGCTGTGGGAAAAAAACAAGCTCTCTACATTTAACTTTTCTAAGATCACGAATCATTCTACTATTAAAAGAAGCGCTTTCCCTGTTCTATTTGACTCCTTAGCACTTATACAACTGAGGATATAACAATGAAGACCAGGTTCTAGAAGCATTTCTAAGCACATTATGAGTTATATATTGCCCAATTCCAAAGCAAGCCATACAGAGTTTTCAAAAGCATTTCTGGGGGCTGGAGTGATAGGACAACAGGAAGGGGGTGTGCCCTGCATGAAAGTGGTCATGAAAGAGGTCAATCCCTAACATTTTACATAGTCCCCTAAGCCTGCTAGTAGTAATTGCTGAGCACGAAGCCAGGAGTAACCCGAGCACTGCTGGGTATGCCCCCCCCAAAAAGGCAAGCATTTTTATGTGCATATTTATTTTGGTTTTGCTTTGGGTGACACCCCTGTCTCTGTGCTCAGAGGTCACTCCTGAAGTGCTCAAGGAACATATGTGGTAGAGTCGAACCGTGTCCCTCCCAGGTTGGCCATATGCAAGGCGAACGCCCCGCCACTGTGCTATCTCTCCAGCCCACAAAGGAAGCCTCTTAACCTTTCTATCTCTCTGACTCCGCATAGACCTTCTGGCACATAAAATATACATGTGGAGCTGGAGTTATAATACAGCAGGTAGGGAGTTTGTTTTACATGTGGCTAACCCCGGTTCAATCCCTGGCACTCTAGGGTCCCCAGAGTCTTGCCAGAATTGCTCTCTGAGAACAGAGCCAGGAGTAAGCCTTAAGCACAGTCAGGTGTGGCACCCCAAAAATCTATACTCACATATCTAATTTTTGCCACCATATATACCTAATCAACTCGATTTAAATTGACAAGAAGTATCTGCTAACTCAGAGAGTCATCCTTCCCCTTTTAATCCAAGTAGTTACTGTGTTCCCTTGCGTCACACATGGTTCAAATATAACAAATGCGGCTCACCACTCAAATGTTAAATGTATCTTTCGGAAACAACCCAAATCTCTATAGTAGCAGCTGTAAACAGAAAATTTCTAGGCAGTAGGAGTCTTAAACTGCTTATATCTTAAACACTTAAACACAGTGGGGGCCTGGTTTAGGAATGCCTGAGGTTTAGGGTTTGAACAAATGGAGTGAATGGAAGCATCTCTAGTCAGGAGCATATCACAGAAGATTAATTTGGTAAAGGGACCTTGCTTATGGAAGCCTGAGTCATGCATGTAATAGTGCTTAATAAGAACTACTTGGTCGTTTACTATGAATTTTGTCTCATTTATTCCATTATGCTCGCAAGTAAGCATGTTATTATGTATTACTTTATAGGGAACCCAAGGCACAAAATCATACAGGTTAGCATTAGAAGCAAGGCCGTGGACTGCTTTAATGTAGCTGGAACCTATATTCACCACAAGCTTTATTTAGTGGTGAGCAATCCAGGCAGCTCACATTTTAGTGGGAAGTAAGAGATCTACACATCCACCAGGACACAGGCTGCTGGACGTCCAAGCACAGCCTGCTAACTGCTCTCAGGACTTTGATCAATAGTGGCCTGAGGCAGCATCCCTTTGGCCCAGAGGTCAGTCACTTGTTAGTACAGTTGATTTCACCTCCTAAAATAGCAGCAAACAGTTGCCATCTGTCTCTGCCCATGCTACCATGTTCTCCATTCAGGTGCCCATCTCCTTCTATTTTGACATTGGCCTCCTGTCCTCTCTTTGTTTCAAGGCTCATTCTAATCTAGTTAGAAGACTTTTTATTGTGGGGGCATACCCAGCTATGCTCAGAGCTTACCCTTGGTTCTGTGCACAAAGGTCACCCCTGGTAGGGCTCAGGGGACCACATAGGATGCCTGGGGTTCTGCCCCCTGCAAGGAAAGCTCTTTATTCAGCCCTTGTACTATCTCTTCGGCCCATAATCTATAAAATTCTGATACCTGCAATCAGAATAATCTTTGCAGTGCATTTTAAGCAGAAAGAGTGACAAGAGCAAAGGTTTAAGACTAGAATGTCCTTGCCCTTTAGAAAACAAAAATTCTGAAGGGTGTGAGAAGACAAAACAGCTGGAGATGCATGGAGGGGCCCTGCCTGAAACTCTCAAAGCTCCCTAGCTGGCCCTCAAGATAATGTCGATTCTCACATGGCACACAAGGTCTCAACAGTGGTGTCCTTTATCCCCCTGACCACCACCACCATAGCATGACCATCCACTGCTCAGTTCACATTCTATATAAAGGAGAAATTAAGTTGTGTGTGTGTGTGTGTGTGTGTGTGTGTGTGTGTGTGCGAGCGCGCACTAACAAACCAAAACCCAATTCAGGGCTCATGCACTGAAATTACAGTATATCTGCAAGTTTTTCAATTGCACACTGCTCTCTGCTCTCTATTCTTTTATATCATTCCTTCTGTTTGGAATACTTTTTCCCTGTTCCAAATTATAGCCTGAGCTTATTTCTCCTAGGAAGTCCTGTAGACCCCCCTCCCCCATTTGATTACCCTTTCCCACCCCACTAAGAAATGTTAGATGGCCCTGCTGTGTTGTCCATTAGCAGCCTATGATGATCTACATCTGCTACGCTTCTGACATTTTACCATGAATGACTTCAGGGTAAGATTGTGTCTTCTGAATACCATTGTCTCCCAGGCCTGTATGGTCTTCACCACGGAGCAGGTGTTCCAGAATAGTGTTGAACTAACAGCCAATGGAGTTAATGGGTAAAGGTACTCTGCAGACAGCAGTGAATGAAGAGAGCATATCAGCATATGGCTTTTCTTTGTGTTTGTTTTTTTGGGCCACACCTGGAGCACTCAGGGGTTACTCCTAGTTCTGCACTCAGAAGTCACTCCTGGCAGGCTTGGGGGCCCAGAGGGGATGCTAGGGATCAAATCTGCGTTGGCTGTATGCAAGGCAAGTGCCCGATCCACTGTGCTATTGCTCCAGCCCCAGCATACGGCTTTAACAGTCCTCCTAAAGCCAGTGTCAGCTGGTGATGTAGTTCTGAGGTAGAGTGATTCTTTGTGTCTAAAGACCCTTGGTTCACTGCTGGCTCCAAAAATAAATGAATGAATGAATGAATGAATAAAAAAGTAACCATCCCTTTTATTGCCAACTCATTGTCCTCCCTTGTTATTAGAAAATCATTTCAGGACTGGAATGATAGCAACAGCAAATAGGACATTTGCCTTGCATGTGGCTGACCCAAGTTCGATACTCAACATCCCTATGGTTCCCTGAGCTTGTCAGGGTTAATTTCTGAGTGTAGAGCCTGGAGTAACCCCTGAGTACCACTGGTGTGACTCCAAAACAAAACAAAATCAGTTCAATTAACTGAATTTTCTCTTTATTTTTTTTTGGGGGGGTCACACCTGGCAGCACTCAGGGGTTACTCCTGGCTCTGTGCTCAGAAATCGCTCCCGGCAGGCTCTGAGGACCATATAGGATGCCAGGATTCAAACCACCGTCCTTCTGCATGCAAGGCAAACACCCTACCTCCATGCTATCTCTCTGACCCCAAGGGAGGGCTTTTATGCTGTCCTTCTTTCTGCCATTGATGTTATAGCTCAAAAGTTGCTTTCATTTGCTTACTTTTTGGGACTTGACAATATTCTGAAGAAGTCTAAAGTCTGTATGTTGCAGCAATCATCAACATGGTTTTTGTTTGTTTGTTTGGGTTTTTGGGGGGTCACACCCAGTGTCGGCGCTTAGGAGTTACTCCTGGCTCTGTGCTCAGAAGTCACTCCAGGCAGGCTCAGGGGTCCATATGGGATGCCGGGATTCGAACCGGAGTCTGTCCTGTGCTGGCTGCGTACAAGGAAATGCCCTGTGCTATCTCTCTGGCCCCACCAACATGGTCTTAAAAAGGGAAGTTAATGGGGTGGAGAGAGCACAGCGGTAGGGCATTTGCCTTGCACATGGTCAACCCAGGAGGAACCTGGATTTGATTCCCAGCATCCCATATGGTCCCCCAAGCTTGCCAGGAGTGATTTTTGAACACAGAGCCAGGAGTAACCCCTAAGCATCGCTGTGTGTGCCCCCCCCCAACAAAAAGATACTTAGTCTGGGGCTGGAGAGATAAAATGGGGTAAGGTGCCTGCTTTGCACATAAGTAACCCCAGTACCAGTAAACCTGGTACTATGTATGGTTTCCAAAGCATTTCTAAGCTCAATATCATTAACAATAGAATGAGGAATAATACAGCTCCCAAAGGATTCTTTTGGGAGTTAAAATGAGATAAGGTAAATAAAATAAACACAAGGCCTGGCAAGATAGTATGTACTAAACTGTGTATTATCATTATATATAATGAGGCTTTCATCATTCACCACACAAACAAGTACAACTTGCTCAGTGATAGAAAAGTAAAATAGCATTCAATTAAAAGACAAAATCAAAGGCAGGCCTTTTAGAAAACTGGGTTTGATTCCAAATATTAAAATATGAATGTCTTACATGTGGCTAGCACACCATGCTCTTTCCCATAATATCTCAGGTGAAACTCATAAGGCAGGACAGATGAGGTGAAGCCTATGTTAAACCCTAGCTTAACAAGGCTGAAGAAATTGTGTATATGTGTGAGCGGGGGTGCTAGCTACAACAGTTAGGGAGCACACATAACTGACCCAGGTTTAAGCCCAAGCACCTTATCGTCCCCTGAGCAATGCTGGGTACAGCTCTGGAGTACCCTCAACACTCCTGGTGCAGGTCTCTAGCACACTGGCACCAAAGGGCTTGATCACCACTGCATCTTTGCATCTTCCAGCTCCAGCATTGAACTGATGACCCAGTTAGTCAAGAATCACTGATGAGGGGCCGGAGAGATAGCACAGCGGTAGGGCATTTGCCTTGCAAATGGCAGACCCAGGACCAACGGTGGTTCAAATCCCTGCGTCCCATAAGGTCCCCCATTCCTGCCAGAAGCGATTTCTGAGCAGAGAGCCAGGAGTAACCCCTGAGTGCCGCCAGGTGTGGCCCAAAAACAAACGAACAAATAAAAATTTCAAAAAGAGAATCACTAATGAGAGGGGCCAGAGTGACAGCACAGTAGTAGGGTATTTGCCTTGCTGTCCAGGGATGGACTCAAGTTCGATTCCCGGCATTCCATATGGTCCCCAGAGCCTGCTGGGAGCAATTTCTGAGCGCAGATCCAAGAATAAGCCCAGAGTGCCACTGGGTTGTGGCCCCAAAACAAAAACAAACAAACAAACAAAAAAGAATCACAGCTTGGGAGCTCCCCTCATCCACAAAAGACCTTTCATGAAGATATAGAAGATGGAACTGGAGTGCAAAGATGAGTTTGATGCTTGAGGATTCTCATCCCTTGGTTTTTTCCTAGGTGTTACTGGCCCCCTTTTCTTATAGGGCCTATCTGCAGAAATGGGCCCAGTGAAAGTGACTCCTTGAAATGATGTGTCAGCCCCTCAAAGCCCTGTGCATCATGAGGTCAGCCTCTGAGACAGTGGCCAGCCTCAGCCCTCTGACTCGCGCTGGAAAGTGTGGCTCGAAGAAGTCTCGCCAAAGAGGACACGTCATGCCATTTTCAAAAGCATTACTGGTCAGCTGAGAGGATTTCCAGACCGTGTCCCACCCTCAGCTCTTCCCAGAAGGGAAGGCAGGAAAAGTCCATTTGAAAAGGGATATTTGTTCTCAAATTCCTTTTACTTTCAAGACCACTTTAAAGTGCTGTGGTTTGGTCATGCATTTTTCCCTCTTACCAAAGAGGCTTCGTTGCCTACAATTTTTTTTTAAATCATCTTAAAATACAAATGGACCCCTTGTTTATCATACTTGATGCTTTTAAACTCATGACAGTTACCAACATTCTCTTCAGAGGTTCGGACTTCTGGGCAGAGAGAGGTTTTAGAGGAGACTGTGTTTCTCTTCACACTCCCCCAGAATTGTTCTTTTACTATCACAAGAAAATGGTGGGAAGCCATGGTGCATCTTCCTAAATGCCCCCAACATTTGGCTGTCAACTGCTGCCACACTGTGAATAGCAAAGTGACTCCCAGGATGAGAGCCATTATTGCTGACCCCACTTTCTCAAAGGACTAGCCTCTGGTTGAGGACAAGTCAAAGGGCCTCAGTACAAAGCTGGACACAGCTCTTCTGCAAGAGGCTGAGCTGGGCCTGCAGTTAGTGAACTGCAAATATTGAACATGGAGAGTCCTACCAAGAAGTGGGTAATGCAACCAGTCTTGATTGGGCCACAAAAGCTGACCAGTGAGCCAACTATGTTGACCCACAAGTGGAAGAATAGACAAGCCGCCGAGAGGGATTGATCTGGCAGACTGTGTGGCCCCAGAGAAAGAGAGGGAGCAAGAATGAATACTTGGGACTGGAGAGATAGTATGGAGGTAAGGTGTTTGCCTTGCATGCAGAAGGTTGGTGGTTCGAATCCCGGCATCCCATATAGTCCCCTGCCCTGAGCCTGCCAGGAGCGATTTCTGAGCATAGAGCCAGGAGTAACCCCTAAGCACTGCCGGGTGTGACCCAAAAACCAAAAAAAAAAAAGAGTGAATACTTTTCCAGGTTTTGGAGATATAGGGACTCCAATAACTCCCTTTATGTTGGCTTAAGTGAGTTTCATTTCTTTTTTTTTTTTTTTTAATTTTAATTTTGGGCCACACCCGTTTGACACTCAGGGGTTACTCCTGGCTATGTGCTCAGAAATCGCCCCTGGCTTGGGGGGACCATATGGGACGCCGGGGGATCGAACCGCGGTCCTTCCTTGGCTAGCGCTTGCAAGGCAGACACCTTACCTCCAGCGCCACCTACCCGGCCCCCATTTCTTTTTTTGTGTGTGTGATTTTGGGTCACACCCGGCAGTGCTCAGGGGTTATTCCTGGTTCCATGCTCAGAAATTGCTCCTGGCAGGCACGGGGGACCATATGGGATGCCGGGATTCGAACCAATGACCTTCTGCATAAAAGGCAAACGCCTTACCTCCATGCTATCTCTCCGGCCCTGAGTTTCATTTCTTCTTTTTTTTTTGAAGTGACACTCCATTTATTTTTATTTTTATATAAACTATTTAAGCACGATTGTAGTTGTGTTTCAGTCATTAACAGAACACCCCCTTTATCAGTGCAACATTGCCATCACCAATGCCCCCTCCCTCCTTCCCATCCCTTGCCCCCGAGTTTCATTTCTTATCGTCAATTTCTGTATACAAATCTTCCAAAGTAACTTGCACAGGGACATTTTGATCGTTGTTTTGCTATGGGGCCACACCTGGCATTGCCCAGGGGTTTAATTAAGCCAGGACTTACTCCTGGCTCTGTGCTTAGGCCCAGTGGCACTCAAGAAAACATACAGAGCTGGGGATCAAATCTAGGCTTGTCAAGCATTGTGCTCAGTCCATTGAAGTACATCTCCAGTCCATGAAGTCTTGACTATTACCAAGTTTTCCTTTTTTGTTGTTGTTTTTTTGGGTCACACCCGGCAGTGCTCAGGGGTTACTCCTGGCTCTAGGCTCAGAAATCGCCCTGGCAGCACAGGGGACCATATGGAACACTGGGATTCGAACTACCGTCCTTGTGTATGAAAGGCAAATGCCTTACCTCCATGCTCTCTCTCCAGCCCCTACCATGTTTTCTAGTCCCTCAGGTCTGGAATACATGGCTGGCCCAAGTTCAATCCCCAATATCCCTGTATGGTCCCCTCAAACACCACCAAAAGTGATTCCCGGTGAAGAGTTAGTTACCCTATCACATGGGGTGTGGCCCCCAAACAAAAACAAACAAAAAAATATCAAAGTCCTCATCTTGTATTTAGAAAACTTCTCTTGCTCTGCCAACTCCTTTTATTTTTTTCCCTCATATTAAATATAAGTATCAAATATAGCAAACCTTTGGTTCTGGATTATAGTACTGAGAATGCCAAAAAAGGAGGGAGTTATGTGGTGAGCTGGAGGTAATATAAGTTTGTTGGTCAATGGGCTCGGAGAGATAGCACAGCGGCATTTGCCTTGCAAGCAGCCGATCCAAGACCAAAGGTGGTTGGTTCGAATCCCGGTGTCCCATATGGTCCCCCGTGCCTGCCAGGAGCTATTTCTGAGCAGACAGCCAGGAGTAACTCCTGAGCACCACCAGGTGTGGCCCCCCCCCCCCAAAAAAAAAAAGTGTGTTGGTCAAGAGTCTTGGATACTGAGTATGTACTGGCATATAGAAGTCCTACATTTGTATGCCCAGCACCAATGACCGACCAGTCCCCAGCTCTGAGCTGGGAGTAGTCTTTGAGTACTACTGGGTATAACTCCAACAAACAAAATCTTCAGAAACGATGTAATTCCTCTAATTTTTATTTATTTATTAGATCTCCCAAGCAATGTTCAGGGTGCTGGGGGTCACCCATTTCTTACGATACTCAGCCACCCAAACCAGGCAACTTAATGCTGGGGCCCAGCAATTTTAAGTTCACAAGGGTCCCACCTGCATAGTACTTGCAGCAGCGGCAGTGGTAGTGGGGGTCAGGTCTCCTGTATGCTCTGTATGTGCTCTAGCCCTCTGAGCTACCTCGCAGCTCTCTGCTTGAACTTGTACCTAATGTAAACACTTTCTGCCCCAGCTCCCTATGCTGGTAGTGTCTCCCTGCCATGGTTACAAATCCTAAGGAAGAGAGAACGCAGTGCTGCTATCCTACTGGAGGATCAATCACCTCAAACATTCCCATCAAGCAGTGTGACTTCACTTCCTGCAGTGCCTCACCCGGCACCTCTGCAATCTCCATTCCAAATCTGAATGAAAGCTGCCATTTTGGTCCTAGTTCTTTCACAATAGGGTCCCACCCCAACGCTCTACCTTTATTTCTCAATACAGACTCACCCCAAATCTTCAAGCAACTCAATTCATGCCTCTGGTCATATGTGAATACAAATAAATAAATACATGCTTGCTTTGTTTTTAATCAGTGTGGGAGCACACCTGGCAGCTTGGGGGTTACTCCTAACTGGGTGCTCAGCCAGTGCTCAGTGGTTTGGCAGCCACTCCCTGCAAAACTAAGGACCCCCCAGAAGGTGTTGCTGGAGATCAAATCTGGGACTTTGTGCAAGGCATGTGGTCTAATCCTTTTGAGTTACTGCCCTAACCCCCAGACTTTTCTGCCACTATATATATATATTTTTTTTTTTTTGTGGTTTTTGGGTCACACCCAGCAGTGCTCAGGGGTTATTCCTGGCTCCAGGCTCAGAAATTGCTCCTGGCAGGCACGGGGAGACCATATGGGGCGCCAGGATTCGAACCGATGTCCTCCTGCATGAAGGGCAAACGTCTTACCTCCATGCTATCTCTCCGGCCTCACCACTTTGTTTTTTGTTTTGTTTTGTTTGTTTCTGTGGGTGACACCTGGCAGTACTCAGGGTCTATTCCTGGCTTATGCTTGGAAGAAACCCCTGATGATTCTCAGGGTACCATATATAGTGCTGGGAGTCTGAACCAGGGTCAGTTGCATGTAAGACAAGTGCTCTAACTCTTATCCTGCCTTCTCTATCACTACTTTCCCCTCTTCCTTTCTTCCTCTTCCTCCTGTCTCTTCCTTCTCCTCCTTCCCCCCCCCCTTTTTTTTGAAGGGGGGGTCACATCTGGCAGTGCTCAGGGCTATTGCTGGCTCTGTGCTCAGTGATCACTCCTGGTTGGCTCATGGGATCATATGGGATTTTGAAGATCAAACACAGGTCAGCCTTGAGCAAGGCAAGTGCCCTATCTTCTGCTGTATCTGCTGCTCCAGCCAGCTTTGATTCTCTTATGATATTTTACCTTTAGGGAATTCAGTAAAGACTCTGATGCCATACAGCCTTGATATATCACAATGGCAGTGCTCTTCTGGTGGGATTGCTTCCTACCCAAAATTGAATTTCTGGTGACTTACTGAAAGTAGATCATCTTTGAGGAGATGGTAATGATTTCTCCTCTTCCTATTTGTGTGTCTTCCTCTCCTTTTAAAACTGGGCTGGCTTTGCAACTTACTCTGATCCATATAAGTGGTAGATTTCTGAATTCATGCTTCCTTTCTCTTACATTAGGCACAGCATTACAGATCTGAAGATTCTGCTAGAAAAAAATCTAATAGATTTCCCCTCACACACACACTCCTTATTTCTCCTTAAATAAAACTATTTACTTTACTAAAAAAAAAGCCACAGGGTCAAAATATAGTACAGGGTTTCAGGTGCTTGCCTTGCTTGTGATTTGATCTCAAGCACAGCTGGAGTAATTCCTGAGCACAGAACCAGGAGTAACCCTGAGCACTGTAGGGTGTGGTATCAACTTCCTCAAATCCCTCTTCCTCTCAATTAGTGAGCACCTGTGATGGTCTTAACTGTTATATGTTCTGTGGGAAGATTTTTAAACAAATGGCTCTTTTCAGCAGCTACTAAGGAAAAGATTTGAGGGCATGTGGTGTCCATAAATACCATGAATTCCATCCTCCATAGACAAATATATAATCCAAGTCAAATGAAAGCACCTGTTATACAAACACAGATGAAGAACAAACTTTACGTGCCCTCTTCCAAAGTGAAGTCTCCCTGTCATAGAATTCCCTGCTTTTGACTTTGAACAACTTAGTCAAACTGGACAAGTTGATTGGACATAAACTGAGAATAAGTTATTAAAATAGGATTCTGAACAATGCTAATTTGACCTTGTAGAAGGGTTAATTAAACAAAAATGTTAAGTGATCTAGAAAGAAAATAAAAAATTTTAGTTTTCATTAATATTCATTTCAATATTGCACTGGTGATTAGCTAATGTTGGATGCTTCCTTTTAGCTGTAAGTGTAAATGACGAACAGAAAATGTACTTTTCCTAAGGTGAATTTCTGCCCATGGAATGTAGGCATGACCCAGACGCCTGGCCAAAGCTGCTGCTGTAGTGTTTTATGCAAAGTTCAACTCTGGGGAGTCCTTTCCCAGCTGAAAACAGCTGGGCTGGGAACACTGTGGAAATGGCCCGGCATTTTACAGAGTCTCTGTAGAATGTACAACAAATGATTCCTGGATACCATCTCGCCTGCTTGACTCCTGAGGCCTGCGATTTCCCAAGTGCAAAGAAGAAAAGAAAACGACTTAGAGCCAACAGCTTGAACGGCAGACCCTCTGTCGCCACTGAGTTAATCCCTTGGCTTCCACAACGTCAAAAAGGCCATCTCAATAATTCAGCATGCTATCAGGATTTTAAACTCTAATTCCTGAACAATCCACAAAAGAAAATTCTCAAGAATGACCTCAACAGTGCCCAGGATCATTCCCAGGGCTTCTGATTTCAAGAAAATAAAGAAAATGGAACTGTCCTCAAATACTGCAAGGGAAGGACATTCATTAGGAGTCCTAAAGGGTCTTGCATTATGAGTCCTAGATTCATAAATCAATTGGCTCAGAGTATAAACCTCATTAAGTGAAATCAAAATTCGTTTTTTTTTTTATTTACACAATGAGCGGTGGAGTTAAAAAGTGGCCATACAGGGGCCGGAGTGATACTGCAGTGGTAGGGCCTTGCACACGGCTGACCCAGGTTCAATCCCCGGATCCTATGTGGTCCCCTGCGCTGCCAGGAGTAACCCTGAGTGCCACCAGGTGTGGCTCCAAAAGAAAACATTTTGTATAATCAAGACGGTTTTGTGGGGCCGGAGAGATAGCATGGAGGTAAGGCGTTTACCTTGCATGCAGAAAGTCAGTGGTTCAAATCCCAGCATCCCAATGGTCCCCTGATCCTGCCAGGAGCGATTTCTGAGCACAGAACCAGGAGTAACCCCTGAGAGCTGCCAGGTGTGACCAAAAAAAAAAAAAACCCCCCCCCCCAAAAAAAAAACACAAACAAAAGACTGTTTTGTTTATTTTGGGATCATCTGGCTCGGCATTCAGCACTCCTGATAGGGCACAAAGGACCATCTGTGATGCTGGGAATTGAACCCAGGTCAGCTGTTTGCAGAGCAAGTTACCTATCTGCTTTTTTAACTCTTCTAATTAAGACTACTTTAACCACCATTTCTTTTTTTGTTGTTTTTGTTTTTGGGTCACACCCGGCAGTGCTCAGGGGTTATTCCTGGCTCTATGCTCAGAAATCGCTCCTGGCAGGCTCGGGGGACCATATGGGATGCCGGGATTCGAACCACTGACCTTCTGCATGCAAGGCAAATGCCTTACCTCCATGCTATCTCTTTGGCCCCAAAACTCAAAATTCTTAAAGATCTACAACCATAGGGCTGGAGTGATAGCACAGTGATAGGGCATTTGCCTTGCAAGCAGCCAACCCAGGTCCAATAGTGGCTCGAATCCCGGCATTCCAATGGTCTCCTGAGCCTGCCAGGGGTGATTTCTGAGCACAGAGTCAGGAGTAACCCCTGAGTGTCATCAGGTATGACCCAAAAACCAAAAAAAAAAAAAAAAAATCACCAAGAATCTACAACCATAAATTTTCACATCTTGGTGGGTTTTTTGGGGGATCATTACTTGTGTAAGAAGTAATGAATGCATTTTTTTAACAGTCAGGCTGTTCTTTGATCAAAGGAACATAGTGCTGGTGAGGTCATCCAAGGGATTACTCCTGGCTCTACACTCAGAAATCGCTCCTGGTAGGCTGGGGGACCATATGGGATGCCGGGATTTTGAACCACCATCCTTCAGCATACAAGGCAAACACCCTACCTCCATGCTATCTCTCCGGCCCCATATACCCCTAATTTTTAAAAATTTGGGTAAAAAAAAAAATTGGGTCATACTCAGCTGGATCTCGAGGATCACTTCTGAAGGGTCGGGGAACATGTGGGGTGTTGGGATCAAACCTAGGTTCAGTTGTGTGCAAGGTTAGGGTTAGGTTATTTGCTGTACTATGTCTTTAGCCCCAACTGTTTATTCTTTGTTTTTTTTTTTTGTTTGTTTGTTTTTTGTTTTTGGGCCACACCCGGTGACGCTCAGGGGTTACTCCTGGCTATGCGCTCAGAAGTCACTCCTGGCTTGGGGGACCATATGGGACGCCGGGGGATCGAACCTCTGTCCGTCCTAGGCTAGCGCAGGCAAGGCAGGCACCTTACCTCTAGCGCCACCGCCCGGCCCCATCTGTTTATTCTTTAAAGTTGGCCTGGACAATACTCAGTGTGCAGGCACCTAAATTCAAATCCTGGAACTGCATGCCATCTCACCCCAAACACCATCCTGTGTAGTCTTGCAGGCTCCCAGCACCACTATATCCAAACTTTGGAACTTCTAGGCTGGTTGGCTGAGAACCATGAGAGGTGGTAATCCAGGCCTCCGAAGAATGGCTTGGGAACCCCCTCCCCACTGCATCGCCCTTTCCCTGAAAAATAGAGATTTTAAAGTTGGGCAAGCTCTGTTTTTGGACAAAAGAGGCTTTCTTTTGTCATGTACCTTCCTTCCCATGCTCACGATGATACCCTGTTCAGTGCTCTCAGCATTCTGCTCATTATGCCCAGTACAGACTATCTTAGATGTTTAACTCTCCCTCTGGTCCAAAATTAGCAGCTGTGGACCATGACCATGCTGTGGACAAAACATACTGTATATGGTGTGACATATGATTGGAGCTTAAAAAATGCGATTTGGGGGCTGGAGAGCTAGCACAGTGGCCAACACAGTATATACCCCAGTTCAGATCCTGGCCCCATATGGTTCCCTGAGCCTGCCAGGAATAACCGCTGAGCGCTGCCGGGTATGACCAAAAAAAAAAAAAAATGAGATTTGATGCTCACATTGGTAGCACATATACTAAAACTGGAATGACACAGAGAAGATTAGGATGGCCCCTGTGCATGGTTGACACATAAATTCATAAAACGTTTTATACATTTTTGGGATTTTTGGTTTTTTTTTGATTTTTGGGTTTTGGGGCCAAACCTGGCAGCACTCAGGGGTTACTCTTGACTCTGTGTTCAGAAATTTTTCCTGGCAGGCTTGGGAAGACCATATGGAATATTGAACATGGGTCGGCCATGTGCAAGGCAAATGCCCTACCTGCTGTGCTATCTCTCCAGCCCAATGTTCCATATTTTCAAAATAAGAGATTTGTCTGTTATTAACCTAAAAAGTCCTGTGATTAAAAATTATCATAATTTCATGTGACTTTTATTTTATTTTATTTTATTTTATTTTTTTGGTTTTTGGGTCACACCCGGCGGTACTCAGGGGTTACTCCTGGCTGTCTGCTCAGAAATAGGTCCTGGCAGGCACGGGGGACCATATGGGACACGGGATTCGAACCAACCACCATTGGTCCTGGATCAGCTGCTTGCAAGGCAAACGCCGCTGTGCTATCTCTTCGGGCCCGTGACTTTTATTTTATTTTTTTTTTTTTGGATTTTTGGGCCACACCCGGTAACGCTCAGGGGTTACTCCTGGCTATGTGCTCAGAAGTTGCTCCTGGCTTGGGGGACCATATGGGACACCGGGGGATCAAACCGCGGTCTGTCCAAGGCTAGCGCAGGCAAGGCAGGCACCTTACCTTCAGCGCCACCACCCGGCCCCATGACTTTTATTTTTAATAAATTTCAATAATAAAAGCTTTATCACCTTAAAGAGAACTAATTTTTATTAAGTATAATAACAAAAACTTTAGTCACTAGTTGTAATAATTAACTCAGATATCTGTGACCTATATGCAAAGTATTGCAACTTAGGTAAATCATATTGTATATTTAAATCCAGATCCTTTTAGTGTTATATTTATACATTTTTAATATTCAAAATTTATAGAATTTTATAATATTGTAAATTTATTTTAATGAAAAGTCTCAAATTACATAAAAGCAGGAAAGATTAATGTGCTATCATCTAGCATCAACACATATTCACTTTATTTATACCATTCCTATTTCACTTATCTCCCTCACCCTCATGTAAGTTGAGAAACCAGCTCACTTTGAAAGAAATCCCATATAAAATATAATTTCCATCAAAGCTGTATCACTGTCTCTGTAATTTAAAAGAATTTAGAGAGAGATGATAGATCTATCAATAAACCATCATGTCCTTATTGTACCTAATAATAGTGATTCTGGAATGTAATCGGAAATTTGTTAGTCTATATTTGTTTTGCTTTCTCAAAAATAAATTGGTATCACTGGATTTGTAGAAATCAAGTGAAAACTCTTAATTTTCCTTCCCACTGTTGGAGCAGTGACTGGGATCACACACTTTTATTGTGGCACATACAAGCTTTGTTGGGTGCTGGGAATGAGTGAAAATGTCATAGATTTCATGCTGGGGATCATGCTGCAGCCTCCGCATGAAAGGCAGCATTCTACCACTGAGTCACTGCCCAGCCCTGAAATTTGCTTAGAAAGATCTGTATCTCTGCTCTCTGAAACAAGGACTTGAACATTCTGCAAAATATTGGCAGAAGCAGTTTGAAAAGCAAATCCAATGACCTACCTCAGAGTTATTTTCCTTTTAATAGTAAGTTCTGATCAGTGCTTCTGAGGTCAAGAGCACAGTGGATATCTCTCTCCTCCTTTATCTCTACATCTAGTCTTTTTTTTTGGAGGGGGGCACACCTGGTGGTACTCAAGGGTTACTACTGGCTTTATTTTCAAAAATTATTCCTGCCTGGCAGACTCAGGGGACTATAAGGGCTGTCTGGGATCGAACCCAGTTTGGCTATGTGCAAGGCAAATGTTCTACCCGCTGTGGTATTGCTCCAGCTCCGCTCTGCATCGAGTTTTGTCTTAGGTCTCTACATAACACACCAAATGACAGATTCTGGTCTGCACATAACAGTCCACCATTCAATCACATTCTACTATATCCGTAAACACTCATACCTCAACCCTCACCCCCACCCTCACCTCCAACTCCTATTGGATCTGTTTATAATCAGATATGATCACATCACAAATCTTTTCTTGCTTGACAAATTCAATACAAATCGTGAATAGTAGGCTTCATAGAGAGAGTTAGTTTGATTTCAAATTATGGTTTTAGGGGCCAGTGATGTGGCGCTAGAGGTAAGGTGTCTGCCTTGCAAACACTAGCCAAGGAAGGACCGTGGTTTGATCCCCCGGCGTCCCATATGGTCCCCCCAAGCCAGGGGCAGTTTCTGAGCGCTTAGCCAGGAGTAACTCCTGAGCATCAAACGGGTGTGGCCCAAAAAAACCAAAAAAAAAAAAAAATCAAATTATGGTTTTAAATCCAGGAATAGAGCTAACCTGGCTTAAAATATGCAGGCTTGGGGCCGGGTAGGTGGCGCTGGAGGTAAGGTGTCTGCCTTGCAAGCGCTAGCCAAGGAAGGACCGCGGTTCGATCCCCCGGCGTCCCATATGGTCCCCCCAAGCCAGGGGCGATTTCTGAGCACATAGCCAGGAGTAACCCCTGAGCGTCAAGCGGGTGTGGCCCAAAAACCAAAAAAAAAAAAAAATATGCAGGCTTGATTCTAACGGGTAATTATTAAAGTGTCTTGCTGCAAAAAGCCCAGATTTTTACCAATAGTGTTAATCAGGCACTAGAACTAGGTGCCAGGCTCGAGGTTTGAGGCTCAGTTTGAGCCCTGGTGTCCACAGAATGAATGAAAGGTTTTCCAAAGAACCGAAGCCAGATACTCCCCAGATTCCCACACTTGGTACTTCTCACTTCTTCCCAACTTCAGTCTCTCCATCAGACTGTTTCAAGCATTGAGATGGTTACCGAAGGAACACAGGAAAAGGAAATATTTAATTTTTATTTTTAGGAACAATGGGGCACACATAACAGATATGAGGGATTAGAGGGTGGTTTATACCATTTTGCAGGAATTTTATCTTCTGAACCTTCCTTTCTCGAACACATGAGTCAGCCCTCCTTGACCCACATTATATTTCATAAATTCAAGTTGAGGATTACCTTTCCAAATAAAGGCTCCCAGATAGAAACCCCCACTTTGCCATTCCCAAGAGAGTGACACAGGCTGGTACTAAAAGACTATCTTTGTGTGAAACAAATGGACCGAGGAAAATCTGCTTTCCTCTCCCCCTGACCCCTTTCTTTACATAACTAGAACCAAATGAGATGTTTTTCATTAAAAAAATTTGATTAAGCAGACTGAGCAAAAGTCCATTCTTCCAGTTTGTACTGTTTTCTGCATTTTGGGACAGAGTCGAGGCACAGCTCAGGTTGGAAGGAGAGGAAAGGCAGAGCATACTTGCCAGGCAGAGATGACACTGGACAGTTTAATTTATTAAAAGATGAGTTCTAGGTCTGCTGTGCAGGCTGCCCAGGCCCCTTGAGAAATTAGCATTTGGACAGCTCTAATGTGCATGAGGGAGAGGGTCCCAAGTCTCCCAGAACTTCTACATCTTTCCACAAACACAGGTTAGTAACCTGAGAAAGGAGAACAGTAGCAGGAGAAGAGTAGACTTAAATAATAAGGGAAAATAAAGCCAGGTAGAATGATCTGTCCTTTTTTTTTTCCCCAACTCTAGGAACTGGGAAACTGTTTCTGAGGCACATCTAAAGGATCTTTATAATACTACATTAGTGGAGCAGGAGCAATAGCACAGTGGTGGGGCGTTTGCCTTGCACATGGTTGACCCAGGAGAAGCTGATCCCAGCATCCCATATGGTTCCCCAAGCCAGGAGTGATTTCTGAGAGCATAGCCAAGAGTAACGCCTGAGTGTCACTGGGTGTGGCCCAAAAACAAAAACAACAACAACAAAAAAAGAAAGAAATGGGTGTTAGAGCCACTGAAAATAAATGAGGTGGAGGAGGCGGGTGGGGGCAGGGACATTGTCACCTTCTAAACACCTGTAGACAGAGTAACCCCGAGTGTCACAGGGTGTAGCCCAAACCCCCCCCAAAACTACATTAGCAAATGTCACACAATACCACATTAATTTTAATTTGTGTTTTACACCTTTCTGCAGTATTTTCTACGCCTTAAAAAAAGATATGAGTCCCTGTGATATCACATATTTCCTGAATGCAAGTTATCTTTCTGTCTTTACTTATTCATTTTTGGTTCCACATCAGGTAGAGTTTTAGGAACCATACTCAGCTGTGCTCAGGGTTTACTCCTGGCTCTGGACTCAGGGATCACTCTGATGGTTTCATATGGGGTGCTGGGGATTCAACTTGGGTCAGCATCCTATATGCTATATATATATATATATATATATATATATATATATATATATATATATATATATATATATGAGAAAGAGAGAGAAAGTGAGGGGGTGTCTTTTTTGACGGTGGAATAACACTAGAACTTGTGAATATGGAGAGCCTTATATACATATAGAAGAATAAAACAGTACCCTGAAATTCTATAGTATTTTTATCAATAATAAAAAGGGAGAAGAATGTTAATTATTTATTTAAAAAAAGGTACTTTCCTCCTTCATTCTGCACTCAGCTGTTGCCAGGCCTAGTTATGACAGAATCAGCATGAAGAAGTTAAGTAAAAGTCAGAATTCTGGGAGGGCATCTTCATCTCAGAAATGAGGTAACTAAAGATACTGGGCATTTCCATTTTTTTGAAAAGCTTCAGTATGAGAAGTTCACATCCTCAGCTCAGAAAGGCATTTTCCACCTGATGGGTGCAAACTACCTGCCTGGGTTCCCTGTGCCCAGCCTTACACCTGCAGAGGAAGCACAGCTACTTACTCTGGCATGCAGGGATCTCACAGTACTTCCAATAGACCCCATCCTCATGTTCAGCCACATAGCACCAGGGGCTCACATCTCCATCGGGGTTTCTGTTGGGGAAATGGACGCGGTCAGTCACGTACCTGCTGCTTTAAATGGTCAGACTCACTGTCTTTCAGTGTGATCAAAAGCATGAGGACTTTACCAAGATCAGGCTGATTAACTTACATTTGATAGAAACGAGTCCCAACACTCTCACTCATAATAATTTGTTAGAGATTAACTAATGCTAAATTGTAGAGAATTTGGGCATAACAACAACAATAACTATGCTTCAGTTAGTATACATAATCCTACAATCCTGGTACCTGCCACAGAAACAGCAATAATATTTCTTAGAGATTTATTTCACGTTTCTAAATGAGTGGCTTAGAATAATTGCCCTCTGAGGTCTTTTCAACTCAGGGATGCCCTGACATAATGGGCAATGCTGCTGAAATGGGACGGAAAAAAATGGCAGGGGCCACTGGACATACAGAACAGCTTGGACGGACGCTCTCAGCTGCTTTTCAAGCTCCCTTTATTGAGACTCACAACACTGGAAACCTGACCCTCCTGGGTAGGCCGGAAATGGGCAGAAAGATCCTGCAGCCAGAGAGCTTCAGAGCAAGCACTATCAGGCTGAAAGGGATAAGCCTGTTGTGTGGCCCAGCAGATAAACCCTCCCTAAAGCACAAAGGGGTCTTTTATTTTTGTGCCCAAAGGCAGGTGCCAGCACCAACCCTGTTCTTCCCTGGACTCCCAGTCTCGCCCTCTAATCCAGCCCTGTTGAGCCCAGAGAAGTGTGTTCCCATCAGTCGCTGTCTTTCAGACATCTCAAATGTGATGGGTCTGGAAACAACACACAAGACAAAACAGAGTGTCGGGTGTCCGCTGAAGAAATTAAAGTAAGGGAACTTATACAAAGCCCTCTTTAAACAGTATTTCATTGTCATTTTCCTTCCTCTATTCAGTGTTCGGCTTTGATGTCCTATTTGGAAAAGTCCTTAGAAAACAACTGTTTATTATCAATGTCAAAATCATTCTGAAAAGCCTAAGAATAGTTAAATAGAGAACAAGCAAATTCATCTTTGGCTTCACTGCAAAGCCAAAACAAAAGACCAGACTCTCTGATGTGATAATAATCAACAATTTCAGTCTCCCTGTTTTGAAGTATAAACTGGTAGTTCAGGTCTGGTACATTCCATCAAATCAAAGGGAAAGGTTGTAGTGAGCCAGGTCTGAGGGGGAACAGACTGCTCCCTCTCCTCACACACCCCATCCCATCCCTGTTCTCTTAATGGATATTTACTATTTTATTTCTGGGAGCCTATTCAGCAAAACCAAACACTTATCTATAATAAAAGAATTTTTAATACAAATTAAATCTCACTGGGAATAATGACTTTAATTAGAGCCAGACTTAAACACGGGCTCTTCTGAGAAGACTTGCTTGAAAAAAAAAAAGTAACAGGAAAAATAAAATATAACCAAGAGATCACTCCTAGTGACATTTCAGAACAAGAAACTAGGTGAGGGCCAAGGAAATGGCTCACAGAGCCAAAGTGCATGTACTGCATACTGGAACCTCTGGCTCAATCCCTAGAACTGAGTCCCACACTGGGAGTAGCTCCTCAACCCCCGAAATCACCAGAGATAGCCCCCCAAAACAAAATAAAAACTAAGCTAAGTAACTGTGTAAAAATAAAAAAACAAACATTGGTTTCTTAAATACTCTTTCCAGTTCAACTATTTCTATGAATTAAAAAACAAGAAGAAATAAACCAGAGAGTTAACTATTTTGTTCCTGGACAAAAATACAGTACAAAAATTTCCATGTACATATACAAATGTGTGAGGTATTTGTGGGGATATGCTTTGGGTCATGCTCTGTGGTGCTTGGGGTCTATTCCCAGCCAGCTCTGTGTTTGCAGAACCAAAAATAGAACTGCAGTGGGCAGTATAATTCTGACCCCCACATGTATACATTTGAAAATAAAGCATAAAACAATGGTGGAGGCAGCGCCAGTGTGGGGGCAGGGATGGGGGGTGGACAACAAAACATAAAGCAATTATTTAATGAACATATATAATTTTAATAATAGAAGACAAAAATAGCAAACTTTGACAGAGCATGCATATAAATTGCTATGTCTGGAAAATAAGGTTTGGCTCAGAGGATTAGAGAGGGAGAAAGAAATAAAATAGAGGACTTTAAATAATACATAAGAAGTATTTGTATATATATATTTTTTTGTTTTGTTTTGTTTTTGGGTCACACCCGGCGTTGCTCAGGAGTGACTCCTGGCTGTCTGCTCAGAAATAGCTCCTGGCAGGCACAGGGGACCATATGGGACACCAGGATTCGAAGCAACCACCTTTGGTCCTGGATCGGCTGCTTGCAAGGCAAACGCCGCTGTGCTATCTCTCCGGGCCCAGTATTTGTATATTTTTTAAAAGCCTTTAACATTTTAAAAAAATCATAAAATGAACACTAATTCAATAGCAATGGCACAGAAATGGCTAGTGGGTATAATTAGGGTCAAGGTGAAGAAAAGAACTTGGAGGTGTAGGCACATGAGTCAAGATAAATGGACTAAGTGACTTCAAGATAACCAAAAGGGGGACTGGGGTGATAGCACAGCGGTAGGGTGGTTGCTTTGCACACTGCTGACCCAGGACAGGCCCGGGTTCAATCCCCAGCATCACATATGTTCCCCCGACCCTGCTAGAAGCAATTTCTGAGCAAAGAGCCAGGAGTAACCCTGACCACTGCCGGGTATGGCCCAAAAACCAAAAAAAAAAAAAAAAAAAAAAAGAAAAAGACAACCACAAGGGTCCTGGAATCTTAACAAAGGTACATGGTGGGTGAAGAGAGGGGGAGAAGGTAAACAGTATGGCCCACACAATGCACATAAAATACCTTGACTCAGCTGGGTCAATAGCGCCAAGGATAAGGTTCCAAAATACTGGGAAAAGACTCAAGAACAGTGTATAGTTCCAAGTGTTGCAGAGCAATCATTTTCCATAGCCCCAATGGCTCAAGGGCTGCCTTTGCACTTGTCCTAATAATAAACTCAACATGCTGCTAGACCATGAATCCTGTTACTAGGTAGTTGGCTATAAATAGCTAAAAACAAAAATGCTTAGAGTCTTTATTGTCCCTACAAACTTGTTTTCTACCTTAAAGAAAACTTGCGTCTCTTATCAAGGTCATGGATCATCTCATCCCAAAATTGCGAATCTCAGACTAAGAGCCTCTGTGAGAGTCAGAAAGATGTCAAGAGGCAAGAAACTTGAGTCTATACAAGGGAAAGAAATTGAAGTCAGTTGCTCCCAGAGCATGGTAATCCTGGCATACCAAGGCATGGGACAGATAATGCAGGCAAGTTCCTTTGCTCAGAGCCAAGGAAGGTTTGGACAACAGATTCACAGCTGATAGAATGACAGATCGACAGACTGACTCCACTTGATAGTTATATAGCCAAAAGCTTAAGAAGCTTTGCTCTATGCATATTGTCCACCAGTGGCAGGGCGAACTAAGGGAATCCTCCCAAAGAGGCATGTGAGTCACCAAAGAATAATGTAGAGCATAGGAAACCAGGAGGACTCAGCTCCTCGACTGAGCTCAAAAGAGTGGTAGAAGAATTAGGTCATATGCCTAGCATGCACTGTCTCAGACTTGATCCACACCACCATGTGTTCCCAGAAGCATCAATGGATGCAGCCCTTGTGGCCTCTGAGTAGCACTTGAGTGTTCCTGGGGGCCTCTGAAGTTTGGGTGTTCTGGGTAATCTCCAGCATCTCAAGGCCTGAGAATCACAGCATCCTCAGTCCCTTACATTGTGGGTTAAGGATCACTGGTGGGGTGGGGTGGGGCTGGCGCTATATAGCACAGTGGTAGGGCGTTTGCCTTGCACGTGGTCCTGGGTTCCATCCCCGGTGTCCCATATGGTCCCCCGAGCCTGGAGTGATTTCTGAGAGCATAGCCAAGAGTAACCCCTGAGCATCACTGGGTGTGGCCCAAAAACAAACAAACAAAAAAGAATCACTGGTGGGGTCTCCGAAGCACCAGTTAGAAGCCAAGCACTCTCCCATCAAAGTAAAAGAGAGTGGTAGACTATGTGGCGTGTGCGTGGGTCTATGTGTATAAGGAGTAGAAAACAGTTAGGTAATTTCCCAAGCTATGCTCAGGGGCCCAGGGGCCATTTCCCATAATCCTCAACCAACCCAGCTAGATGATTTTCTAGCATCTGGCAATGTGGTTGGTGCTGCTTGGGACAGTGGTTCTGGGAACTAGGGGAGCCAAACAAGCAGTGTTCAGGGGGCTCCAGATACATACCCGGCAGTGCAAGGATTCCATGCAGAATAAGGGAATAAATTTGCACATAAAAGGTATGTACCCCAGGAATGTGGCTCAACAGCAGAGTACTTGCATGTGTGAGGACCTGGATTTATTCCTCCACACCACAAAACAAAACAAAAAGGCTTGTACCCCTGATCTATCTCCCCAGCCCCAAAATCTTTAACAAAAAAAGACCTTCTGAGATGGCCAAAGGGCAACAAAGAAGCTTTACCCAATTGTGAGCAAGGCTGGATAGACTGGAAAAGGACACTAGAATTTTTTTCTATTAGTTTCTGTTTGGGGACTACTACCAGCAGAACTCAAGAGCTACTTCTAGCACATGCTCAGGAGTCACTCAGCATGCTTAGGCTACATTTAGTACCAGGGATCAAACCCAGGCTTCCTACATGCAAAGCATGCATTCTAGTCTTTTGAGATCTCAAACTCTCAGAAAAGAAACACTTAGGTTCCAGCAGCCCCATCTTACCTGCAATAGTTATGCTCACCAAGGCCTCCCTCCCCATTGGGGTATTTCAGAGTGTTGTAGGGATGCTGGAAAGTCTCGTTCCAGAACAGACATGGCTTTCCACCTTGCAGGGCCGTCCAGTTCTGCGTTCCTCTGTAATCTGCACCGTTGGCTGTGAAACATTCTAAAAGAAAGAATAGAGAGTGCAAACTAATTTTCTGGCATCATCTATAGTCTTCTCCTTCTCTGGTTGATGTTTTGTTTGTTTTGATTGGACTAAGCTAGAGAAGGGGAATATCTTGCAAGATTCTGGAGACGATGCCATAAACATTGCTAGGAATAAGTAAATCTGAAAGGGGGACAGACCCTCTAAAGCTTGGCACTAACATCTCTACAAATACTGAGCAGTTTCTTTTTTTTTCCCCCCCAGGGGAGAGCGCGAACGTAGTCCCCCACTACCACAAAATAAGCAGTCGAGTTTCCCACATTTGGGAAAATCACAGAGGTCAGCACATCCAGAGTGCAATGGATAAGCCTCACCCTGGGAAAACCACCTTCGTGATCATGGTATCTCCCCTGCCAGGTAAGTATGACATTGAGCAGTTTCCCCTAGTATTCAGGTCCCAAGGAGGACATAAACAGGGAGCTAAAATATATCGAAGTCTATGAAGTGAACCAGGAAACTCCCCAATCTGGGAACGGTTGGCAACAGCCATCCATGAGGAATTGTGGGTGCTCAGAGGGGGTCAGTACTGTTGCCAGTTTCTCTGTGTGGTAACTAGAACCAGGTCACCAGCTGTAACAGAGCTCTCCCCTACAGTCTGAAAGGCTGCACTGACACTTGGATTTAATAAGAACATCGGATACAGCAACGCTTTGGAATCCCAATCACACAAGTCTGGGAATGACTCACATTCTCTGGTAATGAAGAACAGTCCTCCTGACGCTATTTGGGAGAGAGGTGCAACCCAACAGTCAACAGGAGGGAGGAGAGGTCAGGCTGGCATCTCTGGCACCTCTTTTTAAAAGCTCACCTTTTTGAAATCAAGACTCATGGAGCACGGTCTCTGATCCCTTTCATAAAAATGACAAAACCCTTGCAGGTGCAATGACAATGTGCTTCCAAAATGTGCTCCTCAGACCTCAGGGGGATGGGAACTGAGGCTGATAGAATTTCCCCCCACATATTGCACACATTAAGCTCCCAGAGGTTCATGAGAAAGACACAGTACAAAGGGTAATTTTTCCAAATGAGCTTAGTTGAAACTGACAGATAGAATCACTTCAAACACTTCTTTAAGATATATCACCAGAAACCTGCCAATCTGGGGCAGTTATACTGACATTCTTGGCCTATTTCTTCTCTGCTCTTCTCTTGGCATGCCCTGACCTATAACTTCTGGTGTAAGGGACACTGTCTCCTGTTGCAGTGTCTGTACCTACTTTGGCCTAAGCATGTGTACAGCATAAACATAGTTATATCCCGGAAGCTATTTCTTTTAATATTTAAAATCTATTCCCATAACATCTTTCTCCCTGTACTCCCTTTCCTCCTATGGTCTGGGCCCCATGTTTTGTCTGGAGTTGCACCATGTTAAGTACAGCCAAAATAATCTGTAATTCCAGGCTGTACAGAGCATCCAAGCAATTTGTGGTGCTTGGTACAATATTTACATATTATACCATGCACCATGAGGAGCAGATCATTTATTAAGAGTCTATAAATAAGGGGTTCATCAGTAGTCGAAGAAATATAAAATATGTATATTGAACCAATGAGCGAAGGTTTCTCCTTCCTTTTTTGTGTGTGTGTGGGGGGAGTCACACCCGACAGCACTCAGGGGCTACTCCTGGCTCTCTGCTCAGAAGTCGCTCCTGGCAGGCTGGGGGGGATCATATGAGATGCCGGGATTTAAACCACAGTCCATCCCGGGTTGGCTGTGTGCAAGGCAAATGCCCTACAGCTGTGCTCTCTCTCCAGCCCCTCTGGTTTCTCCTTCTGAATTTTCTGTTACCCTTGGAGGTAGCTCCACATTCACATCACCAATATTCCACGTTTCAATCCAGTGTTTTCCTGTGATTAAAGCTTTGTTCTTTCTGGTTTTGTTTTGTTTCGTTTTTTGATTTTTGCCAGACCAGGCTTTGCTCAGTGTTTACCTGGCTCTGCTCTCAGGGATTACTCCTGGCAGTGCTTGAGGAACCAGATGGGTCCTAGGTATTGAGCCCAGGCCGGCTGGGTGCTGGGCAAATGCCCTACCTGTTGTACTAATGCTCTGGCCCCAAGCTCTGTACAAAGAGCTTTACAAATATCTACTTGCTGGGTCAGAGAGATAGCACAGCAGTAGGGCGTTTGCCTTGCATGCAGCCAATCCAGGATGGGTGATGGTTCAAATCCCAGCATTCCATATGATACCCTGAGCCTGCCAGGAGCGATTTTTAAGTGCAGAGCCAGGAACAAGCCTTGAGCGCCCCAGTGTGACCCCAAAACCAAAACCAAACAAACAAAAAAAAAAACTCCACCAAATATCTACTTGCCACCAACACACTATCTCAAAACCTCCAAAATGTGACGTATGCCATTTATTTAAAAATTGGAGATGCCATTCTATTGAAATTCCCTTGAGATCAGTGAAATCACATTAGGATATATGAATCTCTGGATTTGTATTTGTTGAGCAAGTATCTCAGAGCAAACGGTTTTGTGTATAGTTTTATATAGAGCCTGCAAGAATACTTCAAAGCAAAAATTGTGTTTGAGTTTATGCTCAATAATCTTTTGTTGCTAATAGAAGCTAGCTGGAGTTTTCTTCTCATAAAACTGTTACTGTTCATTAGGTGGTGCTCAGGGGAAGCCAGGGATTGACCCCAGATCGGCCTCGTGCAAGCTCTACCCTACTCACTGTGCTATTGCTCTGGCCCCAAGTCACTGTCTTTTAATCCATTCAAGTTAACTGTTTCTTGGAGGACACTTAAAATCTCTGCTAATTCTCTGTTGGAAGATTCTAGCCTAGTTTAAAAACAATATAAATAAAAACAACAACAACATAAATCAATAAACTAAACAGAAAAATGGACTCATGGGGCTGGAGAGAGTACAACAGCTAAGGAGCTTGCTTTGCAGCTAATTCAGGTTTGATCCCCAGCAGTGCTCAGTCCCAATAGTACTGCCAGAAGTGATCCCTGAGCACAGAGCAGGAGTAATCTTTGAGCTCTGCCAAATCTGTCTCCAATCAAGAGGGAAAAAATTTAAATTCTTAAAATAAGATGGCAGAAAATATTTTCCAGTGGGAAAATTTTGTGTTCTTTAAAATATGTCCATAATATTTCTTTCATGGGCACATTACAAAACAGGATACCTGGATCCAGATAGTAAGGACTGCACTCAGTTAACCCCAGTTCAATCCCCAGCACCACATTTGGTCCCCCAGCACTGTCAGGAGTGATCCCTAAGCAAAGAGTCAGAGTAAGTCTTGAAGACCTTCAAAAAATAGAAGACTTGGATGAAAGAAGTTGACATTTAGAGGGGAACACAACAGTATGATTCAAATGTTTGCCTAAAAGATTTGCAGTTCAGTGGGTTTCAGTACAGACAAATATCAAGTGAAACCATGGTTTTGTATCTATGATAACTGTCCTTTGTTCTCAGATGCCTAAAGATACTTACAGGTGGGGCCAAAATGATAGTATAGTGGGTAGGTCACTTGCTTTAAGTGGCTGTCCTGGATTCTATTCCCAACATCCCATAGAGTCCTCAGAGACAGGACTAATTACTGAGTGCAGACCAGGGGTAATCTCTGAGCACTTCTGGGTGTGGCCCAAAATTAAAAAAAAAAAAAAAAAAGATTCCAGAAACTTTGTCATACACAGGGACTTAGTCCTGGGAAGGGAGTGGTTCCCAACCTTGTCCTGCACCAACACAGCAGAAACTACAATAGGGCACAGCCATCTTTAATAATAACTCCTCAGGTAGGGTGGTTCCCATGATTATATGGAGAAAGGCTATCAGGTCTAGACTAGAGAGAGGATAGTTTGGGGCAAGGGATATTGGGATTGTCTATACACATAGCACATAATGATTAACATGGGAATAAAGTAAAATTAACACAAGATAAGTAGCAAACACTGTGGCTAGCACAAGTCACCTAGACACTTGGGCCTGAGGAGCTTCACCTGGAAAACAAGGGGTGTTTATCCAGATGGTTTCAACTCAACGTCCTATCATTCTCTTCTCTTATTTGAATTGGAACCAAGGATGAAAATTCTGGTGATGTAACTGGAAACGGTCCATGGTTAAAAGTTCTCTTCCACAGGAGAAACTTACAGGTTAATAAATGCTATAGTCGCATCCTTTCAATTTTTAAATATGGCTTAAATTCCGATTTGACAATGGCCTCAATAAAAAATATTTTTAAAATTCTGATGAGGGCCAAAGAGATAAAATTTAATAGGTAAGGTGCTTGGCCTTGCATGAATCAACCCCAGTTTGATCCCAGCACCATACATTACACCCTAATTACATCCAGTAGAGATCCCTGAGCATAGAACTAAGAGTAAGCCTTGAGCATCCTGGGTATAACCCAACTTGCCCTCACTTCAATTCTGACTTGAACTGTAAAAACACTCAGAAGATAACCAGGGAAACCTGAATACTAATTACTGCCTGGAAATTTCATTGTATTAAGGAATGACTATTAATTTGGAAGAGATGGCCACACTGAACTTGGATGTGCCAAATATCGAACTCGGCGGCTTTGCATGTGTAAGGCTCCTGCTCTACTCTGAGTCACATCTCCAGTCTGATTTTATTTTGTTAAGGTATGATAATGGGACTATTCCTGTGCCATTTCCTATCTTTTACAAAATAAGTGAAATACTTATAGTAAGATGATTTAATACCTAAGATTTGTCACGAAGTAATATAATGGAAATAAAGAGTGCTTACATAAAATAATATTGGTTATGATACTATTTTTTTTGTTTTGTTTTTTTTTTGTTTTTGTTTTTGGACCACACCTGTTGACGCTCAGGGATTACTCCTGGCTATGAGCTCAGAAGTTGCTCCTGGCTTGGGGGACCATATGGGACACCGGGGGATCGAACCGAGGTCCGTCCAAGGCTAGCGCAGGCAAGGCAGGCACCTTACCTCTTGCGCCACCGCCCGGCCCCTGGTTATGATACTATTAATTAAGGCTATTAGTTGTAGAAACTGGGGGATAAATATACAACCTCTATTTTGCTTTGTGTGTGTGTGTGTGTGTGTGTGTGTGTGTGTGTGTGTGTGTGTGTGTGTGTGTGTGGTTTTTGGGTCACACCCGGCAGTGCTCAAGGGTTACTCCTGGCTCTAAGCTCAGAAATTGCTCCTGGCAGGCACGGGGGAACCATATGGGAAGCCGGATTCGAACTGATGACCTTCTGCATGAAAGGCAAACGCCTTACCTCCATGCTATCTCTCCAGCCCCAATATACAACCTCTGTATTGTATCCTATTTGGTATATGTTTCAAATTTCCCGTAATAAAAATTTTTGGAAAATGCTAGGAATAAAATGAGGGCTTCATATGTGCTATGTGTATTCTAGCACAGAGCTAAACATCTTTAGCTAAATATCTTAGGCTTCATAATAAGGGTTTTTTTTTTTTTTTGAGTTATTTATTAGTTTTTGCACCTGGTAGTGCTCAGGGGTTACCTCTGGCTCTGCACTAAAAAATCATTCCTGGCAGGCTCTGGGAACAATACAGAATGTCAGGGATCGAACCCAGGTCCGTTCAGGGTTGGCTGAGTGCAAGGCAAACGTTCTAACCCCTAGGGTTATTTATCTATTTATTTGTTTACTTATTGGTTTTGAGGCCACACTCAGTGCTGCTTAGGGGTTACTCCTGGCTCTGCACTCAGCAATCACCCCTGACAGTGTTCAGGGGACCATAGAGGATGCCAGGGATTGAATTTAAATTGGCTGCAGGCAAAGCAAAGCCTCTGCTCTGCTATTGCTCTGGCCCCTGGCTGATTTTTTTTTTTTTTCCTATGCCTGGGAGTACTAAGGGACACTCACAGACTATACTCAGGAATCAGTCCTGGTAGTGCTCTTGAGACCATATGTAGTACCAGGGGTCAAATCAGAATAGGTCACAGGCAAGGCAAGTGCCTTACCTCCTTTATTATTTCTCTAGACCTACACTTCAAATGATATCTTGAAAATAGTTACTGGCTGAGGATGTAACTCAGTAGTACAACATGTGCTCTGCATATGTTGAGGCCCTGGATTTGACTCCGGCACCAAAAGTTACTAACACGGGGGCTGTCAATATAGCAAAGTGGGTGGTAGGGCACTCGCCTTGCATGAGACTGACCTGGATTCGATCCTTGGCATCCCATATGGTCCCTGAGCACTACTGGGAATAATTCCTGAGTGCAGAAACAGGAGTAACTCCTGAGCATTGCTGGATGTACCATCTCCCATAAAACTTACTGATACTGGGGCCGGAGAGATAGCATGGAGGTAAGGCATTTGGTTCCCCGAGCCTGCCAGGAAAGATTCCTGAGCGTAGAGCTATGAGTAATTCCTGAGCGCTGCCGGGTGTGACCCAAAAACCAAAAAAAAAAAAAAAAAAAAAAAAAAAAAACTTACTGATATTATTCTGTAAATAATCTACACAAAACTAAAACCCCTCCAAAAATATACACTAAACAGTTATCAAAACCACTAATTTAATCAAGATATACATTCATGGGCCGGAGTGATAGCATACAGAAGGACGGTGGTTGGAATCCCGGCATCCCATATGGTCCCCCAAGCCTGCCAGGAGTGATTTCTGAATACAAAGTCAGGGTTAACCCCTGAGTACTGCCAGGCATAGCCCCAAAAGAAACAAGAACAACAAAACTGTCTTATGAACAACCTTATAACCGGTGTTTAAATAAAGTAGTTTTAAAAATTAACAACAGCTTTTCTTCCCATTAAAATATCTTTTAGTATCTGGAGCAATAGTATAGTGGCTAGGGCACTAGCCTTACAAGTGCCTGATCTGGGTTCAATTCTCTGACATCCCAAATGGTCCCTCAAGCATCACTAGGAGTTATCCCAGAATTCAGAGCCATGAGTTACCCCTGAATACTGCAAGGTATGACCCAAAAAAACTAAACTAAACATGGGGCTGAAGTGATAGCACAGTCGGTAGGACCAACACAGGTTTGATCTCTAGCATCCCATATGGTCCCCTGGCCTGCCAGGAGTGATTTCTGAGTACAGAGCCAGGAGTAATTCCTGAGCGCCGCTGGGTGTGACCCAAAAACAACAACAAAACCCACAACAAACAAACTTTTAGAGGCAAGGCATTTTTTCCCTTTACTGTTTTCCTTTCTTTTCTTTTTGATTTTGGGCCATGCCTGGCTCTGCATTCAGGAATCATTCCTGGCGGGCTCAGGGAACCATATGGGATGCTGGGATCAAATCCAGGTTGGTTCTGTGCAAGGCAAGTAAACTTGCAAGGCAAGGTTACTCCTGGCTCTGAGCTCAGAAATCAACAGTGAGCAAGGCAAATGCCCTATCACTATGCTATCATTCTGGCCCACAAAGCTTTTTTATTTTTATTTTTTTTGTTTTTTGTTTTTTGTTTTTTTTTTTTTTTTTTTTTTTTTGGTTTTTGGGCCACACCCGGCGATGCTCAGGGGTCACTCCTGGCTGTCTGCTCAGAAATAGCTCCTGGCAGGCACGGGGGACCATATGGGACACGGGGATTCGAACCAACCACCTTTGGTCTTGGAGCGGCTGCTTGCAAGGCAAACGACGCTGTGCTATCTCTCCGGGCCCTTGTTTTGTTTTGTTTTGTTTTGTTTTTGGGTCACACCTGGCGTCGCTCAGGGGTTACTCCTGGCTCTCTGCTCAGAAATCGCTCCTGGCAGGCTCGGGGGACCATATGGAATGCTGGGATTCGAACCACCATCCTTCTGCATGCAAGGCAAACTCTTTTCCTCCATGCTATCTCTCTGGTACCCCACAAAGCTTTTTTAAATAAATAACTGATCTTCCAGTAATATATACTTTTGGAAAAAGGTTATTTGAATATCTAGGTATTTATATCTATTAATAGGTTTGATTAAATATTTGATTACTGAAGAGATTATCAAAAGAAAATTGGAACTACAGGAATCATAGAATTAGAGCTTCAACATTACAAGGCCCAAGACAACACTTCATAGAGGTGTCCTGATTAGTTAAATGAAAATTAGAAAAAAAATTTATGAAGGCAGAGAAGGCCCAGAATTCAGCACTGGTTAGATACCACTCTTTTTCCATCTGGCTTTCATTGTGGTTCATGTGTACATGTTTGGGTTTTTGTTTGTTTTTTAAAACTTTCTTTTTTTTTTTTTTTTTTTTTGGTTTTGGGGCCACACCCAGCGGTGCCCAGGTGTTGCTCCTGGCTATCTGCTCAGAAATAGCTCCTGGCAGGCACAGGGGACCATATGGACACTGGGATTCGAACCAACCACCTTAGGTCCTGGATCGACTGCTTGCAAGGCAAATGCTGCTATGCTATCTCTCTGGCCCCTCATCTTTTATTTTTAAAGCTGAACAGCTCCAAACTGACCAACAGCTCTAAACTGAAGGTCAGGGTTGTCTTTTGCAGGAGACAACCCTGCCCAAGGTCATGAATCAGATTTTATAGGGAGGTCCTAGCTCTTTAGATCTTTAAGATGATTGGCTATTGTCTAGGGTACCTTCCTACTGCTCTCGTGTCCTTTCTTGATAGGCTAACTGGAATGATCAGGTAGCTTGGGGCCGTGGGAATGGAAATAGGCTTGAGAAAGCCTAACATGTGGTTTACATACAACATGTGGACCTTACAAAATGGCGTCCCTCCTTGTTCAGAACCCAAGACCCCACAGTTCCTTATCTTCATATGGACTTGAGTCAAATCCTTGACTCTTCTTGAGGTTCCTCATCTGTTTATGAGCACATAACATCTTTTTTTTTCTTTTGGCTTTTGGGCTACACCCAATGCGCTTAGGAGTTATTCCTGGCTCTGCACTCAGAAATCGCTCCTGGCAGGCTTGGGAGATCATATGGGATTCTGGGAATTGAACCGGGTCTGTCCCCATCCCCAGTCGGCTAAGTGCAAGGCAAACGCTCCATAGCTGTGCTATCTCTTCGGCCTACCACAAGCATCTTAACTGCACCTATGCATGCCTGAATAAAGTCAGTGAAGAAATTATGAAGGACCCATTGAGAGCATCACAAAAGAATAAACAGTAGCCTAGCCAGGGCAGTTATCCAGGATGATTGAGTAAAACACTGTTCACACTGGGAGGCAGAATCTTGGCACTCCTACTGCAAACTGGCCTTCACTTGTTGCAGCATCCCCCAATAACCCCCATCTTTTCCCTATGAGCCATACACAGTCTAGCTTATTTTTAAGAATCTTAGGTCCAAACTCCTCCTGTTTTGTAGACCCACTTCTGTTAGGGAGTCCTGAGAATGCTCTAGATAAACTTTCATCTTAAATATACTCCACTCCCACCCACTAGAAAACATACCCTGGCTGTCACTATAGAGTACAAGTGTTTTCACCAGAAATAATCACTATTAATATGCAGTAGGCTTAAGGAATTTATATAGTTGTTTAGGTTATTTTAAATAAATACAAAAAATCTAATTGAAAATAGCTTTTCAGGAAAAAAAATGACTCATTAACTGATTAACATCTAGCTATAACATATTAGGTCAAGTCTTACTTTAAAAATAGACTCACGGGGCCGGCGAGGTGGCACTAGAGGTAAGGTGTCTGCCTTGCAAGCACTAGCCAAGGAAAGGACCATGGTTTGATCCCCCAGCGTCCCATATGATCCCCCCAAGCCAGGGGCAATTTCTGAGCACGTAGCCAGGGTGTGCATCAAACGGGTGTGGCCCGGAAAAAAAAAAACAAAAACCTCACTCAGAAGTGACTAGCTCAGCAGAATTCTTTTTTGTTTGTTTGTTTGTTTTTGGGCCACACCCTGTGATGCTCAGGGGCTACTCCTGGCTATGTGCTCAGAAATCGCTCCTGGCTTGGGGGACCATATGGGATGCTGGGGGTTGAACCCAGATTCATCCTGGTCAGCCATGTACAAGAAAAACTGCTGTATTATCACTCTGGCCCCCAGAATTCTTTTTTTCCAGGGGTTGGGGATAGGGCACACTCTGATGTGGGGATCAACCTGAATTCCCATATGCAAAGCATACATTCCAACCCTTTGAGCCATCACCCTGGCCTCCTTACTTCTTTCTGATCACCAGAACTCACTTTCATTTGTTTCAGGGCCACTCCTAGTGGTGCTCAGGATTCACTTTTGGTTCTGTGATCAGGAACCATTTCTGGCAGGCCAGAGGGACCATTTTTGGTGCTAGGTTGAACTGAACCCAGGTTGACCACATACAATGCAAGCTGTACTATTATTCTAAACCCTGGTTAACAGAACTCTTCAGAAAAATATTTCACTAACTAACCATGAATTTTACAGCTAATACCAACAGAACTTATTCTGTCATACTGGGTGACGGATGCTTCTGATGTAGTATTTGAGTACAGATGGATCTATCTCAGACATTTATTTAGTTTACAGTGCTGGGATCAGATCCAAAGCCTCAATCATATAAGTTCTCTAAAGCTGACATCCCCAGTCCCTAGATAATTATTTTTTAGATATCCTCTTCAGTCTTGAAATATAATTTCATGTTAGGCATAGCTTTCTTTTTTTTTTTTTTTTTTTTTTTTTTTGGTTTTTGGGTCACACCCGGCATTGCTCAGGGGTTACTCCTGGCTGTCTGCTCAGAAATAGCTCCTGGCAGGGCACGGGGGACCATATGGAACACCGGGATTCGAACCAACCACCTTTGGTCCTGGATTGGCTGCTTGCAAGGTAAACGCTGCTGTGCTATCTCTCTGGGCCCTAGGCATAGTTTTCATGTAAGATAACAGGAAGCATGCTTTTATTTTTGAGGGGGTTATATTCAGGGGTTATTCTCGGCTACATGGTCAGGAGTGACCCCTGGCAGTGTTCAGGGGTTTTCACACGTAGTGCCAAGGATCTGACCACGCCAGCCACATTTCTCTTTCTCTCTCTCTCTCTCTCTCTCTCTCTCTCTCTCTCTCTCTCTCTCTCTCTCTCTCTCTCTCTCTCTCTCTCTCTCTCTCTCTCTCTCTCTCTCTCTCTCTCTCTCTCTCTCTCTCTCTCTCTCTCTCTCTCTCTTTTCTCTTCCCCTCCTCTGCCCGCCCCCCAGGAAGCATGCTTTAAGGCTCAAATTTTAGTTATCTAAATCATGAATGAATGGATTTTACTTCAAGAAAACAAATCTTTAAAAACAAAGAGAAAATTGATTAGAGATAGCTCAATGGGCTGGAGCACAAGCTTTGCAATGTGGAAGTCCAGCCCCTGCCCCCACCATGTCTATGGTCCATGGAGCACTGTTAGGAGCAATCTCTGAGGAATAACAGAAAACAGAATAACCATCAGACACAAAACCCAGAAATTCACACAATTTCACTTCAGTTTCACTGGATGACATCTGATGGCTCTCAGTAACTATGTTTTTATTTATTTATTTTGGCCATACCCAATGGTGCTCAGCGTTTACTCCTGGCTCTGCACTCAGGAATCACTCCTATGGGGTGCCAGCGATCTAGCCTGGAACAGCTGCATGCACAGCAAATGCCCTATTGGCTATGACTCTGGACCCAAGGCTCCTGATCTTTATATTGGTGAAATGAGAGTGGCCAGAACTCCGGCTGCTGGGACAAAGGAGGCTGAAACCATTGCAGTGCAAACTGCAGACCTAGCAAGGAGAGGGGTGAGGTTCTGGGGTACCTTATTTTCCAGAGTCCCAGAGGGATCTTGAGGAGGGAAAGTCCCACTTTAATAGCCTGCGGCAGGTGCTGAGAATAGCCTCTGAATACTGGAAATTTGGCAGACCTAGCTAGGTCTACCCTGAGGCTCTTCCAAGCAGCTCAGAGATAAAACCCTGCTTCAGATTACAGATCCTGCCCCGTGGCTCAGCCCAGCAGATAGGTATCACAGATGTGAAGGTTGTGATACAGCAGAGAAGCCAGGACTTTGAGGACACTCAGAACTCTGGGGCACCACAAGTCCCTTTAAAGACAAGAGAGAGAGAAAAAAAAAAAAAAAAAGGAAAAATCCATGTGGCTACATGAGGGTTGAGGGAGATGTGGGAGAAAAGCATTGTGGTTAGACAAAAAGCTCAACAATTTTAGCAGAGATCCTGAGTTAGGCAAAGTTTCCCTCACCCTTAGTGATAAGCCTAGACAACAATCAGAGCCTTAGGCTACAAAACTTGCCTTGTAGCTCAAATCCTAGCATAGCTCTTTAGAAGGCTGAGTCTTCTGGCCTCACTGGAAATTCAAACTATCTCTAGGTTAGTCTAACTGCTTAAAATGGGTTAAAACTCCAAATGGGCCCCACAACTGAATGTGGAAGTCATGAACATTTTTATTTAAATGACTTGCATGCCTATCTTATATACCTAGGGACACATCAAATATTCTTGGTACAAAAGGATCACAAACTCAAGGAAAAAAAGAGAAGAAATCCTACTTGAGAGCTGAAGAGATAGTACAGTGTTAAATCACTTGCCTTGCTTGTAGCTGACAAAGGTTCAATCCCTGGCACCTTGAATGGCTCCTGGGTCTACCAGGAATAATCCCAAAGCACAGAACCAGGAGCAAACCTTGAGCAAAGCAGTGTGTGGCCCAAATCCAACCCCTTGCCCCCACAATCCTATTCTAAGAGTAAGTAAGTCATCAAAAGCAACAGATATTAAAAGTTGGGCAAGTATACAGAGGAAGAATCTCAGACTAGTTACTGAATTCAAACAAAACAAATCTGATCATAAGAGAGGGAATAGGGGGGGGGGGGGAGGGGGGGCCAGAGAGATAGCCTGGAGGTAGGGTGTTTGCCTTGCATGTAGAGGTCAGTGATTCGAATCCTGGCATCCCATATGGTCCCCCAAGCCTGCCAGGAGCGAATTCTGAGTGTAGAGCCAGGAATAACCCCTAAGCGCTGCCGGGTATGACCCCAAAAATAAATAAATAAATAATAAATAAATAAATAAATAAATAAATAAATAAAAAGAAAAAAGAGAGGGACTACTGAGAGATTTCAGATGAAGGTTCTCCCCATTCATAGTACCATTGAAGAAAACCCCCTGACAAATCTACTCTTCTCCATATGGGCCCTGAAAATAAAATGGATCAGCAAACCAAGAGTCGTGTACCTCCTACCAGAGAGCAGAATCCATTCTTACATATATTAGAAACTCCAATCAGCTCTAAAGACAAACAGGCTTCTCGTGAAAGGCTAGAGGAACGTTCTTTAAACCAATAGCACAAAGAAAAAGGGACACAATATTATACTCATGCCTCATAAGCCAGACTGTAACTATAAAAATAGTTACAGGAGAGAAAGAGAGATCAAGAATAATCAAGAGAATAAATATCAAGACTGGGGAGATAGATACAGCACAGGGATTAAGAATGCAAATTTTGGGGCCTGTGCGATAGCACAGCAGGTAGGGCATTTGCCCTCAATGCAGCAGGCTGGGGTTCTATCCCCGGCATCCCTATGGTTTTCCAAGCCTGTCAGGAGTGATTCCTGAGAGCAGTCATAAGTAATCCCTGAGTACTGCAGGATGTTGCCTAAAAAACAACAACAACAACAACAACAAAAACACATGGAGACTAAATAACCCATTTCTGAAATCCTTTAGTAAGCGAAAAAAGAAAAAAGTATTTATCTGTACCCGGAGAGATAGCACAGCGGCGGCGTTTGCCTTGCAAGCAGCCGATCCAGGAACAAAGGTGGTTGGTTCGAATCCCGGTGTCCCATATGGTCCCCCGTGCCTGCCAGGAGCTATTTCTGAGCAGACAGCCAGGAGTAACCCCTGAGCACCACCGAGTGTGGCACAAAAACCAAAAAAAAAAAAAAAAAGTATATATCTGGAGAGCAATAAAAATGAAGACACAAGGCATCAGATTATAAGTATGCAGCAAAAGTGATATTAAGAAGAAAGTTGGGCCCGGAGAGATAGCACATCGGCGTTTTGCCTTGCAAGCAGCTGATACAGGACCAAAGGTGGTTGGTTCGAATCCCGGTGTCCCATATGGTCCCCCGTGCCTGCCAGGAGCTATTTCTGAGCAGACAGCCAGGAGTAACTCCTGAGCACTGCCGGGTGTGACCCAAAAACTAAAAAAAAAAAAAAAAGAAGAAGAAGAAAGTTAAGGGGCCGGAGAGATAGCATGGAGGTAAGGCGTTTGCCTTTCATGCAGAAGGTCATCGGTTCAAAATCCTGGCATCCCATATGGTCCCCGAAGCCTGCCAGGAGTGATTTCTGAGCGTAAAGCCAGGAGTAACTCCTGAGCACCGCCGGGTATAACCCAAAAAAAAAGAAGAAGTAGAAAGTTAAGGGGTCCAGGGTGACAGTACAACAAGTAAATTGCTTGCCTTGCACTGCCAGGGTTCAATCCCCAGTACTGCATATGATACCACTAGGAGTAATCCTGGAGCACATAGCTAGGAGAAAGCACTCAGCACTGCTGGGTCTGGATCAAAACTAAAAAGAAAAAAAAATTGGGGATTGGAATAATAGCACAGTGGTAAGGCGTTTGCCTTGCACATGACCAACACAGGATGGACCCCAGTTTGAATCCCGGCATCCTATATAGTCCCCCGAGCCTGCCAGGAATGATTTTGAGCGCAGAGCCAGGAGTAACTACTGAGTGCTGCCAGGTGTGACCCAAAAAAACATAAAAAGAAAAGAAAATCAAAGAAGAAAGCTCAATCAGAGATGGGAGAAACAGCTCAATGAGCACAAGCTTGGTTCTAGATATGGTTCATTCCACCCCATCAAACACAGAGCCTGGTGTAGTGTTTTACCACCATGGGGTATAACCCATAAAAAAAAGAATTTTAAAAGTTAGAAGAAGGGGCCGGGTAGGTGGCGCTGGAGGTAAGGTGTCTGCCTTGCAAGCGCTAGCCAAGGAAGGACCGCGGTTCGATCCCCCGGCGTCCCATATGGTCCCCCCAAGCCAGGGGCGATTTCTGAGCACATAGCCAGGAGTAACCCCTGAGTGCCAAACGGGTGTGGCCCAAAAACCAAAACCAAAAAAAAAAAAAGTTAGAAGAAGGAGCTGGAGAGACAGCACAGCGATAGGGTGTTTGCCTTGCATGCAGCAGACCCTGGATAGACAGTGGTTCGAATCCCAGCATCCCATATGGTCCCCTGAGCCTGCGAGCCTGCCAAGAACAATTTCTGAGCACAGAGCCAGGAGTAACCCCTGACCGCTGCTGGGTATGACCCAAAAACCAAAAAAGAAAGTTAGAAAAAGCAAGTCATTCAATCCCCAACACCATACAAAATAAAGAAAAAAAAAGGAAGTTTAAGTAATAAAGGCCCACATCAACAAATTAATCTCAAATTAGCAATCTCCCCATATATTTAAAGTAACTAGAAAAAGATGAATAAATAAAACCAAAAATCAACAGGAGGAATGTAGTAATAAAATTTAGAGGAACAATAAATGTAATTATAATACAAAAGATAATATAAAACATCAATGAAACCGAGTTGATTGTTTAAAGGACAAATAAAATTAATAAACTCTGTGCTAAGCAGAGAGAAAATCCACTAAGAGAAAATGCTACCATAAAGAATGAAAAAGAAGGGCCAGAGCAATAGACAGCAAGTAGGGTGCTTGCCTTGCACACACTGATCAGGGTTCGGTCCCTGGCAACCCATATGGTCCCTTAAACCTTGCAAGGAGTAGACAGGAGTAAGTTTTGAGCATTGCTGGGTGTAATAAAATAAAAAACAAAACTAGGCAAGGAAGGAAGACAGGTGGGAGGAAAGGGAGGGAGAAAAGAAAGAAGAAAGGAAAAGGGAAGGAAGGAAGGAAGGAAGGAAGGAAGGAAGGAAGGAAGGAAGGAAGGAAGGAAGGAAGGAAGGAAGGAAGGAAGGAAGGAAGGAAGGAAGGAAGACAAAATTACAACAGGTAGAAGGAAGGAAGGAAGGAAGGAAGGAAGGAAGGAAGGAAGGAAGGAAGGAAGGGAGGGAGGGAGGGAGGGAGGGAGGGAGGGAGGGAGGGAGGGAGGGAGGGAGGGAGGAAGGAAGGAAGGAAGGAAGGAAGGAAGGAAGGAAGGAAGACAAAATTACAACAGGTATCAGAGAGCCTCTATAAAAATTGAGCTATGAAGTCTGAACAGACCAATCACAAGCACAGAAATCAAGAGTAATCAAAAATATTAAGAGCCTGAGTGATAAGAGTTCAAAGGACTGGGGCCCCCGTCACCCTTCTTTTTTAAATTTAGTCACTGTGAATTACAAAGTGATTCAGGATGATTCAGGTGAACAGGTTCCAACACCAATCCCTTTACCATGGAGCCCACGTTTTGCATGAAACAGAATACTTCTGGGAATGACTTCCTACCTAGCAGTGAGTCAAAAGTGGTCTCCAGAAAAAAAAAATGTGGTCTCCAGCAACATTTCATATGGTCCCCAGACAAAAACGAAACAAAACATAGTTGGGGCCAGCGCGGTGGCGCTAGAGGTAAGGTGTCTGCCTTGCCAGCACTAGCCTAGGATGGACCGCGGTTCGATCCCCCGGCATCCATATGGTCCCCCAAGCCATGAGGGACTTCTGAGCGCATAGCCAGGAGGAACCCCTGAGTGTTACCGGGTGTGCCCCCCCAAAAAAAAGAAAAAAAACAAAAACATAACTAGTCTTCTTAAGGCTAAAAGCCCAGAGGTTGGAGAGAGTACAGTAGATAGGCACTTGCTTTACATGAAGCCAAGATTTCTGGAACCATATATAAGCCCTGGCAGAATTCATGCCTGTGCACAAAGCCAGGAATAAGTCCTGAGCACAGCTGGCCCAACAGCCCCCCGCAAGCAAAAATAAAACACCCTCCTAAAAAAGTTCCAAAATCAAAAACACACAACAAAGATGTTCATGCTTTATTGAGGGGTGAGGGTTGGGTGACTGGCTGTGCTTCGGAGTTACTCATGACTCTGCACTCAGGAATTACTCCTGGTAGTGGCTGGGGGTGGAGTAGGGATGGGGTACACGTTTAGGAGCTGGGGACTGACCCAAGCAGCAAGCAAGACAAATGCTCTATCCACTGTACTATCACTCGGGCCTCTAAATAAAACATATGTGAATTGTGTCCCTTCCCTTCCTTTAGATTTGTGCAAAGATAAAAATCACATACTTGTTTGTGGATCTCACATACTTTTGCTATGATGCTGGGGATCACACAAAGATGTTGCTGCTTGGATCATACTTGGCATTTGGAAGATGATGAGACTGAATCACAGTGTCATGCTTACAAGACAGGTCTACCATTGAGTCAAATGGGTGGGGGTCACAATGCTATTTTTGTTTGTTTGTTTTTGGGCCACACCCGGTGACGCTCAGGGGTTACTCCTGGCTATGTGCTCAGAAGTCGCTCCTGGCTTGGGGGACCATATAGGACACCGGGGGATCGAACCGCGGTCCGTCCTAGGCTAGCGCTGGCAAGGCAGACACCTTACCTCTAGTGCCATCGTGCCGGCCCCCACAATGCTATTTTTTTAAAAAAGACACTAAGAAATGGAAATATATCCCATGTTCATGGATTGGGAGAATTAATAGTGTTAAATTGACCTGTCCATTAAATATAAATTAATGCAGATTAAATGCAACCCATGCAAAAATTTCTTTTTAATTTTCTTAGGAGGGAGGGAATAGGGCACATCCAGCAGCACTTAGGGATTACTCCTGGCTCTGCACTCAGAAGTCACCCTGGCAGGCTTGAGGAACCATATGGGATGTGGAATTCGAACTAGGGTCCTTCCTATGTTGGCTACGTGCAAGGCAAATGCCTTACCTGTGCTATTGCTCCAGCCCCCCATGCAAAAATTTCAATGACAAACTTTTTGTTTTTTGGACCACACTCGGCAGTGCTCGGGGAGTCACTCTTGGTTTTTCACTCAGCAATCACTCCTGGCAGGCTCAGGGAATCATATAGGATGCTGGGGATTGAAATAGGGTCTACCGTATGCAAGGCAAATGCACTTGCATCTCTGGTCCCATCAATGGTAGTTTTTCAAGGAAACAGAAAAAAATTCTAAAAATCATTTTTGGGAACACAAATAACCACAGATAGCCAAAGTAATCGTGAAAAGAAAAACAAATGGAGACATCACATTTCCTGATTTCAAACTATGCTACATTACAATAATAATCAAAAACATTATGGTACTGGAATGAAAACAGACACACAGACCAATGGAATAGAAACAATCCAGAAATAAGCCCACACATATACAAACATTTAATTTATGACAAAGGAACCGAGACTATACAATGGAGAAAGGAAAGAAAGCGTCTTAAAGAAATGAAATTGGGAAACCTGGACAAACATGTACAAAAAAAAAAAGAGGTAAAGTAAGTAGGTCACTATTTATTACTACAGTAAAAACTTAACTCAAAATGGATCAAAGGCTTGGATATAAGTCCTGAAACCATAAAATATAAATAAGAAAATATAGGGCTTGGAGATGAGAGATATATTTGGTGATGACTCAACTCAGATGGCAAAGAAAACAAAACCCAAAATAAGCAAATAGAATTACATTAAATTTGAAAGTTTTTACATAAAGGAATAAACTAGAACAACTTTTTAAAAAATAAGCTACTAATTGGAAGAAAGCATTTACATACCATAAATACTAAAAGCATATAAATGCTGGAGAAAGCTCAAGGCACTGGTGCACAGTTGGCATGAATTAGCGTGGGTGTGATTTCCAACACCCCAAGACCCCCTAAGCATTAACAGTAGCAACCTCTAAACACAAAGATGGAAGTAGTCTCTGAGAACCTCTGGATATGACCCCAAATACAGAAACAAACAAAAACAAAAATGTAAAGAATTTGGGTAGGGCTCTTGCCTTGCACACAGCTAACCTGGGTTTGATCATACTGTGTATCTCACTAGGAATAATTCCTGAGATTTAAAAATCCAGCTTTCTGAGAAATAAAAACTTGGCTCATTGGCTTATAAGCCAATTTTACTAAAAATTAAGAAAAACAAAACAGGAAAATAAAAACTCAAGATAAAGAACAGATAGTATTATACTACTATTGAAGCCAGGGACTTCAAAATAAGTCCAAGAACCAAAGTGGCCAGTTTTTATTCTAATCCCCAGCACCATAGGTGGTTCCCTGATAGGGATCACTCCTGAGCACAGAGTCAGTAACAGCCCCTGAGCACTGTTGAGTTTGGTCCCAAACCTCCCCCCAAATAAAATAAATCCCAGTCAGCAATATGACTCAAGGGACAGTAGAACACAAATCTTGTATCACATGGTGATCTTACCCCCTATCCTGGCACAGCTCCCCACCCATCTTGTAGAAGAGATTCTGATGGCCTCTTAGCACCACTGAGTGTGGTCCAAAACTAACAAAAAAATTAAAAATATCACCACAGTTCTTTTAAAAAATATATCTATTTAAACTATAATTGCTCGAGAAGCACCTCACCTTGGGACTGGAGCAATAATACAGCATGTAGGGCACTTGCCTTGCATGTAGCCAATCCAGGGTCAACCTCCAGCATCCATATTTATAGTCCTGTGAGCACTGCCAGGAGTAATTCCTGACTTCACAGCCAGGAGTAACCCCTGAACATCACTAGATTGGCCCCAAAACAAAAACAGAAAAAAAAGTAGCATCTCGCTTTGTTTCCACTAACTCCTTAATTTTTGACATTTCATACCCTCATCAATTATATGCCTGGTGCTTGTTGAATAAGGGAAAATGAATTGAGCTAAGGATCTGGAAATAATACACTATAGATGTATTCAGAGTGCTCTAAGATCAGTACCAATTATGCATTTAGGGGCTGGAGAGAGAGTACAGTGGATAGGGCATTTGCCTTACAAAGCTGAGATATGGGTTTGATCTCTGGCATCACATATAGTCCCCTGAGTACTAACAGGAGTGATTCCTGAGTGCTGAGTCACGACTTATGCTTCAGCATTGATGGATGTAGACCTCCCCCATCAATTTTATTTTAGGTTGGTAATCATGACTTACCTAGCAATGACCTATAAGAAGTTCCAGGAAATTACAGAACTAAGCTTACAATGGTAGGGGATTTCACCCACAAGGGTGAATAGGATAAGTGGGGGAGACACTGAGACAATGGTGGAGGGAAATGGAAACTCTGATAGAGGGTGTGATGTTAGAACATGTATGCACGAAACCCTATTATTAACAGTATTGTAAATCACAGTGCCTAAAATAAATTTTTTTCAACATTCCAGGAAATTTAATGTAAATCAAATATTTGAAAACCAAATATTTGGTCCTTAAACCAAGGAATCTGCTATTTAAAGAAAATCTATGGCAGCGTCCCTTATAATGGGGAATCCACTCCCTTTTGAATAAATAAACATTTTTATATGCTGAATTAACTTTAAGAAGAGTCTGTTCCGGGGCCGGGCGGTGGCGCTGGAGGTAAGGTGCCTGCCTTACAAGCGCTAGCCAAGGAACGGACAGCGGTTCGATCCCCCGGCGTCCCATATGGTTCCCCCAAGCCAGGGGCGATTTCTGAGCACATAGCCAGGAGTAACCCCTGAGCGTCAAACGGGTGTGGCCCAAAAACCAAAAAAAAAAAAAAAAAAAAGAAGAGTCTGTTCCAATCTACAGTTTGCCTCACCATGATTTAAACAACCCAATTTTATTCCAACTAAAGCTCTCAATCAGACTAAAAGGAGATAAAATAAAGGAACACAACTAACCTTATGGACAAATTTCATCAGTATCATCAGTGCCAATTTTTAATTTTAGATGACATTAAAGTTCCCCAATAATGGAGCACTGGAGTCCAGTCAAAGCTCCAGTGACACCGGGCTCTTGGTTATTGAGTTTTGCTTGTTTGATATGGGAGGCCAATTTAAGAGTTCTTGAAAAAAAATAATGAAAGGAGGATGGAGAGATAGAATGGAGGTAAGGCATGTGCCTTGCATGTAGACGGTCAGTGGTTTGAATCCCAGATCCCATATGGTCCCGTGAGTCTGCCAGGAGTAATTTCTGAGCGTAGAGCCAGGAGTAACCCCTGAGTGCTGCTGGGTGTGACCCAAAAACCAAAAAAAAAAGTTCTTGAGTGGGAATCTGATTGGCACAGGAGGTAGTTGGTATATCCTGATTTTTTACTTTGTTTTTGGATCACACTAGCAGTGCTCAGGACTTTCTCCTGGCTATTAGGAGCCTACATTGAGTGCTGAGGAATGGAGTCAGCTGGGTGTATTTGCTGTACAATCTCTCTGGTTCCACAGTCAGTGTATCTTGAAAGTAAAATCTAAAGCAACAAGGCTGTAATCTTTGATGAATTGGCACAAAGACAAGATCCAGTCAGAGACACTGGGCATATAGCAGGCATCTGTTAAGTGCTAGTTAGTTGGACTCAGATAAAAAACAGGACTCAACTGACCAGTTTCAGGAATTCTGGCCAAGAAGACAACTTGGGCAGAAGGAAGACTCATACAGCACTGACGTATAAACAAGAGTAAGCAGATCAAAAAAAAAAAAAAAAAAAAAAAAAAGAGTAAGCAGATCATCTCTCAACACCCAGAAAAATAAGGGGAGATATAAAACAACAGATCTATTTTTTGGTTTTTGGGCCATACCCAGTGACGCTCAGGGGTTACTCCTGGGTCTGAGATCAGAAATCACTCCTGGCAGGCTCGGGATCATACGGGATGCTGGTGACCGAACCCGGGTCTGTTCCGGGTTGGCCGCATGTATGGCAAATGCCTTACTGCTGTGCTATCACTCCCGCCCCTAAACCAGGGGTCTCAAACTCAATTTACCTGGGGGCTGCAGGAGGCAAAGTCAAGGTGATCCTTGAATGCAAAGTCAGTAGTAAGCCTTGAACATTGGGGGGTGTGACCCAAACAACTAAAACAAAACAAAACACAAAAAGATTCCTCTAGGGCAGAGCCACAAAATGTTGTACGGAGGGCCACAAATGGCCCACAGGCCTCGAGTTTGAGACCCCTGCAAACCAACAGATTTATTTAACCATCAAAGGTTTAAAATTTCATGGATGTGGAGCAGGATGCCATATTTAGTAAAGTTCAATCAGAACGTACAGTTAAATGTGACTTTCGGATAAACAATATTTAAGGTAAGTATTCACAAATACTGCATGAAGCAGACTTTACAAGACTTTTGTTCTATGCTTATCTGAAATTCAAATTTAACTGAGTGTTGTGTATTTAACAGCACTTAACAATATTGGCAATCTTATTCTAGATAGAGCACAGTGAATCCAAGACATCCTAAGTCCACCTTTAGTTTCTGAAACACTGTCCACAGAAATACTTAAGAGATTTACACACTGAAATATATATATATATATATTAAAGAATTTTTTGGTTTTGTTTTTGAGCCACACCAGTGGTGCTCAGGGCTTACTCCTACCTCTAAACTCAGGAAACACTCCTGGTGGTCTTGGAGGACCAGCTGGTTTGCCGGGAATTGAACTGAGGTTGGCCACACACATGGCAATCAAGCTACCCACTAGACTATTGTTCTAGCCTCTCTATTTTCTTAAGAGTGAAATAAATTAATCAGAGTCATCTCCTTCTAAAACTACAGTAAAGGACAAAAAAAAAAATAACATATTTAGCACAGGACCTTAGCACCATTGGCGTTTTGGTTGTCATTTTGGGGTCACACCCAATGGTGCTCAGGACTTACTCCTGGCAGTTTGTTCAGGGATTATTCTCCATGGGGCACGGGGACCACACTGGATGCCAGGAATAGAAGCCAGGCAAGGCTAGCACCCTATCCACTGTACTATTGCTCTGGCTCCTAGCATCGCTGACATTTGTGCAGAATCATTCTTTGGTGTGGGGGCTGTCCTATGCATTCCAGGATCTTTCGCAGCATCCCTGGCCTCTATCCAATAGATGCCAGCAGGACATCCCACCTCACCCAACTGTGACAATCAAAACATCTCCAAATATTGCCAAGTAGTTCATTCAAGCAAAACTTCTATGGTTGAAACCATGAAATTAGACAAAAATGGTCGAATAAACATGAAGTGTCATATTCATTAACCAGTGGTTATATAACAAAAGACGCTTGTCCAGGGAGAGAATTTCAGCTTGCCCCAGGTCCCTTGAAGTCCATAACATGAATGAGAAGGCACAAGTCATTTCAGCTAAGACCCTGAGAGCCCCTTCCTGTACCAGAAGTGCAGAAAAATCTTTGGAGAGCTCTGCATGGCAGTCATCACGGCAGGCAGGGCGTCGTCGCACGGAGCCTTTGAAGATGCTCCTTTTAAGTTAACCTCCCTTCCAACTAAACTTTTTCCAAATCTCTTCCTGCCATTTGGAAGTCGAGTGATTCTCAGCTGAAAAAGACTGTATATACGAGGTGCAGATGGCAGCAGTTACGGTCCTCACCAGATGCTGCAGTCTCTAATTTGATTGAAAGGATATAATTAGACAACAGAAACACTTTAATGAAAGAGCAAAACATGGAGGGAGGGAAGGATTGAAGGCCCTTAACTGATGCCAAAACACCCACTAGTAATAGAGGCTTTGCGTCTGGGGAAAGGAAAGGGGAAAGCCCCTTAAAAGGACAGTCCCCATCCTGTTTATTTCCCCATAGACATAGGAATAGGGATTTTATTATTGTAGATTTCCACTGTATTTTATGTGGGAACAATCTGATTAAAACCAGAAGAGTCTTCGGAAGAACATCAAAGAAAAACAAATATGGCTTCTGTGGTCATTATTAAAAATATTTTTACCAGCCCAATAATTTTCTTTGAAGATGAATTTTTATAGATTGAACAGCAGCAAGTAATTTACATACTGCGATGGTATGGTTAGCAACCCCTTCTATTCTAGAAAAGAACTACTTGGTTGTCATATTTCTTTACATAAGGTCAGGATACCAAGGAATAAGGATAACCATTCAACATATCTATTTGGAAAATGGCAAGAGACTTCAGAGTTCTATATGCTGATGCTGCAACCAATTCTGAATCATCTTAAAAAGTGGTCTCTTCTGTTTTTGCCACTTCATAATTTTCAAACTTTCGTGTGAGTATACTGTCCTGGTTCTAACCAAGAATCTAACCAAACCAAAAGAAATCCAGCCCTCAGAATCTGAAGCTGGTAATGTGGTGTGACACGGGTTTGGAAGCAAATACAACCTCCTCAGCCCACTAGGAGCAGGGCCCCTCCTTTGTGGTAAATTGAACAATAAAAGTTTAATGCTTCAGCTACTTGCCAGGGATTAAATCAATGGCAAGAGTAGTTAGAAGTTGGGTCCAACAGAGGGGCAGCCCCAAATGGGTCCTGGTCTGTGAGGGAGAAGCAATATTGAATGTGAGATGCACTAAAATCATTTGTCTGAGACGCTTCTTCCTAGCACCCAACTTTATTTCTCTTCAAACTGGTACAAGTCCAGGCTAGAGAGGTGTTTACCTAAAAAAAAAGATGAAAGGAGAGTGGAGGGTGAATTCCCTCAGAGAAAAAAAGCAAGCAAGTTTCTAGTGTGGCTATTTTTTAAAATTTTTTAAATTAAAGAATCATAATTTACAAAACTATTGATAGTTGCGTTTTAGGCATATCATGTTTCTTTTGGGGAGGGGCTACACCCGGTGGCACTCTGGGGTTACTCCTGGCTCTGCGCTAAGAAATTGCTCCTGGCAGGCTCGGGGGACCATATGGGATACTGGGAATTGAATCCAGGTCTGTTCTGGGTTGGCCTCATGCAAGGCAAACGCCCTCCCACTGTGCTACCGCTCTGGCCCCATACGCATATAATGTCTCAACACCAATTCTACCACTTGGTTAACTTCTCTCCACCAGTATTCCCATATTCCATTCCCCCCTTGCCCAGCTCCCTGCCTGTCACTCTAACATGTACATTTCAGAGTTCTGTGGTTGCAGCTTAGATCTCATGTATTCACATTGTTGAACCTGTGCTTTGGATATATAGCTATAGCATTCTCCCACATCACAGTCTAACTAAAACCCTGAACCCTATTACTTTTCTTTCTCATCTTCTTCTTTCCCACCTTGATTTCTTTCCTTCTCTGTCCTTCTCCCTACCAGAGTCAAGGGTGATTTAGGAATCATCCCATCTTTACTACATTACATTTCCTTATCTAGTTAGTCTATATATCACAGGTCAGTGAGATCATTCTGTGTTTCTCTTTTCTCTTTTGGCTTACTTCACTCTACATATCTTCCAGTTTTAACCAAGTTTAAGCAAATTATGTGATTTCACCATTACTTGCAGCTGTATAATATTCTACTGTGTGTATGTGTGTGTGTGTGTATACACAACCCCTACATTTTCATAATCCATTCATTTGTCATTGAACACCTAAAATTGGAATTGTTGGGTCATATAGCAGCTCAATTCTAATCCTAATGAAGCAATAAATAATGGTGTGCATATGTCTTTTTGCATGAATGTTTGGTTTGGTTTTTTTGGTTTGTGGGTCACACCCAACAGCTCTCAGGGGTTACTCCTGGCTCTACGCTCAGAAATCACTCCTAGTAGGCTCGGGGAACCAGGATTCGAACCACTGTCCTGCATGGAAGGCAAATGCTGTACCTCCATGCAATCTTTCTGGTCCCAGCATGAATGTTTTTATGTCCTGGGGGTAGAAGCCCAAAATTGGAATTGCTGGGTCATATAGCAGCTCAATTCTAAGTTTACTGAGGACTTTCAATACATTTTCCAGAGTTGAATCAGACAATATTCTCACCAACAGTGAATAAATTCCTTTGACCACATCCCTGCCACCACAGATTGTTCCTACTATTTTTGATATGTGCATTCTCACTGGCGGGAGATAATAGCTTATTGTTATCTTGAGTTGGATTTCTCTAATGATGAGTTATACTGGACACTTTTTCTTGTGTCTATTTGCTATCCACCTGTCTTTCTTTGAGAAGTGTCTGTTCATTTCCTCTCCCCATTTTTTGATAGGGTGTTTATAAAGTATTTTTTATTTTTATGAGTACTTTATATATCCTGGATATCAACTGTATACCTGATGTGTCGAATGTGAATATAGTTTCCCATTCAGTTAGCTGTCTTATTTCAAGTCCATGCCTCTTTTGCCATGCAGAATTCTTTAATTTGATGCAGCCCATTTGTTTATTTTGAATTTTGTTGCCTTTGCCAGTATCACTGATGATACCTCTGAGGTTTAAATCTTGGAACATTTTGCCTTTATTTTCCTCAATGTACTTCACAGTTTCTGGTCAGCTTCCATGTCTTTTATCCACTTTGAATTGACTTATGTGTAAGGTGTGAGATACAGATCCAGCTTTAATTTCTTATACATAGCTATCCAACTCTAACAGCTTGACTGTGGTTATTTGTTAAGAATGGTGAATGCCTCTCCAATATTTCTATAATGACTTCTTTCCTTTCCCTGATATATCCAGGATATTGTCTCAGGGGTTAGGTCTGGGGAAACATACTGCCATTTTGAAGAAAAGACACTGAAGATAATAGAGATTTAGGGGGAAAGTGATCAGTGCTTGCCTCTCCTTGATGAATAATCCAGGTTCCATTTGGATGTTCAAGGTCAGGCTGAATCTGGAAGGAATGCAGACAGCCTTCTCATTCTTTAGAGACTGCACCATGAACTAGCCAAAACTAAACCTTCCTAGGGATATTGGGGGCTCAAAACCACCTAAAAATTTGCACAGGGAGATAGAAAGAAGTCATGGATCAATCATGCAGAGATTCCAACATCACATGATCCTGAGAAGTTCCATTATCTCCCTGTCCTAGCATTGAACCAGTGGCCAGGTATAGTTAGCACTGTACTCAACCCCTCCTCCCCAAATCCAAAGTTCTTGCATAAGCAGCTTTCTAAAGAGCACATCAATCCCTCCTATTCTGATTCAGGAGACAAAAACTCAAGCAAAAGCTAGATTCAAACTTCCAACTTCTCTCAAGTGTTTTGCATTAGTTGTTCCACAATACAAACACAATCAACTTGGTATGTTTGAATGGTTCGTTTTGTTTTTTCAAAATGTTTTAATTAAAACAAAATAATCAGCCATGCAAACATATTGTTTTTTTAAAGGCCACATAAAAATGACTATAGAAACATAGAAATAAAATGCCATGGTTTCAGAAAGTGACTAAAGTTGTTTTCTTTTCATTTTTTGGTTTTTGTTTCCCTCCCCTAGAACCTTTCCCCCCTAGAACTTTTTCTAGGTTTTAAGACTGATGCCACCTGCTGCCTGCGCTTTCCTCTAAGAAACAGATCTATTGCAGGGGAGATAGCACAGCGGCGTTTGCCTTGCAAGCAGCCAACCCAGGACCTACAGTGGTTGGTTCGAATTCCCCGTGTCTGCCAGGAGCTATTTCTGAGCAGATAGCCAGGAGTTAAGCAACACCTACAAGCTGAACAAACTGGGCGTCAAGAGGCAGGCACTATTTCCTTTATGTCATGCATAGTAAGTCATCAGGAATTTTTTTTAAGTATTGTTTTAAAAATGTTAAAGTCCTGGGGCCTGCACAACAGTCCATTGGGTAGGGCGTTTGCCTTGCACCTGGCCAAACTGAATCCGTGGCACTGATCCGTGGCATCCTGTATGATTTCCCATGCCCACCAGGAGTAATTTTGGAGCCCAGAGCCTGGAATAACATTGAGCATTGCCGGGTGTGGCCCCAAAAAACAAACCAAGAGAAGTATTTTTTTTTTTTTTGGTGGTTTTTGGGTCACACCCGGCAGTGCTCAGGGGTTATTCCTGGCTCCAGGCTCAGAAATTGCTCCTGGCGGGGGACCATATGGGACTCCGGGATTCGAACCAATGATCTCCTGCATGAAAGGCAAAAGCCTTACCTCCATGCTATCTCTCCGGCCCCTATTATTTTTTTTTAAAGAAAAGTATTATTATGGGCCGGTGAGATGGCGCTAGAGGTAAGGTGTCTGCCTTGCAAATGCTAGCCAAGGAAGGACCGCGGTTCGACCCCCCAGCATCCCATATGGTCCCCCCAAGCCAGGGGCAATTTCTGAGCGCTTAGCCAGGAGTAACCCCTGAGCATCAAACAGGTGTGGCCGATAAAAGAAAACAAAAAAAAGAAAAAAAGAAAAGTATTATTAAAGTTCAAATGTATGTCATGAACAACATCTTTCAACTAGTTTTTGTTTCAATTCTAGTAAAATATATATAATATAAAAGTTAACCACCACAACCACTTCACTTCTATGTCTCTTAATGGTATTTAATAGCAAAAAGTGCTGATGAGCACTAGAAAAACAAAACAAAACAAAACAAAAAAATTATGAACCTAGAGCAGTGCTTGGCCAAGTACGTATGAGGGCCAAAGCTGGCTTACTGACTACTTTGGCTCACAAACTCAGAACGGTTTCAAGTTTCCTTGAATGAGTGAAAACAAACTAATAATTTCTGACATAAAACTTACATGATTGTTAATGATTACATCTTAATTATGATATGTGGTACAGTGAGTATATCATTAGAGTCCTTCACAAATAAAAATTACATGGAATTCAAATTTCAATGCCACGAAGAATACAGCTACACCTACTCATTTACATTTTGTCTACTTTGACCTAAAACGTAGTGACTGCAACAGCGAGAATGGGCTCACAGAGTCCAAATTATTTACTATATTGGCCTTAACAAAAACATGTTCAAACTTGACCTGAAGCAATGGGTCTCCCAAAGTGGATGATATAGACCAAGAAATATTTCTGGAACTGACTTTCTTGTCCTCAAACTGAAGAGAAAACTAAGAAACCATCAGATATGAATGTGAGAAAGGACAACCTTTGTAATAGGGCCTCTTCTCACACACCCTTAATATTCCTACTCCTTTTTCCTCCCTGGTTAATATGAATAATGAATTAGCCTGGGAAGTTACAGTAGGACTGCAAAATACACTAATAGGCAAAGCTCCCCCAGTCTCTATCTAGACACAATTTGCTCAAAGGCTGGGGACTTGTGGGCTGTTCACCCATAACCAAATTCTGATCGAGCAAGAGGCCTAAACAAGCCTAGGGAATACAAGAATAACCCATTTCTTAAGTATGAGCAATTTCAGCCAAGATTTTGGTGACATGGTTACAATTCCCAGTGGAAAATAAACAAACAAACATTCACACCAGTTGTCTAAATGTTGTTATCATGAGCTGTACAATTAAACATTGCTGTGGGAACGGGGATTCTGCTCAGGAAAGAGGTGGCAGGACAATGACTGAGAGGAAATAGTAGCCTTGTGTCAGATGGCATGCGGTGTGTGTGTACAGCTTGCTAGCTAAAGGTAACTTTCAAAAAAAATATGAACATTTCTCAAAAAACTAAGAATTAAGCTTCCGAAAGACTTAGCAATTCCACTCCTGAGAATATACCCTCAGGACCCAAAAACACAATACAGATAAGGTATCTTTACTCCTTTGTTCATTGCAGCATTATTCACAATAGCCTAAACCTGGAAACAAACCGAGAACAGAGGACTAGATAAAGAAACTATGGTACATCTATACAATGGAATACTACTCAGCAGTAAGAAAAGATGAAGTAATGAAATCTGCTGATACATAGATGGATTTGGAGAATACCATGCTGAGTAAAACGAGTCAGGGTGGGGGCTGGAGCAATAGCACATCAGCAGGGTGTTTGCCTTGCACGCAGCCAACACAAGAAGTATACTCGTTCGAATCCCAGCATTCCATATGGTCCCCCGAGCCTGCCAGGGGCGATTTCTGAGCGCAGAGCCAGGAGTAACCCCCCCGCCCCCCAAGTGCTGCTGGGTGTGGCTCAAAAAAAAAAAGAGTCAGGGAGAGGGGACAGACACAATGATTTTACTCATTTGCAAGATAGAAAAAAAAAAAACACAGTAAGAGAAAAAAAATCTCAAGACAATAAAATGTAGGGCAGGAGAACAGTTCCTTAGTAGGAAGCTTGCTACAGTGGGGAGAGGGAGGTTAAGAGAGGGAAGGGATCACTATAACAATGATGATAAGGGGGAAGTGGTTATTCTGGATGAGAACTGGGCACTGAAAGGAGGTAAAGTGATATATATGATGCCTTAACAATAACAGTATAGGGGCCCGGAGAGATAGCACAGCGGTGTTTGCCTTGCAAGCAGCCGATCCAGGACCAAAGGTGGTTGGTTCGAATCCCGGTGTCCCATATGGTCCCCCGTGCCTGCCAGGAGCTATTTCTGAGCAGACAGCCAGGAGTAACCCCTGAGCACCGCCGGGTGTGGCCCAAAAAACCAAAAAAAAAAAAATCAATAACAGTATTGCAAACCATAGTGCCTAAAAGGAAAAAGGAAAAAATGCTCGCTATAGGAGCAAGTTGAAGGGTCAGAGGAAAGCCATTAGTGGAGGAAAGTAGACATTGGTGAAGAGACTGGTGCTTGAATTGGTGATTGTACGACTGAAATTCAATCATGAAAAACTTTGTGATTCAGTACATTTTTGTTTTGTTTTTTGGGCCACACCCGGCTGCACTTGGGTTACTCATGGCTCTGTGCTCAGAAATCACTCCTGGAAGGCTCGGGGGACCGTATGGGATGCCAGGGATCAAATCCGGGTTTATCCCAGGATGGCAGCATGCAAGGCAAACACCCTACCACTGGGCCATCACTCCAGCCCCTGATTTTTTTTTTTTTTTTTTTTTTTTGGTTTTTGGGTCACACCCAGCGGTGCTCAGGGGTTACTCCTGGCTGTCTGCTCAGAAATAGCTCCTGGCAGGCAGGGGGGACCCTATGGGACACCGGGATTCGAACCAACCACCTTTGGTCCTGGATCGGCTGCTTGCAAGGCAAACGCCGCTGTGCTATCTCTCTGGGCCCCTCCAGCCCCTGATTTAATAAATTTTAAAAAAGACAGAGAGTAGGTCAAGTAAGTATGAGAATGTTTGACCTCATTGAACATTACAGGCTAAAATATTCTAATTATGATAAATTATACATATCAAAACTATTTAAAGTAATATGTTTTAGCTTCATCATTATTGCTGTTGATACAGCAATGTAAAAATGTATTTTTTTTTGGGGGGGGGGTTTGGGTCACACCGAGCAGCGCTCAGGGTTTCCTCCTGGCTCTACACTCAGAAATTGCTCCTGGCAGGCTCTGGGGACCATATGGAATGCCAGGATTCGAACCACCGTCCTTCTGCATGCAAGACAAATGCCTTACCTTCATGCTATCTCTCTGGCCCCATAAGAGAATATTTCAACAAGATCTATATATCTAAATTAAGTGTGCCAACTTGCTCTTCATTTTTTTGTTTTGTTTTGTTTTCACACCAGCCCTGGAGGGGCTGAGGGCTACTCCCAGCTTTTGTCTGTATAAAGCCCTAAGTTCAATCCTGGCAATGCATGCACCCAGCCCAGAACTGGCCCTAATGACCAGGGCTGTGGAGTCAGAGTCGGAGGAAATTTGGGGTACCTGGAGTCGAGGTCGGAAGTACAAAAAACTGAGAAGTCAAAGTCAGAGCTTTTATCTACTGACTCCACAGCCCCGCTAGTGACACCCAACACTGCTGGACTAGAACAATGAACTGCCTGACTCAGTTTGCCAGGACTGTCAGGAGTGATCCCACATCTGAGCACTGCTTGCAAGGACCCCCCCCTCCCCAAATTCAAAGTCTAAATGTAATTGGTGGGCATGTCAGTTCACTTTACTTCACTTCTCAGCCCTGATCTTACATATTGTTGGTCCTTTCTTTTGGAAGGGGGTCATACCTCAGGCAGTGATTAGGGCTTACTCCTGGTTCTTGTTCAAGTGTCACTCCTGGTAGTGTTCAAGGGACCATATGGGATGCTGTAAGGGTTCAAACTCAGGCCAACTGCATGCCAGGCAAGTAAGCTGCCTGCTGTACCATCTCTCTGACCCCCTACCCATAATTGATATGATTGACTATATGAAGCTCTCACTGTTAACTGAACTCATAGGCCAGTGGGACTAATTCTAGATAAGAAATTATAGAAGAATGAGGGATCAGAGCTAAAGCAGTGGGTAGAGCATATGTCTTGCACATGGCTGACTGGGTTTCCATCCTTGGCATCCCAATATAGTCACCCAATCACCACTAGGAATGATACCTAAGTGTAGAACCACTTGGGTCACAAAACAAAAACCACAACAAGGGGCTAGAGAAATAGCATGGAGGTAAGGCATTTGCCTTGCATGCAGAAGGTCGGTGGTTCAAATCCTGGCATCCCATATGGTCCCCAGAGCGTGCCAGGAGCGATTTCTGAGCGTAGAGCCATGAGTAACCCCTGAGCGCTGCCGGGTGTGACCCAAAAATAAACAAAACAAAAACCACAACAAAAATTATATAAGTATGAATCCCAAGTATAAAAAAGTGGATAATATGGGGCCAAAGCAATAGCACAGCAGGTAAGGCATTTGCCTTGCATGCAGCTGACCCAGGTTTGATACCCGGCAGCTCATATGGTCCCCAGAGTCTGCCAGGAGTGATTTCTGAGTGTAGATCCAGGAGTAACCCAAAAGCTGCCAGGTGTGGTCGCCCTCAAAAAGGTGATAATAGCAAATGTAACTTAAATTAAGCAGTTCTATTCATATGTACTTGATTTGTGATTACCCCCCAAAAGTAGTGAAACACCCCAGCAGAAAGTTTGCTTTTTATGTTTCTGTTGGGGCCATACCTAATAGTGCTCAGAGCCTACTCAAAGCTCTGAGCTCAGGGGTCACTCCTGGAAGGCTCTGGGGACCAAACGGATGGATGCTGAGGATGGAACCAAGGTCAGCATGTGCAAGGCAAACACCCTACCTGCTGTACTAACATCTAGCTCCAGATAGTTTTCTTTTGGTCAAAAACTGAAATAGCTGAAGTCACTTAGCCTTCCTATCTCTTGGTCTCCCCCTCAGGTCAGTAAATTCCAGATAGGAACCAGCATCAAGAAGCACATCAGCCTCCAAGCCTGGCTGCTTTTCTCCTAGAAAAGTGAGTCTAGATTCTAGATTCCACCATTAACCTCTGTCTTTCTTATCAGTGGTGAGAAAAAAGGGGGGAAATCTCAAAGGAAGAATGAGAAGGGTGAGCATGTGGGGCTGGCAATCCATTGTAATTAGAAGTAGCATTGATGGGGAATGAGCTCAGTGTTTTTATAAAGTCAGCATTCAAAAATGCAAACCACCAGTAATTTGAATATTACAAAATTGTGCAGAATATAAGCACTGAAATAATTTTTCCATCCACAAAATTTTGGAGAAAATTACAGTATCAAAAAATATAAAATGGCAAGTTTGGCATATCCTCAGAGGGGAGAGAGAGTGTGGTGTGTGTGTGCGTTTTATTGGGAAGGATTTTTAAAACTAGTGGGTAAGACTTTAGACAGGATGTGATGCTGAAGGCCATGTGGTATGTCCCTAAAATGGCTTCTGGAACTGAAAGAGACAAAGTGACAAAAGCATTAATCTACCTCGGTGGTGGGCCAAAAAAGCTAGTGAGATCCACTAAAGTGGGATTTGGGGACCATTTATCATAAATGATTACACACAATTACTTATGGGTCCCTTCCTCAGACTCCTAAGAAAAAAAGCACACCAAGGATTCTGGTTCCAACTCTGTACCTAAAAACAGCTTCATTTCACCCTTCCTAGCCAAGGTAGCTGAGGAGAAGATGCCACTTTCTAATACACAGAAGCAGAATTGGCTCATGTGGCATTCTTCAGAACCATTCCTCTGCCCTTTCCAGAAGGGGTTTATTTCCACCCCTACCGCTCTCACTGGAGCCTATATTAAATCCTGACCAGACAGATGGTACAAGAGGAGCTGAGGGGTTACTAGGTTACAGTTATGTTGACATATTCTGGCTCTCAGAAAGTTCCCCCTTCACTGCTCAACAGAGCAAAAAAAAAAAAAAAAAAAAAGATCAAACTGGAAGGCCCCTAGCAGGCCTTCCCTCACTCAGAAACCACTTGTTGAACCTAAGGTTTTCAGTAGCACACAGAGCCTGGCAAAGCAGCCAAGCTTTGCCTTTTCACAAGGACTAAGCAGAGTGGGCGCTCAGAGCATTCCCGGGGCACATAAGGTGCCTAGCACTTAGTGAACTGGGTTAGCTCTATAAAAAGCATTAAGATAGCTTTACTGACTCCTCTGTGTGGGTGTGTTACCTGCAGCGAGTCATTTAATCCTCACAACACCCTGCGAGGGAGTCGGTGGAGCGTACCCCTCCTTCACAGATGAGAAAACCGGGGTTCAACCGGCAGAAAACCAACTCCCATCTTCTTCCTGAACCTCAGCCAACTAAGCCATTCGGTGCCTTCTCTCAAAAGGGAGTCCCGTCTTCGAAGTACTTTCCAAGAACTTTGGGTGCCGGGGACATGTGCAAAGCCCAATTTTCCTCCTGGGGCATCCAGTCAGCAAATCTCCCCCATCTCTTTCACTTCCACACACCCCCAAATCCGGACACCCGGATAAACCTGCTAGGAAATGTAACCGAGCCAGACAACACCCTTTTATTATTATTATTTTTTTTTTGCTTGCAATTGGGCTTGGAAAGAAAAGTCTGTTTTTTGAGGCGTGGGTGCATGTGTGTTTGTATGCATGTAGGTATGTGTCTTCGGGTGTTTGTGTGGCCCTGAGCAAAAGCCCCAACTTCCAAATTGGGACAAGGTGGGGAGGACACACACACACACAATGTTGCTAAGAACTTCCCCAACTTCCAAGTTGGGACAAGGTGGGGAGGACACACACACACACACAATGTTGCTAAGAACTTCCAAGTTGGGACAAGGTGGGGAGGACACACACACACACACACACACACACACACACACACACACACACACAATATTGCTCCAACTTCCAAGTTGGGACAAGGTGGGGAGGACACACACACACACACACACACACACACACACACACACACACACACACACACACACTCTATTGCTAAGACCCGGCTTGGCCCAGAGAGAGGGTGGCGGTGGCTCCCGGGCCACGGGGGTCTAGGTTTAAGTTGAGGGGTGCGGCCCCTTCCAGAGCACCCCTAAAACCCAGTCATCAGCAGCACCCTCTTGCAATCCTAACTGGCCCTGCGGGGCCAGCACCGGGAGGAAGCGCAGTGCCAAGGCCAGGGGGATCCGTGCACTCACCGGGCGCGGGTCCGGGCGCGGGTCCGAGGCCGAGGCCGCCCGCGGGCCGAGCCAACAGCGCGAGCGCCGGGACGGCGAGCAGCAGGGCGAGGCGGGCGGCGGGCGGCGCCATGGGCCGTCAGTGCGGGGCCCCGGGGCGCGGCCCGGGGGCGAGGGGGCAGCGCGGCGAGCCGGGGGCAGCCATGGGAGCGGGACGCGGGGCTCCACTGCAGCCCCACCCCGCCGCCGCGCCGCCCCGCCCCGGCCCGCCCCGAGCCGCCCCGGCCTCAGGCGCTCCGGGCCCGCCCCGCCCCTGCCCTCCCCTCCCGGGCTGCGCTGTAGGCCCGAAGGGCGGGGCGACGACGTCACGCACGCAACAGGCACCGCCCACCCGCTGTCAATCGCACATGGTCACGCCCACTCGCGGGGAGGCCACGCCCACTCCCTGCGCACCTGGCCGGGCACGCCCCCCAGGATGCAGGCGGGACGGGGAGGGGCGGGGCCAACAGGTGATGTGGCTGAGGGGCGTGGTCTCAGGCCCCGCCCCCGAGCCCTCCGGCGGAGCTGGACTGGGCTGGAAGCGGCCGACCGGGCACCCAGGGTGAGTGAGCCCTGCCTGCCTGCCTGCCCCATCTTCTTTCTGTCCGTCGGGTCCTGACCCCCCCAGGCCGCCCTACACCCCGGGTGCAAATCCCAAAATCCAATAGGGGTTTGCAAACCGCTTCCCCCCCACCCCGGACTTGAATTCAAGATACTGGCAATCAGGGGCCAGAGAGATAGCGTGGAGGTAAGGCGTTTGCCTCGCATGCAGAAGGACGGTGGTTCGAATCTCGGCATCTCCTATGGTCCCCCCCGAGCCTGCCAGGGGCGATTTCTGAGCGTAGCGCCAGCGGGAACCCCTAGTTGAGCGCTGCCGGATGTGACCCAAAAACCAAAATAAAAAAAGATAGTGGCAGTTAAATGAATGAATGAATGAATGAATGAATGAATAAATAGTCCTCAAGTTAATCCGTCCGAGTTCACATCCCGTTCCGACACTGTAGAATATCGGGCAGAGCACGTTCAAAGGAAAAAATAATTTTTTGGGGGGGACACACCCGGCGGCGTTCAGGTTAATCCTGGCAAGCTCGGGGGACCATGTGGGATACCGGGAATCGAACCTGGAGCTGCCCCGGGTCAGCCGTGTACAAGCCAAGCCGCGTGCAAGGCAAACACCCTACCTATGCTATCTATCGCTTCGGCCCCCAATAGCTCTTCCTCCCAAACCCAAACCCAATCCTAACCTTTCTTTCTTTCTTTCTTTCTTTCTTTCTTTCTTTCTTTCTTTCTTTCTTTCTTTCTTTCTTTCTTTTTTCTTTCTTTCTTTCTTTCTTTCTTTCTTTCTTTCTTTCTTTCTTTCTTTCTTTCTTTCTTTCTTTCTTTCTGGGGGGGGGGGCCACACCTGGCGGTGCTCAGGGGTAACTCCTGGCTGGCTGCTCAGAAATAGCTCCTGGCAGGCACGGGGGACCATATGGGACACCGGGATTCGAACCAACCACCTTTGGTCCTGGATCGGCTGCTTGCAAGGCAAACACCGCTGTGCTATCTCTCCGGGCCCCCAATCCCAACCTGCTAAATAAAGGAGGCGATGCTGTCACTGCCACTGCATGCCAAGCGGTCGTCGTGGCACCGAGCCACGCGTGCAGACTCACGCACGCGGGAACTTAGGGAGGGCAAGTCCCTCGCACCGTCCCTGTGGGCGCCACAACCGGCGTCCCGGCCCTGACACCCACCACCTGTCGTCTGTTGACAGCAGTTGACAGCAGCGGTCGGAAAAGGGCACAAGTAGGGCCTAGGCAGGGGAAGCCCGGAGGAAGAGGATGCTCGGACCCAGGCCGGCTGCGCGGTGGGCTCGCCTCAGCCCCCGGGGTCCCCTCCGCACCCCGCACCCCGCCCCAGCGCGGGACAGACGTCTTCCCGGGGCTCCCGCCTTCTGCGCCCCGGTGACGCCCCGCGGGGCAGGCCCGGGCGGCGCGATCGGATCGGCGCCCGGCTTTCAAGTCCCGGGTCCCGCGTGGGCAAGTGCGGGCCTGCGCCTGGCACGGCCGGGGAACGGCTGCCCGCGCCCGCGGGGTCCCGGCCCGCCTGGGATCATCCCTTCGCCCCCCGGGGCCGCCCACTCGCCCACTCCCAAGATCCGAAGGCCCGTCTGCCCCCCAAACACACACACCGTGGGTTCCCGCCGCCCCCCACCCTTGGGGGCGCCCTCCACCCCACCCCACCCGGCTGCTCCCCAGGCTGGGCCCCAAAGGCGCAGCCACCGCCCGCCCGCCCTAGAGGCCTCTATCTCCGTCTGCTCCACCCACACCATCCAGGCGCAGCATGAAGGATCTTGTTCCCTGATTGTTTTCACCTTGATCTTCTCCGTGTTCGAGAATCTTCTAGGCACCTTATTGGAGCAGGGGAATCTCCCCCCTACACACACACACACACACACACACACACACACACACACACACACACCCCACTATCACCACCCCCGCCCCGATTTCCACTAGGCGCCCCCTGAGACGCCCAGTACCTGGGCACACCTCTCCACACCCCATCTAGAGTTTTCCCCGCTCTTGCCTAGCTAACTAGCTAGCTAGCTGCCTTTCTTCACCATTTTGAGGACCATTCCTCCCCATCTTCTCTTGCAGAATCTGGAAACTGCACTTGCACTTGCACGTGGCCAACAAGAGCACTTTTAAGGACACTGGAGGGAGATGGAAATGGAGAAGGTGGAGGGAGGGAGGGAGGGAGGGAGGGAGGGAGGGAGGGAGGGAGGGAGGGAGGGAGGGAGGGAAGAGGCAGCACAAAGCAAGAGACTAAGGCAGATGAGACTGCCTCTCTCTGAGAAATATAGTCAGAGATGGTACAATGTACCACTGAGTGGGAGGGAGGGAGGGAGGGAGGAAGGAGGGAGGGAGGGAAGGAAGGAAGGAAGGAAGGAAGGAAGGAAGGAAGGAAGGAAGGAAGGAAGGAAGGAAGGAAGGAAGGGAGGGAGGGAGGGAGGGAGGGAGGGAGGGAGGGAGGGAGATATTAATGAGGAATATGCTAAGCGCACAGCCAAAACTGGCCTTATTACTCCCAAGATTTACATTCTAATAACAATAAAGCAACAGGTCAGTTTACCAATATGAAAAAATAAGGGGGGATGAATTTCAAAGAGCAAAAATCATTACAAAGGTCTAGAAACTATTTTGTTGACAAAGAATGATACCCGAGTCCTTTACATAGTGTGTTGGGGAAAAGATTTTAGCAAAAATTTATAAGATTCATTCATATCTCACCCATTCTGGTTTCAGAGCCAGAAGTCAGAAGAGACTGGCTCTAAGTTTGAAATAAAGCAAAAAACAAGACTGCCCATTGCTAGGTCTAGGGATTCACACTTCGTGATAATAGTGTGGGTCTGTCTTTTCTGGACCCCGATAGAAGGGTATCCCCAGCTGGGTGGATAATCTCTTCCTTCCTCCACATGGTCCTCTATTACATGTATATACAATCCAGACAAGCCACTCATTGGCAGCATAAGTGGCAAATGAAGTGAAATATGGGAATTTTGGTTCCAAACGAAGAATTTCAGGATGGAGAGAGCAAAGCATTAAACCAAGCACCAGGGACTTCTGAATTTGGGCCCTTTATAACTACACCTCTGATGTCTGTATACACAGAACTGAGTCTGGGCCTCCACCCCTATGAGCTGTGAGGACTCACCCCCCTCTGCCCTCCCCTCATTCTCCAGTTTAAAGCTCAGCACAGGTGATGGAAACTGTGCACAGAGGCTAAAAATACAGCTGAGTGGGTCTAGGTCAGGGCGTTTCAGGCCTCAAGGTCTTTTGCTCAGTTATGGGTCTTGGCCCCTGGCAAGATGCAGCCCAAGATATTCATTTCAATGCTTCTCATGCCTCAGTCATTTAGCAGCTTTATTTCATGGAAAGAGTGAGGGCATTGGCAGCTCCTGGGCCTCCAGGAAGATGCTGGGTCTGCCTGCTTGCTTCCAAGCTGGGGTACTTCCTTTCAGTTTCTCCTAGAGCAGCAGGATTTGCCAGGCAAGGAGCAGGGAGAGATCAGCTGGTGGAGGTTAGGGAATCTTCCTGTCTTATTTCTTTGGGATGATTTCTGCTTCAAGCAGCCATGTTCTGGAGAGCACTGGTTAGGAGGAGTCTGGATATCCTCATCAGAGCAAGCATAGCAAACACTTCCTGAGAACATTAAATAAGCAAGCTGGGTGAAGCATTTGCCTTTGGTCTTCACATAATCCTCTTTAAAAGGAGGCCCTGTTTCCCCCACAAATCAAAGAGGGTGAATGGTTTGCTGAAATATCACTAGGGGGGCTAGAGTGATAGCACAGAGGATCCAGGATGGACCTGGGTTTGATCCCTGGCATCCCATATGGTCCCTGAGCCTGCCAGGAGCGATTTCTGAGTACAAAGCCTGGAGTAACCCCTGAGCACCGCTGGGTGTGGCCCTACCCCCCCAAAAAACAAAGTTCACTAGAAGTGAAAGCTGGGCTTTATTTATTTATTTTGGTTTTGGTTTTTGGGTCACACCCGGTATCGTTCAGGGGTTACTCCAGGCTCTGCACTCAGAAACTGTTCCTGGCAGGCTCGGGGGACCATATGGGATTCCAGGATTTGAACCAGGATCCATCCTGTGTTGGCCAAGTGCAAGGCAAATGCCTTACTGCTGTGCTATCACTCCATCACTCCGGCTCCTGAAGCTGGGCTTTAAACACAGGTACTGGATACAGGATGACACACACACTTAGCCACAATGTGTGAATTGCCACCTTATCCTTAGGAAGTTCAGGCAGCAACTGAGTGAGTCAGAACTGCAATTCTGGTAAAGCAAGCAAGGCATTTGCCTCAGATACAACAGGTTAGGACCCCCAAAACTCCCAGATATTAAGATGAATAAAAACACCCAGGTAAGGGACCCGAGGGAAAGCATGGAGGTAAGGCTTTTGCCTTTCATGCAGAAGGTCATTGGTTCAAATCTCGGGATCCCATATAGTCCCCTGAGCCTGCCAGGAGCGATTGCTGAGCATAGAGCCAGGAGTAACCCCTGAGTGCTGCCGGGTGTGACCCCCCCAAAAACAAACAAACAAATACCCAGGTAAAAGGTCATGCCTTGCATACAATCAACCTGAGTTCAAGCTGTAGAATCCCAGATGGTTCCCAGGTGGCTTCCCTGAGCTTTGTCAGGAGTAATTCCTAAGTGCAAAGCCCGGTGTAAGTGACTCCTGAATGGAGAGCCAGGAGTAAGCTCCAAGTACCACAAGGTGTGACCCCAAAACAAACAAACAAACAAAAATAAAAAATGTAGAACCAATTTTTGTTCTACCAATTTTTGCCCCCAAATCTTGTTTTTTCAAACTGGGTTCAGCATAACATCTTTGCTGGTCCACTCCCCTATGTTTCTGGATCAGGAAACCAATGATGGAAAATTCAGGAGAGGGCCAGAGAGATAGCATGGTGTTTGCCTTGCATGCAGAAGATCATTGGTTCAAATCCCGGCATCCCATATGTTACCCCAAGCCTGCCCAGGAGCAATTTCTGAGCGTGGAGCCAGGAGTAACCTCTGAGCACTGCCGGGTGTGACCCAAAAACCAAAAAAAAAAAAAAAAAAAAAAAGAAAAGAAAAAGAAAAAGAAAATGCAGGAGAAGTTGTACTTTTCTCTGATGGGGAAAACAATTATTTTTTATTTATTTATTTATTTTTTGGTTTTTGGGCCACACCTGTTTGACGCTCAGGGGTTACTCCTGGCTACTCCTGGCTATGCACTCAGAAATCGCCCCTGGCTTGGGGGAACCATATGGGACACGGGGAATCGAACCTCGGTCCGTCCTACGCAAGCGCTTGCAAGGCAGACACCTTACCTCTAGCGCCACCTTCCCGGCCCCAACAATTAGTTTTGTGGGCCAGAACAATAGTATAGATGATTAGGGGTATTGGCATGCACACTGCCCACCTGAGTTTGATCCCTGGCACCCCATATGGTCCCAAGCCTGCCAGGAGTTATTTTAGACTGTAGAGCCAGGAGTAAGTCCTGAGCAACATTGGGTGTGGCCACAAAATAAAACAAAAAGAGAATTTGGTTTTAATCATGAATGGCAAGAAGTTTCTCTAGGGCATCAAGGTAACCTGCGTTGGGTGAGAGGAGGGGACTGGCATGCTGCATCCCCCACTTATTTCATATCCAGAGCCTGTACTAGGGAGTATGCAGTACATATGGTCTAAATCATTGATGCCCAGAGTCTGCATCATGGCTCAGGAATTTTGAAAATTCTCTCATCCAGTTTTTCTCTTTTTCCTTAAATCTTCTATCTTATGAACCTCAGATATGTTCCCATGTGGGTGTGGAAGTTTTCTCCTTGAGTGTGAAAGTCTTCTGAGAAAATTCAAAACAAGTATATTTTATTTGAATTTGGAGCTAAAATGAAATTTTAAAGGGGCACTGTTGACTCTTGAATATCTGCTCATTCAGGGAGAGAATTGGAGAAATGAAAGAAAATAAAGGTAATAGTTTAAAAGAAAGGGAAAAAATGAAAAAGAACAATTATAGGAGCAAAAATACAGTGAGGGGGCCGCAGCAGTGGCGCAAGTGGTAAGGCATCTGCCTTGCCCGAGCTAGCCTAGAACGAACCGCAGTCTTATCCCCCTGCATCCCATATGGTCCCCCAAGCTAGGAGCAATTTCTGAGCGCATAGCCGGGAGTAACCCCTGAGCATTGCCGGGTGTGACCCAAAAACCAAAAAAATAAAAATACAGTGAGGAGAGCTTGGCTAAGCATCAGAGAAGAACGAATGTGTTTCCAAATAGAAGGGGTGGCTAAGATTTGCCAAGAAGCACAGTTCCAAAGGATGAACAAATGACGGGTGGAAAATGAGGTTATTTAGGTTGAGCTTAGTAGAATCAAAAAGGTTCATTGAATAATAAAAATGAGGCCAGGCTTCATAGTAACATGGAAGTTCTCTATTGCCTTGACCCAAGTTCTCTGGATTAAGTAGCTGGCACCAATAATGAAAATGTTTGCCAAGAGACCTGAGAGATAATATAGCAGGTAAGGCACTTACCTTGCACATCAATCACCTGAGTTTGATCTCTGGCACCATATATGGTTGCCTGAACCCTGCCAGGAGTAATCCTGAGCACAGAGCCAGTAGTAAGCTCTAAGCATACTGCCAGGTGTGGCCCAAAGACCAACACTTACAGAAAGAAAGTAGGGCCAGAGAAATAGTATAGTAAGTTGGAATCTTGCCTTGGAAGCAGCCAAGGGACCCCTTATAGTCGCCTGAGCTCTGCCAGAAGTAATCTCTGAGTACAGAGCCAGGATTAAGTCCTGAGCACTGCTGGGAAAAAAATAAAGGAAGGAAGAAAAGAAAGAAAGACAAAAACCAAATAAATAAATAAATAAATAAAAGTGGGATGGTGGTGGCGCTAGAGGTAAGGTGTCTGCCTTGCCAGCGCTAGCCTAGGAGCGCATGGCCAGGAGTAACCCCTGAGCATTACCGGCTGTGGCCCAAAAACCAAAAAAAAAAAAAAATCAAAGGAAAGAAAGAGAGAGAAAAGGAAGAAAGAAAGAAAGAAGGAAAGAAAGAGAGAAAGAAGGAAAGAGAGAGAGAGAGAGAGAGAGAGAGAGAGAGAGAGAGAGAGAGAGAAAGAGGGGCTGGCGAGGTGGCGCTAGAGGTAAGGTGTCTGCCTTGCAAGTGCTAGCCAATGAACGGACCTCGGTTCGATCCCCCGGTGTCCCATATGGTTCCCCCAAGCCAGGGGCGATTTCTGAGCGCATAGCCAGGAGTAACCCCTGAGCATCAAATGGGTGTGGCCCCCAAAAAAAACAAAAAAAGAAAGAGAGAGAAGGAAGGAAGGAAGGGAGGGAGGGAGGGAGGGAGGAAGGAAGGAAGGAAGGAAGGAAGGAGGGAGAGAAAAAGGGAGAAAGAAGAAAGAAGACAGAGAAGGAAAGAGAAAAAGAGAGAAAGGGGGAGGGGGAAATGAAGGAAAATGAGAGAAAAGAGAGAACAAGAGAAAAGAGAAAGAGAATGAAAGAAAGGAGGAGGGAGGGAGGGAAGAATGGGAAGAAAAGAAAGAAAATAAATTTTAGAATTCTGGGCCAAATAACCCTGGAGCATTTCTAGATGTAGCCCTTTCCCCCCACAAAAAAAGAAGATCCCTGTACAATCTATAGGTGCCAGTGATAATACAGTGGGTAGGACACTTGCCTTACATACAGCCTACCCTGGTTCAATCCCCAACATTGCATAGAGTCCCAAGTCTGCCAGGAGTGTTTCCTGAGTGCAGAACCAGGAGTTAACCCTGAGCATCGCCAGGTGTGGTCCCAAAACAAAACAAAACAAAACAAAATCCTGTACAAGCTGTAGTCACTTCTCAACCAAGCTGTCACAGAAATGACAGCAGGTAAAAAATCCTGCCAAATTCTAAACTCTTTCTAACCACACTTCCATGAGTCAAGTTGCTAGGCAAGTAATCTGCTCTGGGGTCCAGGAAGGTAAAAATCACAATGTAGGGGCCAGAGAGATAGCAAAGCAGTAGGGTGTTTGCCTTGCATGCAGCCAATTCAGGATGGACGGATGGTGGTTTGAATCCCAGCATTCCTTATAATGCCCTGTGCCTGCCAGGAGTGTGTGTGTGTGTGTGTGTGTGTGTGTGTGTGTGTGTGTGTGTGTGTGTGTGTGTGTGTGTGTGTGTGCCAGACCCAGTGGTGCTCAGGGGTTGTTTCTGGCTCTGTGCTCAGAAATCGCTTCTGGCAGGCATGGGGAACCAATGGGTTACCGGGATTCAAACCCAGGTCCATTCTGGGTCAGCCATGTGCAAGGCAAATGCCCTACTGCTGAGCTATCGCTCCAGCCCTAGGAGCGATTTCTGAGCACAGAGCCTAGAGTAGCCCCTGAACGCCACTGGGTGTGACACCCCACCCCCCAAAAAAATCACAATGTAAAGGATGCTGGCCTTCACGTCCTAGGACCAACCAAGCCAAGAACAAGAGAACAATTTGGCGAGATTTTCAGAATTGCATACTTAAAAGCACCTGGTTTTTTACAAAATGAAATCAAGAAAATAAAATCACCTTGCCATAATTCAGTTGCCTTAAATTTTATTTTAGCTAGCTCAGTAGGGAGAATATATACTTCCAATCCCCTTTTTCTCGTGTGTTGTTCTGCTTTGTTTTGTTTTAATATTTCTAGTCCCTCGTCTTTCTCTGCCTCAGTCATGTACGGGCAAATTACAGTTTGTATAGCTTTTGGCTCATGTGCGGGCAGTTTCGAACCATTATCTATAGTATTTGTGATGTCACTTCAGGTTTGTGATGTGGGTGTGGGTGGGTGTTACATCAACAGATTTTTGTAGTTAAATTATGTTGGAAGAAATTCTTTCTTATTTTGTGGTGCTTCCAGTTTCAAGAACTTTTGCAGGTTTCATTCCCCACTCAGTCTCCTCTCCTCTCAAAGCCTTGGGTCTAATTCATATCTCTCTCTCTCTCTCTTTCTCTCTCTCTCCTCTCTCTCTTACTCTCTCTCTTTTACTCTCTCTCTCTCTCTTGTTCCCTGTTTTTGCCTGCAACAGAGTAAAGTATGCAGAGCAGATGTGTGGGTACAGGTAGTGGGATGCAGCTTTCCACGTGCACAAGTGCCCTTCTCCATGTGCATAAAGGAGGTACTGTTCAGTTCTTTAGAATAGCTGCCAAGGTTGGGACCAGCAGTGAAAGAACACGCTCCTGCAGCCCTGGGCACCTCTCCCTGAGTGTCTCTCGCAGAGAGACAACATGGTTTCTGGAATGTGGTTTTCTTTTACATCCCATGGCCAATGCGGTAATTAGAGCTGTTAGCAGTGTCAAGGGCTTGAACTGAGAACAAAGATGCCTCTTCCTGGGAGCTCTTGGGCAATGCCTTGCTCCTTATCAGGTGCCTGACCTGTTGGTGGTTTTCATTTTTCATACACAAAATGCCAAAGGAGGCAGCTTCCCATGGGGGGGAGGAGAGCAAAATGATGGAAAAACCGAGTGTGTGTCTGGCAGAAGCTCCTGGCATGGCATGCATTGCCTGGTTGAGTTTTTAAGTGTTGTCCCCGGAGTGAATCAAAGTTTGCAGGCAAGACCACACCACATGCCCTGGTGGCACCACCTTCAGGCCCAAGGCATCTGGGCTGGCAGATGCTCCCACAGGACAATGGGACCCATTCAGCAGCGAGCCCTGGCCTCACCTCCTGAGAGGTGGGTCAGTCTTCCAGCAAGGCGTTGGAAAGTGTTTGTCTCAGCTGGTGGATGAATCCTGGAGAGGGAGCACCAGGCTCTGAGGCTTTCTTCTGCCTTTCTTCTGCACAGCAGGGACTCCAGGGAAACTTGCAGCAATAAAAATTAGGAGGGGAGGGGCCAGGGAGGTAGCACAGAGGTAGGGCGTTTGCCTTGCAAGCAGCTGATCCAGGACAGAGGTGATTCGAATCCCGGCATCCCATATAATTCTCCCATGCATGCCAGGAGTGATTTCTGAGCGCAGAGCCAGGGGTAGCCCCTGAGTGCCCCTGGGTGTGACCCAAAAACAAAACAAAAAATAAAAAATGGGGGCCCGGAGAGATAGCACAGCGGATTTGCCTTGCAAGCAGCTGATCCAGGACCAAAGGTGGTTGGTTCGAATCCTGGTGTCCCATATGGTCCCCCGTGCCTGCCAGGAGCTATTTCTGAGCAGACAGCCAGGAGTAACCCCTGAGCGCTGCCGGGTGTGACCCAAAAACCAAAAAAAAAAAAAAAAAAAGAACCAAACTCTAGGGGCCAGAGCAGTGGCACAATAGTAGGGCACATAACAGGAGTAATCCCTGTATGTCACCGGGTATGGCTCCCCCCCCCCAAAAAAAAAACAAAAACAAAACAAACAAACAAAAAAGAAATAGCCCCTGGCAGGCTGGGGGACCATCTGGGATGCTGGGAATTGAACCGGGTCCCTCCCAGTTCGGCCACATGCAAGGCAAACGATCTACTACCTATCTCTCCGGCCCCACAACAGTTGTTCTTGTAGCTAGCACGTATGAGATTAAAAGGCCTGTCAGTGGCTCAATATGGTCACTTGTTAGATCTGGTTCATATCTAGTTCTGTCCATGTGATGAGACTATCCCTGGGTTCTGGAGCTCATTTGATCCAGTTATCCATATCCTCTCTCAATGAACCAGTCAATTCATATCCTGAAACTTTCTTCATATGGAAAATGGGAATAGTAATAGAGAGCTTATTGGCTGTGAGGATAAAGCAGAAAAATGTTTATGAAACTCTTGGCATGGCTCTGGCACACAAAAAACACTTCATAACAAATGTTCTTGTTAGGAACTTGCCCTTCTCCATACCATCCTGAGACTCTTGCCTGTGATCAGAATGATATGACTCAACATTTCATAGCACTTTGTCTCAGGTCCTCTGTTTCTGATCTAACTTGGGCATAGTGACTTTTCTTCCTCAACAATCCATCTTCATTGAGCATCTGCCAGATTGGGGAGTAATTACGGGTGCCACACTTTTTCCTATGTGTGGAAGAGAGACTATTCTCATGTTTCCTTCCCCAGAAAAGCAAGTGGGTCTCTGAGGATGTGTGAAGGTGAGTGGCTATCAGGAAATTGTTCATAATTATAAATTATGATACTGTCTCCTATATCTTACCTGCTGAAGATTCCCTTTGCTTTCCAGAAGACATGAATTGTCCTTAGAAATGCTCCTTGACCCCCAACTTCTGGCCCAAGCAAGAACCTGAATATTGGGACCGGAGCAATAGAGCAACGGTAGGGCATTTGCCTTGCACGTGGCTGACCCAGGACAGACCTGGGTTCCATCCCCGGCGTCCCATATGGTCACCCAAGCCAGGAGCGATTTCTGAGCGTATAGCCAGGAGTAACTCCTGAGCGTCATCAGGTGTGGCCCAAAAATTAAATAAAAAATAAAAAAAAGAAAGGGTGTTAGAACCACTGAAAATGGAGGAGGTGGAGGTGGTGGAGGAGTAGGGGGAGGAGGTACGGATGGGGGCATTGTCAACCTTCTAAAAACCTGTAGACAGAAGTAACCCCTAAGGTCACCGGCTGTGGCCCCAAAATAAAAAAACAAACAAAAGATAAACAACTCACCCCCCAAATACAAAAAAAAAAAAAAAAGCTCAACAAAACAAAAAGAACCTGAATATCTCCATGGCTTTGAGAACTAAATACAAAATGACTTTATTTTTCATTTATTTTTTTTGCCACACCCCGTGGTGCTCAGGGCTTGCTCCTGGCTCTGCACTCAGGAATTACTCCTGGCCATGCTTGGGAAACCAAATGGGGAGTTGTGGCTCAAACCCTGGTTAGCATGGAAAAGGCTTTATCCATTGTACTATTGTTTTTGGCCCCAAGGGTCCAAAAAGACTTTGGTGAGAGTAGAGGTAAGACTATTTTTTAGGCTTAAGTGGAAGAAATGATCAATAAAGAGATGTTACTCCTTAGCCTTCAAAGTAGACCTTCAAGTATTTGCTTGAGAATTGTTTGAGGTTTTGCTTTTGATTCATTTTTATCCCCCTTCTTTTTTTTTTTTTTTTTTTTTTGGTTTTTGGGTCACACCCGGCAGTGCTCAGGGGTTATTCTTGGCTCCAGGCTCAGAAACTGCCCCTGGCAGGCACAGGGGACCATATGGGATGCCGGGATTCGAACCGATGACCTCCTGCATGAAAGGCAAACGCCTTACCTCCATGCTATCTCTCCGGCCCCTTTTATCCCCCTTCTAATTTTAACTTTTTTTTTTTTTTTTTTTTGGTTTTTGGGCCACACCCGGCATTGCTCAGGGGTTACTCCTGGCTATCTGCTCAGAAATAGCCCCTAGCAGGCACAGGGGATCATATGGGACACCGGGATTTGAACCAACCACCTTAGGTCCTGGATTGGCTGCTTGCAAGGCAAACACCGCTGTGCTATCTCTCCGGCCCCTTTTTAACATCTTATCTATGAGACACAACCCCAGCATCCCCACGTACCAACTTTGGCAGTCTATCTTACTCAAAAGACTTTAAGACTGTTATGTGGACACACCAGCTCTCACCAACATCTTGTCAGCCAGAGCGTGTGCAAACCAGAAATGTCAGTGGCCTCTCACCATGTTTCCCCTCTTCCTGGGAAGTTGTCAATAATCAATAATCCATTAATTGTGAGCTTGTTCTCTCTGGTTAAGCTGGTGCTCAGATGACAACTAAAGGAGAAATGCCTTCCAGCATCACAAACATTTGGAAAAGTAAAACCTGCTATGAAGTTCCAGTCTTAGGACAATTCAACCTCAAAAGCAAGATCCCAGAGCAGGATCAGAACCTGCGTCAGTTCTAGGAACAAGCGGTCCAGGAGTAACTGCTGGGAGCCCTAAAATGCAGGAGGTTGGAAGGAGGCATTGAGGAGGTCGATAATTTTGGGGTTGAAGTGGAGAAAACAGGACAGGATGGGAAGAGGAAAATGGTTGTGGGGGGGGGGCAGGAAGGTCACGGCAGGATACGTGGATGTACATACGGCACAGCAGCTCAGGGGTCATCCCACTTTCCCTAGTATCTCAGGACAAAGAGGATTTTTTTTATAAACCCACACAGAAGGAACTTGACCTTAAGGGAAAATAAAGGTAGGTGTGTCTCTGGTCTGGGTGGTTAGGTGCAGGTGCACACAAGGTGTGAGTCACAGATGTAGCTATAAACTTCCACATAGGTAACTTGGCAACCAGAAAACTGATGAGGAAAGGGCCCTCCTACGCAGCTGGCCTACGCCTCCTCCTATGCAGGTGGCCAGCATGGTTATGATTGTGCCCTGGAACTAGGCAGTTAAGGATCAATTGAGGTCCACTGTACCTTGGTTTTTGTCTTCCCTAAGATGGAGACCAGCAGTCTTCATAAAAGGGATTCATGAGGGTTGAAGAAGGTACTGCATGTAAAGGGTTCGTGAACAGAGAGCCAGGCACAGAAAAATGCTTAGAATCCTCATAGGGGCTGGAGAGATAGCACAGTGCATACGGGGTTTGCATTGCAAGCAGCTGACCAGGGTTCAATTCCTAGCATCCCACATGGTCCCCCGATCCAGCCAGAAGTATTTTCTAAGTAACCGCTGAGCAACACTGGGTATAACCCCAAAACCCAACATCCTTTTAATAAATTATCTGATTATTAGTATCCTTGTTGGCTTAGTCTCACCCCATGGTGCTCAGGGCTGACTCCTGGCGCTAAACACGGGTCATTCCTAGCAGGACTTGGGGAACCATATGGGCGGCCAGGAACTGAACTCAGGCTGGCCATAAGCAAGCACCCTACTGCTATCCTATCTCTCAGCCTCAGACCTCTGTGATTAATCGAGCCATGTGGTCACTTTTCTTGCCTTTAAAGCCGTCTCTTGCTGACCTTATGGGGTCAGAGGGTGTGCAGGCAGTGATCCATGTGAAGGAATGCAGTGAGTGAGAATGTTAGACAAATGTTGGTTGTTGCTGTAACTAAGCACTGGACACAAATCCCAGATAATCATTCTGGGCTCCCTTCTCAAGTTTTAGCTTTGACTTCTCTGCTTTCTTCCTGGCTAGAGGGAAGAAAGTTCAAAGGGGAAAAAAGTAATAGGCGGCCGGCTGTCACCCAAGCGCCACCCCAGGACATTGGGACCACAGCCGGGCAGGGCGGAGTGTTGCTTCCGCAGAGACTCACAGTTACTGCCAGAGGACATGCTCACCATCCATTGCTTTTCCGCCAAGGGTTACCAGGCTCTTTACCTTGCCATGGTGGCGCCTATGTATAGAATCCTTCAGGGACCCTCTCCAACAAGTAGTTTGGAGCTGGGCAAGACCATTCAACAAAAACTCTGGGGTGGGGGCACTGCATGGTCAGTGCTCCCCTTGAAAATGACCAGAGACATCCCCTGCCAGGCAAGGTCCATGAGGAGCCAGTGGAGAAGTGGCTCAAATGGATTAATGGGATTAGGATATTATCTGCTAGAGGCCTAAAAAATAAACACCACTTTACACCTTGTCATCTGCAGTTATTTACAAGTGAAAATCTCTTCCCCCAGGGCAACAGGACAGCTCACAGGTTTTCCAGCTAGATGAGATTTGGGTTCGGATTTAGTCTGGGGACCACTGCTGTTGTGCTAGGGGGACCAATGTGGGGGCAGGGGACAAAACCTAGGTCTCCCCAAAGCAGAGTCATATCGCCTTGATCCAAGAATAGGGAATTTTTCCTACAAGCCCCCCTTCTGTATTGGGGCTAGTTTCCTGGTCTTCCAGGCAGAAAAAGGCCTGGCAGATGAAGACTATGTTCCCATTTTATTTTTTGACCATATCCAGTGGTGCTTAAGGGTTACTCCTGGCTCTGCACTCAGGAATCACTCCTGATGGTGCTTGGGGGACCATATAGGATGCTGGAGATTGAAAGTGGGTCTGCCTTTCCAGCCCATTTCTTTTTTTTTTTTTTTTTTTTTGGTTTTTGGGCCACACCCGGTGACGCTCAGGGGTTACTCCTGGCTATGCGCTCAGAAGTCGCTCCTGGCTTGGGGGACCATATGGGACGCCGGGGGATCGAACCGCGGTCCGTCTCCTAGGCTAGCGCAGGTAAGGCAGGCACCTTACCTCCAGCGCCACCGCCCGGCCCCCTTTTTCTTTTTTTTTTTTAAGTTTTTGGGCCACCTTAGCACCTTAGTGTTTGGGTTTATTTGTGACTCTGCTCAGGGATCACTCCTTGCAGGACTCAGGGACCACAGGTAGTGCTGGAGATCAAATCCGGGTTGCTCACTTGCAAGGTAGATTTTCCCTCTCTGAAGCTGTCCCGGGTTTGAAGGAGTAAACTGGAATGTTCTTTATGAATTCCAATTTCCTTTATTCCCTCCATCACAGGGCTGAGCACAAAAACTACCACCTCTACAAGGACATAAGAGGACATGATCCCACTGTGCTCTGCAGGATGTCTTCCATGACGCTCAAGTAATCTGAACTACGTGAGTGGGAGGAAATGACAGGAATGCTTCTGGGAGTTTTTTGTCATGCCAACTTCTCCTTGGGGGGGGGGGGTTCTACAGATCTTTACAAAATGGAGCAATGACAACATATAACACATACTTGATAAAATTGTATTTTTTTTACAGTCATTTGTACAATTTGTTACAAAAACCATAGAAGAAACTTGTTTTAATTCATTTTTGGTCGGCAAATATGTAAAATCTGTGTGCAATTATCATGTATTTACAGGGCCTCATGTTAGTCATTTTCAATGATTATTCCAACAATGTCACACTCTCAACATAAGACATGGCTTAAGATAAATATATTAGTAAATAAATATTCTGAGAACATATTTCCATAAATGAAATGTGCTGCTATACATATACAGAATATACATAAGTTGTTTTCTAGCCTTTAAAACATTTTTTTAAAAAAATGGTAATGTCGGAGAAGGAGCCCTTAGACCATTTCATTACAAAAATCTTTACAGCAAAGTCTTTACAAAATATCTTTTAAGTGCTATGGGAGAAAAATTTTTAAAAAACATTTTTAAAATAGTGCCTTGTTAGACTGACACAATAGTTTATATAAAGAATAAAAAAAGGCAGTTCTGTTTTTAAAAATAATACTCTTGATTAGTAATTCTTTTCCAGACCTCATTTAAAAAGCATTAGTCCTGCGTGAACTTTGAATAGAAACTAGCAGCACGTGGAGGGGGTTGGTAGCTGGGGCTCTGAGAAATGGTTCTGGCGAGAGCCAAAGATAGCATTTTGGAGTTAGGGCTACAAAGAGGGGCCTCAACAATCAGAACCCCTAGACTCCTGGCTGTGGACAAGGCTCTCCCTTGGGACCATGGCCAACCTTGACACTCAGATTTGGGGGTGCAGATGGTATGGCTCTCAATGGAAATGATGTTCCCAGTGTCCGCAATAACTAAGAGACTCCCTCCCGCTCCCACTATCACTATGAGGCCACCATAACTGGTACTTAGGATTACTGAGGTCTTCTAGATTCAGAGAAAGTATCTCTTGATGTAAGGCAAATATTTGCCTTAATCCTCATATTCTCTCTCCAGTCCTAGCTTTTGATTGAAACTGTAAGGCAGTTAATAATTGGTTATTAGGTTCTGGTGACTTCTCTGGTAAACACAATTTAAGACAACGGTCGTTATTTAATGCACTGACAACACTGCAGTTTGGGTTGATTCGACCACATTCAACAAGGTCTGTTGATGGTACATGCTGGTGTCAACATGTTGAAAGTTTCCAAATGCCATTTTTCGGTTGCTACCACCCTACTGTAAGCAGCACAGATTAAATGTGCCATCTGTAGTGATTACTCTTTCAAGTGAAAAGTTGGACAGGTTTATTTTCAAAAGCCCTACCAAAGCCACATTCTCTTTATATTGCTCAAGGCTAGTGAGAGGGGTTTCCCAGCCAGGGCAAAAGCAAGCTACCTTTTTTTTGGGGGGGGGGGGTGCGGGTGGTCTGGTTTCAGACATGGAAGCAAGTATGTACCCAAAGATATTCAAAACCAAAAAAAATACCATAAACAAAAGGAAACAACCCCAACACTGGGAAGCAGCTCTCTGCAGTCCAGTGTTCAATTACCCTACCCCCCGTACCTCCCCCAAGCCCAGAATGCAAGCTGCGGGCCTCAGCAGCTGCTAGTCCTGGGCCGGGAAATAAAGGCAACCGGATCACATGTCAGGAGCCTAGGCACTTCTCACACCCTCGCCAACAGGTGTGCCGGGCACAGGCGGGAGAGGGCAGCTCCCGAGGGACTGTACCTTAGTGGGTAGAGGACAAATTTCACCAACGTGAGTTCCTAAATGGCAAATGGCTCATAGACACGGGAATTTCTGTCCAGTCCTGGCTAGAAATAAGTCAATAACCTCATCACAGGCTTTTTTGGGGGACGGGGGTGGGCTGGGCACAGCCAGCAGGGCTCCAAGAGACTGTGGTGCCAGGGGTCAACTGTGTGTAAGTCAAATGCCTTAATCCCTGTGTATCTGGGCTCAGGCTAGGGTTTTTAAGAGAAAGGGGTACTGATACAATGAGATTCTTTTTTTTTTTTGGTTTTTCAGGCCACACCCGTTTGATGCTTAGGGGTTACTCCTGGCTAAGAGCTCAGAAATTGCCCCTGGCTTGGGGGACCATATGGGATGCCGGGGGATCGAACCGCGGTCCTTCCTTGGCTAGAGCTTACAAGGCAGACACCTTACCTCTAGCGCCACCTCGCCGGCCCCAATACAATGAGATTCTTTCAAAAGCTGGCACCACCCTGGACTGACTCCCCTTGAAAAGTAGCCCTCCAGTCCCCAGGTCTGTTTCCCTGCTTCCTGGGAAACAGGTCTCAGAGTTCTAATTCTGCAAATGAGCATTTCAGGTGGCAACACAGATCTGCTAATAAATAAATAAACGGGACCAAAAAAGTTAGTGAATACAAGGGCTAATGTAATTAGTTTCTCTAGTGGGGGGGGGGGATATATTTTTTAAAGAAAGATTAAGAAATACAAAACTGATGACAATCCCTGATCTGAAATAGCTTTAAATATTCTCCCTTTTAAAAATGGAAACTTCTAAAAAAAAGTTTGTTTTTAAACTCTCTTTAAGAAAAAAAGCTGGGAAAAATATACAAAAACCTACCCTTTGGGTCTAAACTATCTGATAGTCTCTCTCTCTCTCTGTCTCATGGAGAATAGATAATAGTGCATTAGGTAGAACGAATAGTAGACATTTGCAGGCAAGATGAGTCATTTCAGTCATGAGGCAGAGGGAATAACCGGAAGTGGTTTCCGTAGGAAAATGGATGGAAAATGTAGCACTCAAAGGGGCTGTGAAGAAGACCTTGAGGGTCCTCACCAGGTGCCACAGAAGGTGGTTCAAGGATGCAGCAGGGGAAGCCCACGCATGTGGCCCTAAGTCCCTGCTCTGGAGGCAAGACAGGGTTCTCCTTTGACCACCTCAGACACCCAGGTCGCAAAATGACATTCCTCCTGGGTGTCTGGTCTGTACTCCCAGTCTGGCCCTTTCGGCAGTTACAGGAAGACTAAGATCTAGACTGTGAACTCTGCCCCTTCACTAAGACAAAGACCCGAGGATAGATTGAGGACAGAATTAGGTTACCTTGGGGCTAGTGTCCCACTGGCCTCTTCCAGTCTCTTCAGATCTGTGCCCTAATTCCTCCTCTACTCAAACAGGGGCGCCCCTAGAGGGCTGCAGAAGCATGAATGGCTTCCAAGACCTGAAATTTCCATTCCAATCGGGATTTGCCAGGTGAAAGAAAGAGGAAGCTTTGCATTGTTCCTCAGAGTCTGTACCCATATCAACTAGCTTTACTTCAAGTTTCTGGTTCATTTTCTAAGGCAGGTGTAGCCCTGAGCTTTTCAAAGGCCTGAGCTCCCTCCAGGGAAACAACAGTAACTCCACATGATGTGGTTCAATTAATGCAGCAGTGATTTTTTTTTCTTTTTCAGCAAAAGTTGGCGGTTAGGGTTCTTTAAAATATATATATTTAAATAACTTTACATTTACATATAACATCTTAAAAAAAAAAACAAAGCAGAGAACTCAATCCCACACCTCAGAATCCCAAGCACACACACTTTACAAAACAGAAGAATAACATGTTATCAAAAGACTCAAAATTTTGTTGGTTTGTTAATGGGATGGGGAGGGGGGATTGCCACAAAGGGCTCACATTTTGGGTTGAGAAGGAGGGCTCTCTTTATTACCACTTTTGTGTTTGTCAAAGCTAAAAAAATCAGATTTTTTTTTTCCTGTAGGAAGTTTGAGTTTGTAGTCTCCATACAGTTCCTGTTTCCACTGAAGAATTCCTTCTGAGCCCGGAAGCTGGGGCCACAACTGTCAGCTGGGCGAGGTCACTGTCCTGGGAGAGAGAGGAGGATTACCAGGGTGCCGAAGAGAGGTGGGCTGGGGAAGGAGCTTGCCAGGGTTTGAAGCCCCAGGGCTGCATATGGTCTCTAAGCATGGTGGCCAGGGGGTCGTTAAGGAGAAGAGAGACAGAAGTAGCTGGAGTGCTGCCAGCTGTGGCCCAACCCACCCACCCATCTACCAAAATTCTAAGGATAATGTTAAGTCATGGAAGGGTCCAATTTTTTTTTTTTTTTTTTTTTTTTTTTTGGTTTTTGGGCCACACCCGGTGACGCTCAGGGGTTACTCCTGGCTATGCGCTCAGAAGTCGCTCCTGGCTTGGGGGACCATATGGGACGCCGGGGGATCGAACCGCGGTCCGTCTCCTAGGCTAGCGCAGGTAAGGCAGGCACCTTACCTCGAGCGCCACCGCCCGGCCCCAGGGTCCAATTTTTGTTTCAGAAACTACTCTGTGCCCAAGCAGAGCAGAAGGCCAGACTAGTAACCAAACTGCCAAGCGGCTGCCACCCTCTCCTTGAGAAAGAGAAAGTCTTTAGGGGACAGTAGTTGAGATCCACAAGAGAGAAGATCCTTAGGGAACAGCAGTTGAGGTCTACAAATCAATTCACTCTGGATTAAGTTTTTTTTTTTGGTGGTGGTAGGGGAGGGTACACCTGGTGGTGCTTAGGCTTACTACTGGCTCTGCACTCAGGGATCACTCCTGGTGGTGCTCAGGAGCCCATGTGGGATACTGGGATCACTGTGGATCTACTACGGAGGTGGGTCCTGCCAGTCACTCCAAGGTGCGACTGACAGGCATGTTGCTTATGACTGAGACCCACATATGAGAGCAATTGGACATCGTCTGCTGAATAAAATAATTCTGCAATCTAGTGGCTCATGTTTTGTTAATTTCATTTCTTTAGAAATTCAATTTTCTGAATACGCTGCCCTGGTCCTTGGGCCTGAGTGTCTGACTGACAGAGCACAAAATTTCTGACCAGAGATAAACCCTGAGCACCACCAGGAGTAATGGAGGGTGTAGCCATCATTACTGAGCATCACTAGGTGTAGGCCCCCAAACAAAAGCATCCATGGTCCTCACAGAAGCCCTGGGTGGGAGGTGGGCAGCAGGCTGTTACCTGGGCTATGGGTTGGTTTGAACACTGGGGATGAGGGACATATTGGGAATTAGGGCGCTTTAGAGAAAGGAGAGGCTGCCAGGGATACGGGACAGGACATCTGTGTGAATAAAGGGAAAGGTCCTGGAAGCTGAGATGTTCGGGGGGGGGGGGGGGTGTCTGGAATGCAGAGGAAGGGCTGGGGACTACACTTGGAGGTCCCTGGTGGACTTAGTGTGAGAGGCCCTGTGGGATGGGGAAAGGACAAAGGGGACCAGGAGTTATTTAGGACAGTGGCGGAGGGTCTGGGCACTTTCATGGTGGTGAGGTGCAGTAACTATACATCAAAATTAAATGTTAACACAATTGTAACCATGTTTCCTCAATGACAAAAAAATAAAAAAGAAACCCAAAAAATAACGTAATGTGGAGAGGGAGGACAGTGCTGGGCGCCCCCTCTGTCCTGTCAGCTGCTCTCACCTGTCACCTCCACAGCCATGGCACCAGACTCCTGAGTCTCCTGGGGTGGCCCAGGGAAGCCGGGCCTGGCTGCCCCAGCCTCCTGGGGCAGGCAGTTGGGCAGCAGCAGTGTCCTGGCCTGGTAGCACAGTGCTCGTTCTTCCTCCTGGACAGCACCTGTGCAATTAGGGGGCCACGGGGCTCCGGGGTCCGATGTGCCCCCCCAGGGGCCGAGGTTGTGGGTCCCTTGGCAGTCTGAGGGCAGGCCAGTGTCACAGTCCACATCCTCGGGAATAATGGGGATGCGCTGGCTCAGGTCCCGGGGTGCTGGCTCGTGGGCGAGCGCGTACTGCACACTCACTGAGCAGTCCTCGGGGTAACCACTGCACCCCGCCCCACCATGGGCCACCTGCGTCTCTTCATAGAAGCAGCAGGGCAGGCCCTCATACTTTACCCCATCGGTCCTGGGCAAATGGTCTGGGTGCAGGCCATATAGTGCTGGGGGGGTGCCTGCCGGGGTCTCCCCACCAACAGGGCCACAGCCCTCACAGAGGGGGGTGCCCAGGAACAAGGGGCTGCCTGCCAATCCTCCACTGGACTCCAGAACAGATGGCTGGGGCTCACAGCAGCAGGCACAAGACAGCCCCTCCCGGCCCCCCTTCCAGGTTCTCCTGAGCTCGGGGGCAGCCCCCGAGGAGGCCTCGAGCCCCACTTCTGAGGTAGAGCTGTTGGGCCCCGGGGGCTCCAGGGAAGAGTTGCTGCTATAGTTCATCTCCAGGCTGCAGGTGGACAGCTGGTCTCCGGCTGCAGAGGTCGGGGTAGACCAGGGCTCACCCTGCCCGGCACCCTGACCCTGGGCAGCCGGGAGCTCCTCTGGGACCGGGGAGCCCTCGAGATGCACCACGGGCCCCCGCGCCGCATCACCTGCGCGACAAGGGCTGCGACTGCGGTAGATGAAGGGGTCGTAGTCGCTGCTGAGGGAGCTGCGGAAGGTGGAGCAGCTGCCGTACACGCCCTGGTTGCTGACCTCGGTGCAGTCTACCACGGAGTCGCTGGAGGAGCAGTGGCACTGGCCTGAGCTGCTGCTGCTGCTGCTGTCGCTGCCCGGGCAGTCGGCCAGGTAGCCGCTGCACACGGAGCGGTGGCCGTGGTAGCAGCTGAAGCTGGACGCGCTGCCGCTGTCCAGGTGGGAGGGTGGGCCTACATGCACCACAGTGGGGAAGAGCAGGCTGCCTCGAGCTGGGCCCCGCGGGGAGATGCTGGATGGTGCTGGGGCCTCCTGCTCGGGGTAGCTGAGGCCCTGGAAGTAGTAGTGCTGGTACATGGTCTCGTACTGGGAGAAGCACGTGGCCTTGGCGAGGCTGCGCCCGCTGAACTTGGGCCGACGGAAGGGGTGGGCGGGTGAGTAGGCCTGGTGCTCCAGGCCGCAGCGGTGCGGGGCCAGGGCGTGGTCCAGGTGCAGGGGCGGGTAGCTCCGGATGTAGGCAGGTGTCTGCGGTGAGTAGAGGCCCTGCTCCCCTGGCCGCTCCATGGTCAGCAGCGTGACAGGGTTGCCGTGAGAGTCCATGCTGGTCCTCGTCGGGTAGGTGGGGATGGGGTTGGTCCTGTGTACACGGCCAGGATAGTGCACTGGCAGAATCACCCTCTGCTGCCGGCCGCGTGCCAGGTTGCCCGTCTCCACGCACACAGTGCCTGGGTTTCCCTTTTGTTCTGGGGAAGAAGTAGAAGAAACAGTCAGAACAAGCACGCTGGGTGGTAAAGCCCTGGCAGACACCAGGTTCGAACAGGGACCTTGGGGTCTTGTCTGCTCTAAGCTGTCACCCCAGGCAGCTAGGAAGCAGTGTGTGGATGTGTTTCCAGCTAGAAGGGCCTGGAAGGGCCACTCCCCTGCCCCCTGCTCTGTTGGGCAAGCATTGAAGTCTGCAGTGAGCAACAAGTGGACCAAGATGAAAGGCAATTTCCCTTTTGAGAAACAGCTACTTGGAGTTTCCTGCTGGCTTATCTACACCTCAGTGATATAGGAACCACATCAAGAGCCCTTGACCACCCACAGCAGGGAAGGAGCAAGGGTTAGAACTAACACAGCTGCTAACCAGACTTGGAGTGGGGGTGCCATGTCTGAGAGTCCAGATGTCTTGGCCAAGGTTAGGAAGCTGGTTCATGCCAAGCCATTATGTCTATTCACCCCAAGGGTCTGGAGACCTGGTGACCTCCCAAACCCTAGGCCCACTGGCCTCCAGAAGGCAGTGCTGCCAGGTTCTACTCACTGATCAACCTGCAGTGTCACTGCCTCCCACAGGCACTCAGTGGGGGAAAGCGACTCTTCAGGGAAAACTCGGGTGGGTGACATTTACCTATGATGTTGTGGCGACAGTGGGGGCAGGTGTGGTGCTGCAGAAGCCATGGGTCCACACACTTCCTGTGGAATCGGTGGGTGCAAGGGATAACCCGGAGCTCCTGGAAAGGGAGAGAGAGGACATATGGTTTGAGAAAGGGTGGAAGTGAGAGAGCAATTCTGCTTTCAGCCCTCCTGGCTAGCTGGTTGACGATTTCTTGCCGAGACGTTGCTCCCCCTTGTGGTGCCCCCAGGCTCCCTTCCCACCTTCTGCACAACTCCCCTCACAAGAACCCTCTGTCTTCTCCACCAACTGAATCACAGCCTCGGCGCTCAAGGACACACACAGAAGCAATATCCCTTTCTTGCCACTGGGGGGCACTCCCAGCCATACCATGCAGAGAGGACCAATAGCTTGTGTTAGAGGGCATGAGCAGCCTGTGGGTCTGGGTGAGAGTCAGGAAACACCCCCACCCCCCCTTTCCCTCTCTCTGGGAGGGTAGCTGGTTAGAAAGAAAGGTGCCCAGAACTGACTACCAGGTACTGTAGCAGAGGGGCAGTGATTTGTGATTTATGACTAAGTTGCCCATGTAGAGAGAACACAGTGAGTTTTTGGAGGCAAAGCTGTCTCTGGAGTTCCTGAGCCCACACCCTCCAGAACTTGCTAGTTTTATTTTGTTACTGCATCCTCTGCCCAGTTCCACAGTAACAGGCATCGACAACCAACTTTGACAGTGTCCACGTCTCCCTGCATCTCCTGGAACCTTTGAGATCACCTGGTCATTGGGCCAGGGTGAAAAGTCAGAACCCACATGGACCAGGATCAGAACCAAGGAGCCTACGAGATCAGGTAAGACTCTTCATGTACACACCTGTTCCCCACAGCCTCGCTTTCCACACTGCTGTAGGTGGAGGGACAGTTTCACCAAAAGAGCCTTCCATGATTGCAACTAGGGGCTGGCTCCCGCCCTCTGGACTGTGGCTATCTGGAGAGGGATGGTGCCTTGCAGCTCCAGCAGAACCCTGGGAGAGGACCTAGGGTGCTGTCCTTCTAGATCCTGGGCGTCTCTGCTGACCTCAGCACTACCCATGCAAAGGTGGCCCATATAGTGGCAGTTACCTCTCCGTCGATGTACTTCTCCAGGCAGATGGCACAGTCGGATGTGGAACTGCTGCTCAGTGTGTCCAGGGCCCCAGAGCTCCCCTCTCGGCGCCCCTTGCTCTTGGAGTTGAACTTTCTGGTCTCCATCTTCTCCAGAGCCTGCACAGCCAGTCTGTTCATGGAATTCTGCGGCAGAAAAGGACCCGTGTTAGAGACTGGGGTGAATCACCAGTGCTAGTCACCAGCAAGGCCATGGCATTAAGGACAGGCAAACTTGAGGCCAGGTCAGGACAGACTTTTGAGAAATCTGCTGCTGCACAGATTTTCCTTGAGAGTCCCCAATATCATTCCAGACTTTTCCTTAGTGGCAGCAGAGCTGAGATCCACCTCAGTGGCTGAGCTCTACTGCTCCTCTGAGCCCCTGAGTCATTAACCTGTCCTCTGCCAAGGCTTTCTCCTCTTTCCACTGGGGCAAGCTCCCAGGGCAAATATGATGAGTTGTGTGTAGCAGCACTGAGTGATGGTCACTCAAGTCTTGAGTGTGCCTTACAGATGGCCTGGCCAAGTACCATCACTTCTTCCCCAGGACCTCTTACTGCTCTACACTTGGCAGTCTAGCTTCTTGCTTATGCTCTCACCCCGATCCACCCCAAATCTTCCTTGTGGAAACACCACCAAGTGAGGTGACAGTTGGATTCCAAGAGTTCTGACTCCTGTTAACCTATTCGGAGATGCCAATTTGGATTCTGCATTATAGATAGGGCCAAGATATGCATTTTATTGGGGAGGGGAAGTGTTTAGGCTACACCCAGTTCAGGGCCTAGTCCCAATTCTGTGTTTAGGGATCATTCCTGGCAGTTTGTATGATTTTCTCTGCCTGAGATCTGCATTTCCACCAAGCTCTCAGATGCTGCCAGATCAGAGTCTATTTGAGACTGAAGGACTCTAAAGCTTTATATTCACATTAAAACATCTTTTTGGAAAAACTCCTGGCTGGAGACACAACCAAGGCTTGGCATATATAGATCTGGCTTTTCATAAAAGGAGTAAGCGCAGTACCCCCAAATGTTGTTCTTGTTTTTCTCCAGCTTTGCTGCTTCTAGGCCCTAGGGAGTAAGAAGCTACGGGCCTTACTGCTCATGGCTGCTCTAAGGTATTACCTGACTGCGTCGCTGCTTCAGCTTAATTTTGACAAGAAGGATGAGGCAGACCAAGGAGACCACCACGAAGAAAGCCAGGAAAATCCCCATGTCGAAGTATTCTGTGGGTTGCTGGAACAGAACATAGACACAATGAGTCACGGCTCTCTTCAGCCTGGAGTGCTGATGCACTTAGGCCGTTACCCGATAAAGTTAAGGATGGGGGAACAGGGGTGCTAGGTAGGCCCAGGAAGAACGTGCAGGTGGCCAGGCTGGAGGCTTGCAGAGCCTTAGTTGAGCCTCCTCCCAGAGAGGCAGAGTTGTATAGCCGAGCTCCGTGTGGAAGAACACAGAGTGCTGCCACCAGGGGAGCAGCCCTTCTAAATAAACACAAATATCACATTTATGGGACAAAGAAGTGAGTGTCATGTTTTGAGGGAACAGTGATTACTAACCATATAATTAATGGTTTACAACAACTCAGAAAATTGTATGCTGCTTCCCCAAATATCAGCTTCCACTACAATGAGTCACATTTACCAATGTGCTCTTTTTTCCCTTTAGGGAGCCAGCTTAGTCCTGTGAGGATCAGAGTCCTCGCTCTTTCCTTTCTCTTCACAGCACACTGAGCCCTACAGCCACCTCATCTAGGCCATGCACTGAGCCAATGGCCAGAGCTTTGCTACGTGAATCCAAGATATTCCATGTGTACAGCATCCGCTTAGACGGGAACAGTTCAGTATTAGTGAGGAGGAAACAAAACTGACTTCGGACCTCGGCTGCAGGTTCCTATAATCTTTGGCCTGCGGATGTCTAACATGGTGCATGAATTACTTCAAAACCAGGGAAATTCAATCCTAGTGGAACCAAACTTTCCCTTGATTCAATGTAAGTTGGGGAGTTTTTATAACATGCAATCCATCTTCTGGGAAGATGGAGGAACAGATCTAGCTCTTATGGAAGGAAGGAGGCCTGGGAAGAGAGGTTGTATAGCCTTTCCCTCAGTATTCTTCACCTAAGTTAGTCTTCTGGAAGGAGCTGGGATGGGAGGGAAGGACAGAATGAAAACTGTGAGGTGGTGAAGAGAGCAGAGCCATCTTGGCATCAACCATCTATTTCTAGTAGAACGTTTGAAATCCTTCTCCAAAGGAACAGGGTTGAAATTCCTCCCAGGCTCCCAGTCTCATATATATATATATATATATATATATATATATATATATATATATATATATATATATATATATATATATATATATATATATATATGAGATATAATATATGTATTATATATATATTGATGGTTTCAGGTCATACCCGGCAGCACTCAGGGGTTACTCCTGGCTCTATGCTCAGAAATCGATCCTGGCAGGCTTGGGGGACAATATGGGATGCCAGAATTTAAACCACCATTCTTCTGCATCTAAGGCAAATGCCTTACCGCTGTGCTATCTCTTCAGCCCTCCAGTCTCATATTTGATCTGAATCTGAACTGACCTAGACAAAGAATGAGGCCAGGGACACAGCTTGGGGGTAAAAAGCATGCCTTGCATGTATGAGACCTGGCTCTGATCCCTAGCACTGCCCTCCACACCCACCAAAACACATAGAAGGAGACAGAAACAAGCAAGGAAGAATGGAAAGCACCGAAAGGCAGAAAAAGGCAGAGGTAACAGTAAAGGTACAAAGGGGCAGGTGACAGGACAGGGGCTCACTCGAGGGGTGCGGTACTGGATCCGTGCTCGAGCCACTTTCTGTTTGTTGACGATGTTCATCAGCTTCACGGCTTCTGTGCCCTTCACATACACCACTGGCCTCTTAAGGGGGTCTTCTGAACCCTGGTTTAGCTGAGAAGAGATTGTGTTGCTTAGGTGAGTTGCTTACTTTAAAAGGCAGGAGAGAAACTGGAAGGAAAAACCCCGCCAGAGGCCTACTTGAAAATACTCAGACTCTTTGAGCACAAAAGCTGTGGAGCTCTGTAGGGGCAATAATAGGGCTGGTATGTGTTTTAGGGTGGATTGGACAGCTGGAGGGCCCAGAAGGGTCTTTGAAAGTGCCCAGTTTCCTGGCCACTTGCCTTGGATCATGACGTCCAAACACGGACAGAGAAGGGCAGCAGATGGGAGTCTTTGTAGACACTAAGCCTGGCTAACTCAAGAAAGCCACCCCCTACCCCCACCCCAGAGAGATGTGGCCTTGGCAGGGCCCTTGGATCTTACCTGGTCAATGGCTTCGGGGTTTTCAGACACATCAAAGATGACTGCTGTGGCTCCCCGCTGCACTGCTCGCTTGGCCTGGCAGAGTAAGAAAAGCACAAGTTGGCAGTCGGGTCCTAGTACCTTTCCAAAGCTGTCCATGGAAACCAGTCCAGTATTCAACTAGTCTACTGATTACCCAACTGATGTGACTTGGGTCTGTTAACGTCCACGTCCAAAGCCTCAATTCCCCCACTGGGAGAGAGAAGCATGGGTAATGTCACCTATCTGGTATGGTTATCCTGAAACCAGACTTAGAATTGGTGGAAATAACTCAGTGCTCAATTAACCTCTCTCCTCTCTCTATTTCTCCCTCTCTAAAAGCACAGTAAAAATCAACAACCTGCCCAGTCAGCACAGAAGCATTGGTTTTAGTCTTTTCTGCTATGAACACAGACCCGTTGGCAACAAAAGCAAATGCCTTTGGTCCTTTTTTTTGTGGTCCTTCTTCCTTCCCATGTTACATAGAACTGCAGTTAGAAGAGCACCCTGAACATTTTCGGAAGAATTGCAAAATGGTCAGTTTTAACAACTGACATGAGCTGAAGACCTTTAACAATGCTGCCAGGGAAAGCGATGAGAAATAAATGAAAATGGGGATTTAGAGCAGTTGGCTGCCAAACCTGGCTGCACATCAAAACCCACTTGGGAAGTTTGTAAAGCAGATTTCCTGGCTCAGACCACAGAGACTGATTCAGCAGGGCTGGAGGAAGGCCCAGGAAACTGAGTTCTAAGAGTTTTCTAAAGAATTCTGATGATTCAACCATTTGGGGGAACGATTGATCGGGGAGATGAGATTAAAATGTTCTAGAAACAAATAAAGAGTGATGGATTCTTTTGGAGGACGGGGGTGTGTGAAAAATTCCTTTCTATTTCAGCGAACATTCAAAGTGTACATCTAGCTCAGTGGACAACAGAGCAGCAACGAATGGAAAGCAAGACCAGAAAAATAACCCTTGCTCTTAGAAGACTGGATCTTCTTAGTGAGGCAAAACTGGTGTATGTATTGAGAGGGGACCAAACACCAGACCTCCTAATAATATGGTTCTGGTCAAAAGAGTCTTTATGAGGGGCCGGAGAGATACCATGGAGGTAGGGTGTTTGTCTTGCATGCAGAAGGACGGTGGTTCGAATCCCGGCATCCCATATGGTCCCCCGAGCCTGCCAGGAGCGATTTCTGAGTGGAGAGCCAGGAGTAACCTCTGAGCGCTGCCAGGTGTGACCCCCCCCCCACAAAAAAAAGTCCTTATGAGCCAGAGTACTTGAAAATTAAACTCAGTGAAATTATTATTTTTTTTTTTTTTTGGTTTTTGGGCCACACCCGGTGGCGCTCAGGGGTTACTCCTGGCTGTCTGCTCAGAAATAGCTCCTGGCAGGCACAGGGGACCATATGGGACACCGGGATTCGAACCAACCACCTTTGGTCCTGGATCGGCTGCTTGCGAGGCAAACACCGCTGTGCTATCTCTCCGGGTCCTCAGTGAAATTCTTGTTAAGGCAACACTGAACTCTAGAAAAGGTGGCAAGCCAAAGCAATGACTCCACCTAGTCACAAGAGGGCAGCATAACCCCGCACAAACTATTCCCATACTGTACAAGTCCTGGGCAAACAAACTGGCAGACCCTGGGGTACTGTGCTGCAGCAGAAGCAGCCCTGTTTTGTGTTGAACTGAGATTACATCCATTTACAGCTTCCTCTGTGATCCTCCAGCCCACCCCATTTTATCACTACAATGCTGCAGTCAGGAGGGACTCAGGCTCAACCACGGAAAAGCAGCCAATAATGAGAGAGGCATGTCAACTATATCTCCATCTCTTGCCTCAGTCTCCCCACCTGTGAATGACAGAGGCACTTTTTTGAAAAGGCCTGGTTGCGTTCAGTCTTGGCCACTCATCAGAGAGGCAGGGGCGAGCCTGAACAGTTTAGAAAGCTGCAATAGCTTGAGACCTTCCTGCAGCACAGTACATTGCTGGAGTGCCATTGTCCTCAGAGGTCATTAGGGGCACAAATAAGGGACCTTCGAGTTAAGCCCAAGTAGGTCTATGTTCAGGTGTGATCCCAATCTCTTCTAATTTCTTTCCATGGACAGAGAAGGAATGGGGAACAGCCCTGGAGGTGGGGTGATAACCAGGACTACTTGCTTCACAGTTATCAGGGATAGCTGAGGGATTGTGCATCCAGCCTGGGCTTGATGGCGGGTGCCCCAAGAGGTCAATGGCCGCAGGATGAGTAAGTGGTGCAGGCTCAGGGGCAGTGCTGGGCTGTAGCCATATCATAGCCTCTGCAGGCTTACAGAATCCCCCTGCCACAAGAACTAGGATGCCTCAAGGGTTTGAACATGAGGCCTGGCCTATTTGTGACAGGCATGAGAGATGTTTTCCATTACTGGAGGAAGATGGTTTTTACAGTGATGAAAGCAGGTTGAGAGTAAGCTGATGTCCTGACTACAGACAGCGCTCAGGCAGGCTCCTGGTAAGCATGCGGAAATCCAAGCACATCCCTTTCATGTGGGGTAAAAAACAAAAGCAAATTCTCTGACTTTGCTACAAAAATTATGTGGGGCTGAATCTATTAAAATAAGGTCAAGGTGATAAGGAGAGTACTCTTTATTGGGTTTTGCATGCAGCTGACTTGTGTTTGACCCTACAGAACTCTCTATGTTCCTCCAAGCCCTGCCAGAGGTGATCACTGAGCACAGACCAGGAGTAAAACCTGATCACAGCAGGGTGTGGACCTCCGCCCTCCAACCCCCTCAAAAAGCCAAATTAAGAACCCAGGGGCCGAAGAGATAGCGCAGTGGTAGGGCATTTGCCTTGCACAATGGCTGACCCAGGACAGACCTGGGTTCGATCCCCAAAGTTCCATATAGGCTCCCAAGCTAGGAGCGATTTGAGCACATAACCAGGAGTAACCCGAGTGTCACCAGGTATGGCCTAAAAACAAAAACGAAACAAACAAACCAAAACAAACGAACAAAAAAGAACCCAGATGACAACTTGGTCACCGTTTCCCATTTATCGCACGCACATTCTCGGTTTAAAAATTGATGGGACCTATTTCTCCAGCCAGTTCCCAGGCACTTCACCGTTTTAGTCAAGAATGTGATTTCAAAACCAACCTAAGCCACAGTTGGGAGATTATCAGTCACCTGATCGCCAGAAATGCTATCTTGATAAAGTCACACAGCCAATGTCCCAACTCTCAATATAGGCCGTTTCAAAGAAAAGCGGGGGTGGGGGGGTGGGGGGTGGGGGGGGGATGATGTAGTGTGAGGGCTATTCCTCCATGAAGGTCCCCAGCTCACTGGGGGTCTTAAGGCCAGTTAGTTACCGTGCACAAACCACAATGGAAAGGAGACCCGAGACAGAGATGAGCAGCAGCAAAAATGTAAGAAACTGCAGCCTCGCAGCAGCAGCAGCAGCACGAAGCCTGGCCTTAACTGGCCTCTGCATGCCCTTCCTCCCAACCTGTCATGCGGGTATTTTCACATCCTCCCTCACCACTGCCACTTCAATGGGGCCAGGGCAGGTCAGCACCAGCCAGCAGAATAGGAAACAAAGACTGCCATGGTCTCTTATTACTTTTCCAGGGCACCAAGACAAGTATTAAAACTACAGGGGCTAGAGAGTGAGAAAATGCCTGCACGTGGCCAAACAGGTTCTTTTCCTGACACCACATGGTCCCCTATGCATGGTTGTCATTGAGTACTGCTGGGAGTAAGTAACTCAGGTAATCCCTAGTATTATGGACTGTTGCACTGAATTGCTGGCCCAAGTGGCCAAGAATTGATGGAGGGTCCCTTGGGCTTTCTAAGCATCATCTCTGTCTTTGACAAAGAATTGCAAGGCCAGAGAGAGCTCAACAGGTTGAGCCTGAGCTATGCATTCAGGAGGCCTGGTCTGATCCCTCGTTCAGAGCTGGGCACAGTCCCTGAGCAACTGCCCCAACAGACTAAAAGGAAACTTGAATATAGTTAACACAGCACATTAATGTAATGTCCACTTCATTCTTCTTGTTTTTGTTTTTGAGTCACACCTGGAGGCACTCAGGTTGTTACTCCTGGCTCTACGCTCAGAAATTGCTCCTGGCAGGCTTGGGGGACCATATGGGTGCTGGGATTCGAACCACCGTCCTATCTCTCTGCCCCCCCCTTTCTTTTTGGTACTTCATTATCTGCATTAATGACAATTAATTAATTTATCTGCATTAATGACAAGATACGCTGACACAGCACAAATATACCACCATGCAACTTCTGGCTGGATAAAATGGTCTGATGGTGAACTGGCAGGGAGATAAAAGGACGTTTATACGTAACTCTCTGTCAATGTCACAGGCAGAACAAAACAAAGCGAGCTTAATTTAGAGATTATCCTACCAACTCAAATTCACCTGTGACTTTTCCCATAAAATCTGTGATTCTTTCTCCAAAGTAGTAATCCAAATTTTAATACCTCTTCTGGTTTCTCCTCTGCTTACTTACTCTGCTTTGTGTGATGTTGTCCTACCTTGCAAATAGTGTTTCTGCTCTTTATAAAACCAAATATGTATAAGAATTCCAAATAATGCACATGCTAACATTAGCCTTGACATCTGCAGAACACATCAGTGTACTGGGATCTTGCATCTCCTGATAGCCTAAATCTGGAGACACACACACAAGTTTATTTTTATTTTTATTTTTATTTTTTTTGGTTTTTGGGCCACACCCGAGGTGCTCAGGAGTTACTCCTGGCTGTCTGCTCAGAAATAGCTCCTGGCAGGCACGGGGGACCATATGGGACACTGGGATTCGAACCAACCACCTTTGGTCCTGAATTGGCTGCTTGCAAGGCAAACACCGCTGTGCTATCTCTCCGGGCCCTATTTTTGTTTTTGAGTCACACAAGCTTACTCCTGACTCTGTGCTCAGGGATCATTTTGGAGGGTGTGGGGAAGGGGACTCAGGGGACTTGACTAGGATGCTGGAGATCAAACTGGGGTCTGCTGGAAGTGGCCACTTGCAAGGCAAGTGCCCTACCCACTGTAGCCCCACAAAATCTTTTCTGAAGTCAGTCCTTTTTATGGGAGAACCCTGGATGTCACCCAGAATGTGTGATATGCTAAAGTGAGTACAGCATCATCCCCTAATCACCTTCTTGCTCGTTCTTGTCAATAGAGGCTGAAGGAGACGAGTTGTACATCGTGATCTAGAAAGCAACTGCTATAGAACATATACATCTCAACTTAAACGAGATGGTTAGTGGTCAGAAAACATTCAACCATAGGGTTCAAATGAATAACTACTTAGGATTATGTGCCATGGGGCCGGAGCGGTGGTGCATGCAGTAGGGCATCTGCCTTGCACGTGCTAATCTAGGATGAACCATGATTCGATCTCCTTGTGTCCCATATGGTCCCCCAAGCCAGGAGCGATTTCTGAGTGCATAGCCAGGAGTAACCCCTGAGCGTCACCAGGTGTGGCCCAAAAATCAAAAACACAAAAACAAACAAAAAAATAGGATTATGTGCCAGGGGGCCCTTGAATGATATAGGCCAGGCCCTTCAGGGAGTGTTTGTCATCACGTTTGCTGTTATACCAGGAGAGCTTTTTTGACAAGGCGGATGAGGCTGTTAAGAGTCCTTTCCTTCTGACCCAAGAGCACACATATTTGGTTTTTTTCTGGCACTTATACAGTAAACATCAATGTGGTAGAAATCATGAGAATCCAAGATAGAACTAGAGTGTCAGGAGTGTTTCCCAAGAATTGGTATCAGTATTTGCTTTAGTTTGGCTCTGCAGGGGGATAGAGAAATAGTATGGACAGGGAAATGTGATGCCTTGCATCTTGTATGATCCCAGATGGTCTCCTGAACCTGCCAGGATGATCCCTGAGCATTACCAGGTGTGGCCTCCAAATAAAAAAACCAAGTAACCAACCAATCAATAGTTTCGTCTCCCTGATTCCTTCCATGGTTGTTCTCAGGGCAGAGCACAATGTCCCGGATCTCTGAGGGTCATTTCTTACACTGTGGTGCACTGAGATCTTGATCCAGTTCCTACAGTTAATATCCCCCTTTCAGAGTGGCAATCTTCACTGTCCCCCAACACTATCTCCAGGCCCATCTCCACAGGGACCAAGACATACCATAGAACTATGTCCTTACCCCTACACTCAAGCTCACCTACTTACCAGATGTTACTCCAGATCTAGCCATTGGTTTTCTACCCCCAATGTTGCTGTGCTAAGCAGGACACTTAACTTAGCATGAGTCACAACAATATTCATTTTGGGGGGATCCTCTAGCCCCTCCCTCTGACCCCCATTTTGGTCTCCATGCTCTCTGGAGGATATTTCTATATCACAGATGTCGTTACCACTTTCTTTTTTTTTTTTTTTTTTGGTTTTTGGGCCACACCCGGCGGTGCTCAGGGGTTACTCCTGGCTATCTGCTCAGAAATAGCTCCTGGCAGGCACGGGGGACCATATGGGACACCGGGATTCGAACCAACCACCTTTGGTCCTGGATCGGCTGCCTGCAAGGCAAACACCGCTGTGCTATCTCTCCGGGCCCTGTCGTTACCACTTTCAAGTGACTCCTTTCTGCTCTGACAGTAAGACAGGGAGGGTCTCCCTACAGCTAATCACAAATTCAATACCATACCTCCCAGGGTCCAACTAGTAGAGTTTATGTTAGTTGTCAGTGTCCTCCTTCCCTACTAGGAAGACAAATGTCTCCCCAGGCTCACTCAGCTTGGGCGTTATTTTCACCACCCTGATACTGCACATAGTTTGAAGCTGTGCTCCATCATGGCACCCTATGACATCACACCGCAATTGTTGACTTAAAAGTGTTTCCCTCACTAGAGGGCAGCCAAGATGTCAGACTCCTTTCCTGCCAAATTCCCAGAATCCAGCAAATGGCCTGGGCACTTGATTAACCTTACTCCCTGATAGTCCTAGTACAGACTATACTTCGTGCTTGGCCACTGGAGTACAGTCAGCCTGAGTCTAATGTCCAGAAAAGTCCACTATCTATCTGCAAAATTTTAGCTCTCAAGGCTCTGCCCACTTCCATTTTTCAAGATGGGGCATGTCCGTACTGAGGTGACTGGTAGTTCTAAAGTAACTAAACCCAAAAAGTGCTTCAACCTGGTTGTGGGTCTTTATCAGAGCCTGGGCCTTTGGGGGAACACATCTCTGGAAGTCAGAACTCAGAAAACAAGCACGTGCAGTGTTTGCTCCTCCACTCCAGGAAGTTCCTTTTGGAAATTGCAATTAAATGACTACTCGTAGGAATAGCCCAGAAAAATCTGGAGATTTTTTTGTTTTCTCAGTCTCACCAGGGGACTTTGGCTTTCCCTCAGCCTAAAAGCATGATAGAATTCACTAAAACAGGGCCTGCACCAAACAGGCACCTGCCATCTTGCCCAGCTGGATGAAGATTGGGTACTTGGCCTGAGTGAAATGGCAGCAAATTCTAAACCCCAAATTCATTGGACTTGTTGTCACCTTGTTTGGAACAATCGGAGCCTGAGCATAATATTGCCAAGGATATAGGTAGGGTTACAAGCTCTGCATATATGGCTGCTGTCCTGGGCCTGTTAACTGTGGTCAGGGAGGGGCAAGTGACTGTTAACATCTCTCTCTCTTTCTCTTGGTACCAGCCCAGTCCAAACAGCCAAGCTCCCCAGGGGTTCCCTGTGCCCGTTCTCTGGGACACTAACTGGATTTTAAACCCCCACGCCTCACTTTTTCCCTTTCTTCTCTGGGTTCTTCACTCAGAAAGTGACCACCCAAGCTCCAGGCTCTTGAACATTCTGCTCAGCTGCTGTTCCCTGAAGCATGAGTCACTGCGAGACAGGGGACACTCACCAGGCAAGGAGGTTCACAAGGGCTGTCTCATCAAGTGCCCGCTTCCAAACAGACTTTTCATTCCATAGGAAATGAGGTCACACATCAGAGCACATGGGGAAAGGGTGAGAAAAATCCTGGTGCCCTGAACTGGGGGGGTATCAAGAAGTGGGGAGAGGATGCCCCCCCACCATGGCAAGGACTAGTTTGAGGAAATCTCCAGCCTCAGCAGTTTGTAGGAAAGAGGGAGTCAGAGGAAAGGGGCTGCACACAACCTAAAAAAAAAAGAACTGTGTCGGGGAGGGGGAAATAACTGGGTTTCTTTGAAAGGATACACAACAGACAGCTTATAAGTAAGGTGCTTAATTTACTTTCATGAAGTGGTGCCCCTAAACCACTTTCTAAAGGAGATCAAGGCACAAAACTGGTCCTGTGTGTGTGTGTGTGGGGGGGACGCCCTAGGCAGTGGTGTGTGTGGGAGACCAATTGGGGAAGGTAGTGTGGATGGTACAGTCCTGTCCGCTCCACCAGACTCTACTATTCCAGGCTCCGGAGCTTGGCTGCAGCCCGGCCTGACCTTCCAGGTTTCCCTGGCAGGAGATCAAAGCTCTGAAACCACAAACACGGCTCAGGCTCAGAACTCCGAGGCCCCGCGGCCAGCCCCTAGGGCCCCTCCTCCCCCTCTCCGGGCCTGCAGCTCCTTGCCCCCCTCAGGGTCCCGCCCCCCTCTCCAACCGAGGGGCAGGTCTTTTCGGGCAGGCTCCACTCATTCAGGCCTCCTCTGACCCAGCCTGGGCTGGCTAGCCCGCCAATCCCACTTGCAGAAGGTATTTCTCGCCGTAATTAAAATCATTAAGCCTAGCAAGGCTCCCCGAAGGCTGCTGGTTTTGAGCTCCTTGAAGGAAGATGAGGCATCTTAAGGCCTCTTTAAGATTATGCTGATCTTTTTAGGAGACATGTAGTGGCGAGAATTCGGTTAAGTTAGTGGTTAAGGCTGCCTAAGTTTAAACAGTGGTATTTATTCTCAAAATATGTAGCAACTCCACTTAATGTCTCCTAATTAAAGGCACTGACACAAGAGGCTGGAGTCCGAGGCCGTGCAGGGGCGCCATTGCCCAGCTCGGTATTTCTTTCACAGCCTGAAAATACTGGGTGTCAAACGGAAACGCATTTCCCTAGATCTTAATCTTAAACAAAGACACCTAGACCAGTTCCAAGAAAGACAATGATCCTCTTTGTCTGAACACCTGAGAAGAAGCCCCAAGAGCGAGGAGCCTGTGCACACCCTTCTTCCCTGGCCACCGCTGGAGGAAGGTGTGTGATGGAAAAACATCTGCACCTGCACCAGAAACCTGTGGAGGGACCTGTTAGCAGCTAGTGTGGGCTGAGTTTCCAGAAGTCCACTTCAGGCTAAAGATATAACAAGTCAGTCATCTAACAGCTTCAAGACACCACCACTGTGCCAGGGCTGCAATCTCATCACTGTGGAGTGGGATCCCAACGGCCGGCTGTATTTCCCTCAAAGTGTCCCAATTAGTCTTACACGCAGAGAGAACAGAGGGTCACTGTATCTGACACTGCATGGAGTCTCTCTTCTGGATCAGTTGGACCTTGGGGGAGTTGACGGTATCTAACCCCCCACCCCGATATCTATGATGAGGCAGAAAAAGTGTTGAGATTCCCAAATCAGGTAGCAGACCAGCAAAATAAAAAGAAAATAATTATTTTTATTTCCTTCTATGAGGAAGGTGATTTTTTTTTCTTTTTTGAGGAGGAAGGTGATTTGGATGGAGTAAAGGTTGCTGCCCAAAGCAACTTGCTCCCTACCATTTGGGAGATGTCCTACCCTGGGAGCTTGATATGTCCGCACTCATCAAGACCCAAAAGTCGAGTTGGGGATCCAACTGAGATTCCTCTCAGCGCTTATTACCAGGCCCACATTAAGATAGTCCAAGGGGGCCGGGCGGTGGCGCTAGAGGTAAGGTGCCTGCCTTGCCTGCGCTCGCCTTGGATGGACCACGGTTCGATCCCCCGGTGTCCCATATGGTCCCCCAAGCCAGGAGCGACTTCTGAGCGCATAGCCAGGAGTAACCCCTGAGCATCACTGGGTGTGGCCCAAAAACCAAAAAAAAAAAAAAAAAAAAAAAAAAGATAGTCCAAGGGAACTTGGACTTGGACTTGAACTTGGAACAGGTGAAAATAGCATCAACGGGCACAGTGCCAATCTTGGGAGCCAATAAATAGGCCACGAAGGGAATAAAGCTGGAAGGAGGCCAGTCCAAAAAAGAAAGGCTGCCCAACTGTTCCAGGTTCCTTGTCAGAAGATAATGGAGAGTACGGAGAAAACTGGCCCCCGCCCACCCTGCATGTGAGGAGGGAAGGCTCACATATGTGAATGGACACAGCAGTCTGGACTCCAAGATCTCGCTACCCTTTCTCAGAAGAGGGGTTGTGCTGCTCAGTGACCTGGAGAAGAGTTCTATCTAGAAGGTTCTGGAAACCAGCAGGAAGCCATTGAAGACAGTCTAGAAGGGCTTGCTCCCTCACCTGATGGCCAGAAGCTTCATTGTATTGTTTTTGGATGGCCATACCTGGCGATGCTCAGGGGTTACTACTGGCTCTGCACTCAGTAATGACTCCTGGTAGTGCTGGAGGACCACATGTGATGCAGAGATTGAACCCAGGTCAGCCTAGCTAGGGCCCCAGCCAGCCACATGACTCTGAATGGAGACCGCCCCCTAACACCCCCCTCCCCCAGCAACTTGGCTAGCAGTAGGGTTGACCCCTATGTTACTGCTCAGAAATTATCTAATATGCCCAGATAGAGCCTCTGGGATATTGACATTTGACCTCAGTCTCTGTATAATCCGAGGCTAGAGAAGTTCTTGTATTATTGCAGGTGTTTTTCTTGGGGGGCCATAACTGGCGGCATTCAAGGGTTACTCTCGGCTGTGAGCTCAGAAATTGTTCCTGACAGGCTTGGGGAATCATATGGGATGCCGGGGATCAAACGGGTCAGCTGCGTGCAAGGGGAAACCCTACCCAAAGTGCTATTGCTCTGGCTGAAAGTTCTAATTTTGCCCAGGATTAGGGAGCTCATGTCTCTCAAAGGATTCATGTCTCAAAGAGTTCATGTCTTCTCAAAGGCTAGTTCAAAAAGGTCATAGTCATCTTAACCAATGCAAAATTAACACATAGTACAACTTTTATCTTTTAAACCAGGGGTTCTCAAACTACACAGCCTACAGGCCACACGAGGCCCGCCGAGGATATTTATTTGACCCACTGGGTGTTTTTGCTGCTGCCGCCTGTCCTGCTTAGTCGCCAATTTATCCTGGGCCCATAGTGCGTAGGTGTCGGATGTGCGTAGCACTCTGACTCCTCCTCTCAGTTTTGGGCAGGGGGTTCTCAAACTACAGCCCATGAGCCATTGCTATTGCTCATAGTTTTAGTTCAGTAGGTTCTGGGGGTACTGTAACACTGGGATCAAACCTAGGATTTCACATATGTAGGTTTTCTTCACAAAGCATTGGCTTTCCTGAATTAAATTCCCAACTACAGGGTGCTGAATTAACCAAGACATGAAATATTTAGGCCAACTGCCTAACTAATATGTGTTTCCCTGCAATGTCAGGACACCTTTTGCCAGTAGCAGTAACTCTAATAGCCCACCAGGAGATTGGGGTGGGGTGGGATGTTACTGGCTATGGAATGCTGTTCAGCCTAGAAGGCTGTATTTCAGGCTCTGTGTTTCAAAACAGGTGCCTGCACTGGTGTGTGTGTGTGTGGGGGGGGGTGAGTGTGCCTAAACAGGGCTTGCCAATGGGTTGGATCCACCAGGAGAACTGAAACTTCTGGGACTAGCTGATGAATGTGTTAAAACATCCAGTTAGGGAAACCGGAGAGACAGCCATTTGTCTTGCATGCAGAAGGACAGTGGTTTGAATCCTGGCATCCCATATGGTCCCCTGAGCCTGCCAGGAGCGATTTCTGAGCTTAGAGCCAAGTGTGACCCAAAATCCCAAAACAAAACAAAACAAAAAACACCAAAAACAAACCAAACAAACAAAAACACCCAGTTCTGGGATAGATGAGCTCAGAGAGGGAGTGACTTGTATCATGGGCTGATATGCTCAGGAAGAACTTTTTATGGAGTTGCCTGAAAAGGGAGGAAAGGAAGGCTGGCTGAGAAGTCAGACATAGCAAGTGCCATGAAAAGGAGAGAAGTCACAAAAGGCAAGTTTGGCCTTTTGCCTTCATGCCCACTTAGAGCCACTGAAGCACTGACTGCTCCTTACTGACACGTGTCGTCTTACTTCCAGCAGAGCCTGCATGCCTGCAGGTTAGTTTTTGATAAACAGCATACAAGCAAGCCTTTTGAGGTTTTATGTATCTTTGGATCACTAGCTGAAATCTTATTTTCTCTGGAAAGGATTCTCTAACCTATACGTAAGATTCAACTGGCAGCTGTGTTTCTGGGCAAATACTTAATCACAACTTTCCCAAGAGGAATTGACACTTTTCTGGGGGGCACGAGAGTACTTGGGTCCTACCTGGTGGTGCTGGGGTATAGATGGAGGACAGTAGGCAGTGCCAAGAGATCAAATGGGGGTTATCTGTGTGCAAGGCAAACACTTAACCCCTATACTAACTCTCCAGCCCAACAATATTTTTCAATTAGCAATAATCGTGCTCAGATAAACCTCATATAGCACTGTGCAAAGCTCCAACATTATTTTTGTTTGTTTTTGGGCCACACCCAGCAGCGATCAGGGGTTACTCCTGGATATGCTATCAGAAATTGCTTCTGGCAGGCTTGGGGGACCATATGGGATGCTGGGGATCAAACCCAGGTCAACTACATTCAAGGCAAATGCCCTACCCACTATGCTATTGCTCTGGCCCCTCCAACAATTTTTTAAAAGGGCTTCCCCTCTTGGGGCTGGAGCAAAAGCACAGAGGGTAGGGCATTTGCCTTGAATGCAGCTGACTGAGTTCAATCCTTGGCAACCCATATGAGATCCAAATGTAACCCCTGAGCACCGCTGGTGTGGTCCCCAAACAAACAAAAAACAGGGGCCTTATAAGGAATACAATGTGTACAGGGGTAACTCCTGGAGATTCATAAGCTGTCTTACGGGGCTGATGGTTTGGTGCTCAGGTCCAGTAATGCTCAGGCTTTACGTGCTGGGGGCCTTATATAAGCTACTTTGAACTACCTCCGCACCCTAATTTAACAAACATTTACTATCTAACTTGGGTACAGTTGTATGCCCAAAAGACCTAGTCTGTAAGACTCAGTCCCTCTTCTCTTAAAGCTCCAATAGTCAAACTAGGGAAGTTGTAAACATCAAGAGAAACTTGAAGAAGGGCGGGAGAGAGAAAGAAAAAAGGAGAAAGGAAGGTGCCTGTTGATATGGCTCTTGGATCTCTACTCCACTTATCCTGTGAACAACACATCTCCTCAACAGTGCAGACATCCTGCCTTGGAACCTGTGCCCAGCAAACATTAAAACACCTGCTAAATGCGAACACTAATATCCCACAATAAATAGGTGGCCAATTACAGTTTCAAGCAGGCAGATTAGTATAGTCTGATGGTCTTTAACTACAAAACACTGAGAACACCATTTAATGACTTTAAACATCTTTACAATCAAAGGAACTAAACAGACTATGAACCACAGAAAGGTGGAGTTGGGTCGGATCATTTCCTTTGGTCAATAATAGGTCGATGACTGTGTCATTACGAAAGGGACTTCTTGCAAAGGAACAGTTTAATCCCAGGAAAAGGAAAGAGTAAAAAGGTTACATTAAGGGAATCAGGGATAATCTCTATCAATTACCCAGAGCCTTTCCTGTTGGGGAAGTCTCATAAGAACAGGAAAAGAGCTGGGTCATGATCCAGGTGCTTATGCTTTGTTTTTTTGATCCAGGGGTTTGGGAGTTTGGCTTGTGGGAAGTGGAAAGAACTCAAGCTACAAGTGTTGTGTAACCCCCATTCCCACCCTTGTATAAGCATATAAGTGCTGAGTATCCCAACACTGGAGCTCAAAGTGGCACCCAACATTCAGGCAGTCTGGGCAACTGGCTGCCATGATTTTAAGGTTAAGTCAAATTGTACTGGGATTGATGAGATAAATCTAGATAAAAACAGGAGAGACTGACCTCAGGAGCCAGTGACCCACCTGAAGGGTCACTGCAGTTCTTTGTTGAGAAGGACAAATGAGGTCTCTTAGGCAACAGGTTCTGGACATGTCACTTGTTGTCACCTGAATTTAGTGCCTCTCTAGGTTTTGGAATGGGGTTAAAGAGCATCTTGTTCTATGCCCCAGGTTTGCAAAGGATGTAGTGACTTCCTGAGGTCAGAAGGGCAGGGAGGGTGCTCAACTGGGCACTGGCTGCATCCGGTTCACTCTGCCATGTTTCAAAGCTCAAACACGGTCATGTCTACCTTTTTGTTTTTATGGAAAATCAAAAACACAGAAAAATCCAATTTTAGTTTTCCAAAAATAATGGAAAGATATATTTAACCATCACTTATTAGTAAGAGTATAAATACTTCATATATCATTTTAAGCAATCATGATTAGAACAAGCCTATATTAAGTGAATAAAAGCCAAGTATTTAAAAAAAAAAGATGTTTAAGGATCAGAGAGCTAGTACAAGGGTAAAGGTGCTTGCCCTGAATGTGGTTGACCTGGATTTGATCCCCATCTAGTCCTAGACTGCAGAACCTAGCTTACAAAGAAGATAACATGCCAATGAAAATAATTGCAAAGGTTTACTGACTAGTTAAAAATAAGTCTTAGGGCTGGGAATGTAGCTTGAGTAGAGTACTTGCCTTGCATATATGAGGTCTTAGGTTCAATTTTCAGCACACACACACACACACACACACACACACCCCTCTCTTACCCACATCCACATCACAAATGAAAGACAAAAAAAAACCTTTTTGGTTAAAAAAAAAACAAACCTAAAATGGAAAAAAATATGTGTGTAGGGGCTACCTGGCAGTGCTCCTGGCTCTGCACTCAGGGGACCATATGGGAAGCTGGGGATTAACCTGGGTTGACTACATTCAAGGCAAACACCAAACCTGCTGTACTATCATTCTGGCTCCATAAAGTGAGCACTTTTGTCCTAAATTCTCAAATTTCCCTGATACGTTGCATTTGCACCTCCCATCTGAGTTGGGATATTTGCATACTTTAAATCTGTAAAGCACAGAATGGTCTGGAGCCAGAGTTTTTAACAGAGCACTCCTGGCTGTTATGTCCTCATATAAGTAGCCCCGCACCCATGCTATCATGGGAACATGCCCCCTCAGTACAGGATGACATGTAGGAGATAACTCAGGAACAGAAAGATTCACCATCTCAGTCCCATAAGTCTACTTCATGCTTAGTTTCAAGAGAAAGTGTGCCCAAGCTTAGGGTCTGACAGTCAAGAGGAGGCGAGGTATGGGGTCATGTTAACATCTAACAGATGAAGTTATAGATTAACTTATCACTGGCATTAGTTAGTTAATGTACAATTTGTAGGGAACTTCAATAGTCTTGGCCCAATTTCAGAGTAAAAAAAAAAAAACAGCATTCCCTTTTCTTAATTAAAATTTAAAAAGTAATCCACTACTGATAGCACAACCAACATGGATAACTCTCAAAATAATTAGGCTGAGTGAAAGAAGTCTGATAAAGGAGTAGACACTGTATGATTTCATACACATTAAACTATAGAATTCAAACTAGAATAAGAAAAATCAAGTCAGGGCTGTCTGGAAATTGGAGAGGAAGGGGTTCAAAGGAATAAGAGGACCTGGAAACACTCTTTTTCTTGATTGTGATGATAGTTTGATAGGCATTTCAAGAGCAAGGTTCAAACATACCAAATCTACACTTATGCCTGTTTGTTTTCTTTCTTTCTTTCTTAATTGGTTTTTGGTCTACACCTAGTGACATACAGGGGTTACTCCTGGTTCTGAGCTCAGAAATTGCTCCTGGCTTGGGGGACCATATAGGATACTGGAGGATCGAACTGCATGCAAGGTGAATGCCCTACTGCTGTGCTACTGCTCTGGCCCCATGCCTGTTTGTTTTATGGTCACCTTGGAGGGCTCAGGGGACCCTTGGGGGACCATGTAGGGTGCTAGGGGTTGAATGTAGGTCAACTGCAAGCAAGGCATATACTCTACCCTTTGTACTATCTCTCCAGTCCCCCTACTCACAGCCCCACATACTTTTATTATGTGCAGCCACTGTATATGTATTATTTCAAGAAAGATTTTTTTTTTAAGTGGCAGAAGATAAATGGGAGCCCAAGGGCCCTAGGGATTTTTTTTTTAATTACTGATTCTATTATCTGTTAAATAGATGCTCTTGGGCAAATTTATCAAAGCTTCAGTTTCCTCATCTGTAGAACTGAATCCATAATATGACTTTAGAGGGTCGTAGAGGGGATCCAAGGAATGAAGTACTACCCTAGGAATCATAGGAGTAAGAATTCATAAAAATAAAGTATTTGGCGTTTGAGTACACAATAGTAAGTTGTGATTATGACATGTGGTAATACTTTTAATTTTATTTTATTGTTTTTTTTGGGGGGGAGGTTGGTTTTTTTTTTGGGAGGGGGTTTGGTTTTTGGGTCACACCCGGCAGCACTCAGGAGTTACTCCTGGCTCTACACTCAGAAATCGCTTCTGGCAGGCTCAGGGGACCATATGGGATGCTGGGATTCGAACCACCGTTCTTCAGCATCTAAGGCAAATGCCCTACTGCTGTGCTATCTCTCCAGCCCCTTATTTTATTGTTTTGTGGCCTCACCTGGCAGTGCTAATCCTGGACTATCAGGGATATATATTAAAAAGAAAAGGCTAGTTGCATGCAAGACGAGCACCTTAACCCTTGTAGTGTCTCTCTTGCCTCTCAGTGATGTAGAGGCACAAAAGGTGCTGATTGTTACAAATCAAAGAACACTGTTCTAAGAGAAATAACTCAAGTGTCAGAGTAAATACTCAAGCTTTGCACTACCCAGTATGTGTGAATGCCTTAGTAATGGATTTTGCTTGATGTTAAAAATGTGAATGGGGGCCGGAGCTTGGCTCAAGAGTTAAGGAGTCTGCCTTGCCCGTGCTAGCCTAGGACGGACCACGGTTCGATCCCCCGGTGTCCCATATGGTCAGGAGCAATTTCTGAGCACATAGCCAGTAGACCCTGAACATCACCGGGAGTGGCCCCCCCCAAAAAAGTGACTATTTTTCCCCCAGCAAGACCCCACATTTGATTTGAAGGAGAAAGGCAACAACCTTCTCACAATTAGAATTTACATTGCTTACTTGTTCAATCCTTCCTTATTCAACTGGGAATTGAATGATCCAAACAAATAGCCCCTCCTGCTAAATGCATTTTAAAATTATTTATATTTAACAATAATCTTCTACACACCTGCCAAATGTTATAGAAGAAATTCATACCTGGTGGGGTAGGCTGGGGGGAGGGGACACATAACCTTCTCAATAGCCCCTCCCCCAATAAGAGGGATTTTATGTATGCTTCCACACCATTCCTAGGTGTGTGCATGTGACTGGTTTTGATAGTTACATCAGAAATTAGGCTGTAAATAGTGGCATGAGAAGTGCTTGTCCACTGGGTTTGCTGCCTTTTGCTGCTGGAAACTTTGAGACCCAAAGATCTTACACAGATCTCAAACACCAGAACAATTTATTTGGCTCTCAAAATCTGTGACAGATGAGAAAGGTTTTTGTTTTTGGGCCATTCCTGGCAGTACTCAGTGCTTACTCTTGCCTTTGTGCTCAGAGATCACTCCTGTGAGAGCCTGAGGGTCCATATGGGATGCTGGGGATTAAACCCATGTTGGTCATGTGCAAGGCAAGCACCTTACCCACTATATACATTCACTCTGGCCCATGTGTGCTTTTAAACATATGCAACTCTGGTAATGCCTGGGAGCCCAGGGTCGTAGCTGACACGGTGGGAGGGTGGGGTATTTAGGGGCTGGGGCTTAAACTCAGGGTCTTACTACTGAAATTATTTTCCCAGATCTACAAATTGCTGGTTGTTTCCTTTTCTTTTTGAGAGATATATGTGAAGAGGAGATTGGGTTAAATCTGGGAACCATTTATGCTGCTTGGAAAGTAGCAGGGCCTGCCATATGCAAGGTAAGCACCTCACTCCTATCCTATCCTCCAATTGTCTTTTATTGGGGGGGAGGATCACACCTGGCAGTGCTCAGGGATTACTCCTGGCTCTTATGCTCAGAAGTCACTCCTGGAAGGCTCGGAGGACGATATAGGATGCCGGGAATTGAACTGGGGTCCGTCCTGTGTTGGCATGTGCAAGGCAAATGCCCTACTGCTGTGCTACCACTCGGACACTCCAATAGCTGTTTTTAAGGCATTGAGTTTCACTATGGAGCACAAGCACAGATAAGCCTGAGCTAACAGGAGTACAAGGTCAGATGCCCTGGTGTCACTCCATAACCCTGGGTACCAATCCCTGAGCCACTGCTTACGTAGGGTCCAAAACTTACTTCAGGGCTTGCTTCTGGAAATTTCTGACACACTCTCTCTTTTAGATTTCTGGGCCACATCTGGCAATGCTCAGGAGTTACTCCTGGAATCTACACTGACGAATTACTTCTGGTGTGACTAGAGTGATAATATAGTGGGTAAAGCATTTGTCTTGTAGGCGGCTTGAGCACAGAGCCAGGAGTAACTCAAGCACTGCCAGGTATGGCCCAAACCAAAACCAAACCTAATCAAACCAAACCAAACAAAAAGTATTACTCTTGGTGGTACTTAGGATGCAAAGGGGTCAAACCTGGGCTGGCTGCATGCAAGATAAATATGCCATGTGATGTACTATTGCTCTGGGCCCTCTCAGTTTCTTTTACTGGCTTTTCCTTTTCCTCTCCTTTGATAGGAACTTTTCTGTGATGTCCCATTTCTTAGTCTCTGATCTCTTACTAGACATGTCACTTCAGAGCCTTGGTTTGAACATACACTTGTGCCTAATTCTGCACCAGCCCTGACACCAGTTCTTACATTCAGAACTCCAATTCAATACAACCAAAATCCAAAATCAAAGTCATTATCTTTCTCTCAACACTGCTTGTCTCAGGCTAAGGGAACAGCCATTGTACAAATCAAGAGTCCCAAATCTTCCTGGACTACAAACCTGCATTATATATTTCCCTAGCTCTAATCTTTCTCCAGTTCCTCCCATAGATGATGCTGAGCTTTCTTTCCACCATTTTCTGATCAAATCTGAAAAGAAGGGCCGGAGCGACAGTAGTTTCAGGGTATTTGCCTTGCAATGTGGCTGACCCAGAACAGAGTTGGGTTTGGTTCCCAGCATCCCATATGGTTCCCCGAGCCTGCCAGGAGCAGATTTCTGAGCACAGAGCCAGAAGTAACTATTGAGTACCACCAGGTGTGGCACAAAAACCACACCCCCCCCCACAAAAAAATAATCCATCTGAAAAGATACTCCATATCTCTCTTGGTCAGGGGGGCACAACAAGGGTACTTGAGGAACTATATGGTATGGGGATTCAATCAGTATTCCTGAGTTCCAAACATACCCCAGTCCTTTGAGCCCTTTCCACAGTCCCCCTACTCCTTAATGTTCCAGACCCGCCTTGATTTGGACACCATCTATCTGACCTGTCTATCTCCTCTCTCACTACTACCTTAAGCCACCTGGGTTCTAGTCAGTTGCCCTTTTCTAAAAAAAAATAAAGTCAAATATCTTAGCTTAAAGTCAATCTACTTAATCCTTCTCACATTCAAGAGCCCATGTAAAAACCTCTGTTCTTGCACAAAGTAATTGTGCATGTGTTTGTTTTATTTTTCTTAATGGTTTTTTGGCTGAAAATTTAAAATTAAGGTGTCAGGAAGGGGATTTCTTTTGAGAATTCTGTTTATGGGTGATTGCCTTCCCACTGTAACTTCACCTTGTCCTTTCTTTGCATCTTTGTCTTCAAATAAATGAAAAAAAAATGTGGAAAAAACACCCCCACCTCTGTTCTTTACAAAGTTTTAATTTGCTTTTTTAGGAACCATCTCTATATAAATGGCCCCAGAGTCAATTAATTTTTTTATTGGGGGGGGCACACCCAGCAGTGCTCAGAGGTTACTACTGGCTCTACACCCAGGAATCACTCCTGGCCATTCTTGGGGAACCATATGGGATGCTGGGGATTAAACATAAGTCAGCCTCATTCAAGGCAAGTGCCCTACCCACTATGTGATGGTTCCAGCTCTCACCTGGGCCAATCATTAGTTAATTCTGATTTATTCATACCAAATGTAAACTTCTTGTTTTTCCTGTACTGCAGCCTATCCATTTCTAGTTTCTAAGCATGCCCAAGACAGCCCCTGGGTTGATGCTTTTCTGGGATAATAAATATGGCATTTCTTGGATAATAACAGATATGGTTACCTGAACAGTGGTCTTGAAGTGCTTAACAAAAATCAGAAGCATAAGAGAACTTAGCTAATTCAATCATTGTTATTCCTTCATATTTATTGACTATCTGAAAATATTGGTTTGTGTTTACAACTCATTCATTTAACCAGCTACAAAGAACTTCAGTGCTATTTCCCCAGCAGTTTATAATCACATAACTGAGGGGTCAGACATAAGGTGCTTGTGCCTTGTATGCAGTTGGCCCTGGTTTGATTGCTGGTACCACATAAGCTCTCTGAGTATTGCCAGAGCACAAAGTCAGAAGTCAGCCCTGAGCATAGCAAGTGTGGCTCAACGAAAAACAATGACGATGGCAACAAACATCATAGAGCTAAGACCATAAAACCAGAGGCTGGAGCAATAGCACAGTGGTAGTGGGTGCCTTGCACATGGCTAACCCAGGACTGACACAGGACTGACAGAGGTTCTATCTCCGTTATCCCATATGGTCCCCTGAGCCAGGAGCGATTTCTTTTTTTTTTTTTTTTTTTGGTTTTTGGGCCACACCCGCGGTGCTCAGGGATTACTCCTGGCTGTCTGCTCAGAAATAGCTCCTGGCAGGCACGGGGGACCATATGGGACACCGGGATTCGAACCAATCACCTTTGGTCCTGGATCGGCTGCTTGCAAGGCAAACACCGCTGTGCTATCTCTCCGGGCCCGCCAGGAGCGATTTCTGAGCGCATAGCCCAGAGTAACCTCCTGAGCGTCACTGGGTATGGCCTAAAACCAAACCAAACCAAACCAAACCAATTACCTAAGAACAATGTTGGCAATGGTTATGCTGGTGTGTAAAGAGAGCAGCAGAGGGCTGGCACACATCTGTCTCATGGGGGTCACTTCCATAGAGCTCAGGAGGAAAGAGGCAACATTACTGCTAGACCTGGTTTTCCCAGGGCAGGAAGAAAAGTGAGTTTTATTTCAGTAAAATTGTCCAACTGAAGTATTGACAACTAATTAAAACACTAAGCAGGTATGCTCCAAGTGGCCAATGCCTCCCATCTTAGACCTTCAGCAAACTCGCTGTTCCTGCCCAAACTGGAAAAGACTTCCCTTTGAGGAATGAAAATGAACAAATGGGCTCCAGGGATGGTGGAGTGTAACTCTGTCACCCACCAGTTCTGGATCAGGTTTCCTCTTATTTCCCATTTTAAGTTTCTGGGAAAAACATGTTGCTGAGATGGTTTTTGTGGTACCACTGAGTATGACCCCTCAGGTATTCAGGAAGCTCCAGAAGGGAAAGAAGTTTCTTAGTCTGGTAAGCCTTACTCTGTTTCCAGCATTCCCCAGTGTCATCTAGCACTCACTAAGGAGGAGGGTGCTCTTTAAATAAATTCCCTAACTAATCAATTAATTAGTAATTAATCTTAAATACTAAGAAGCCACTCAGATATACAAATACACTTTTATTTCCATCGCCTTTAGCTGATAATTTGCAAAGATTCCTAAATTTATGCTATCCCTCAAGTCTCATTAAATTAGCACAGAAACTTTAGTCCCTCAAATGGACCTTCATTGAATAAGCAAAGAATGACTTAATTCTGGGTTTTCCTACTACAATTATTCAGAATTAGAAGACCTCACTTTGTAGAACAAAGGAATAGAGGTGAATATATAACCTTTTATTTGCTAGAGCTCCATTCCGTGCCTGAGAGCAAAACCATATTTTCTCACTTTTTTTTTTTGTGCCACACCCGGTGGTGCTCAGGGGTTACTCCTGGCTATCTGCTCAGAAATAGCTCCTGGCAGGTACGGGGGACCATATGGGACACCAGAATTCAAACCAACCACCTTAGGTCCTGGATCGGCTGCTTGCAAGGCAAACACCGCTGTGCTATCTCTCTAGCCCCTCAATCACTTTCTTGAAAGATAAGTACTCCAAACCATTATTATCACTGGTTTCTTATACTTTCATCCTCTTTCAAAGAGATCAACAAATACTTTACCATCCCAAAGGTGCTTGTCATGGACTGAGGACACTGTATCAGATGAGTTGCACAAACTGTAACAACAACCTTAGCCAGGTCGAGACATCATTCAATGATGTCCCAATTGACCTTTTGCAACTCTCTCTCTCTCTCTCCCCCTCCCTCTCCCACCCTCCCCCTGTCTCCTTCCCTCCCTCTCCCCCCACTCAGGGGTTACTCCTTGCTCTGTGCTCAGAAATAGCTCCTGGCAGCCACGGGGACCATATGGGATGCTGGGACTTGAACCACTGTTTGTTCTGGATTGGTTGCATGCAAGATGCAAGGCAAACGCCCTACCGCTGTGCTATCTCTCTGGCCCCTTTCTTCTCTTCTTAAAGCCACTAGGAAAGAAATATGGAAGGGAGGATATTTAATCACAATATGGGAATCACATAAAGGGAAAAAAAGCAAATTTTCACAAAACAGATATGCTATGGAACAGATAACAAAACTGGATGCATGGGTAGGTGCTGATGCAGTGAGGTAAGTAGAAGGTTCTGTCTTTCTAGGAAGCTGGACCTTGGACCCCAGGCAACTTGTGAAGACTCACTGTGTGTTTCACGGGGTTACTGGTTTTGCAGTGTTTATCAACAACCTGCAATTAGCCCATTTTGTGTGTTCATACTTGCTAATTGTCTCTGTATCCCCATTTGCTATAAGCTGTAAAAGAGCAAGGGGACTTGACTCTGTCACCCTGTATTGCTGGGGCTGCAAGCATGCTGAATGCATGATTAAAATCCAAAGACCAAGTCTATCCTTCGCTAAGCCGGAACAGCACTTAGAGGCATGCTCACTGAACCTTTCTTTTTTTTTTTTTTTTTTTGTGGTTTTTGGGTCACTCCCGGCAGTGCTCAGGGGTTACTCCTGGCTCCATGCTCAGAAATTGCTCCTGGCAGGCACGGGGGACCATATGGGACGCTGGGATTCGAACCGATGACCTCTTGCATGAAAGGCAAACGCCTTACCTCCATGCTATCTCTCCAGCCCCGTCACTGAACCTTTCTAATGCAGCTAGACGTCCAGAGCATCTGCTTTCTGACAAATGAGGGGGTTGCTGTGAGATGGTCAGTTTGGGAGTTCTTGTTCCTATCCTGACGTCTTCTGTGTAGTGCTGCTCTGGGATCCTGCATATATCAGGGACCATGTCACCTAAACCTGTCTTAGAGCTTCAAGCAGGCTAAGGGGTCACAGTTATTGGGGGTACGACTCTGGGTATGCAGAGCATTAACAAATGATCTCTGATGACTGGCATCAAAGATACCATTATTTTTGTCTATTCAACACAACAAACACCCCCCCCCCCACACACACACACACAAATCTGGTGTATAAGAGTGATGTTTCTCAGCTCTTCCTGGGAGCAAGAATTTGGTTGGACCTGACAGGATATCCCTAAAATCAAAAAGGGAAGAAATAAAAAAAAGTTTAGCTAGGGGCCCGGAGAGATAGCACAGCGGTGTTTGCCTTGCAAGCAGCCAATCCAGGACCAAAGGTGGTTGGTTCGAATCCCGGTGTCCCATATGGTCCCCTGTGCCTGCCAGGAGCTATTTCTGAGCAGACAGCCAGGAGTAACCCCTAAGCACCGCCGGGTGTGGCCCAAAAACCAAAACCAAAACCAAAAAAAAAAAAAAAGTTTAGCTAGAGCTTGCTGTGGTCATAGCAGCACCTGGGATGTCTGAATGACTACAGAGTGGCCAGGCAGATGATAAGGCTATCATGTCTGCTGACAGTAGGGATTGGGCCCACTTCGTTTTTATATTTTTAGGTTTTGGGGCTACAGCTCCAAGGCTTACTACTAGAGGTTTGGGGGACCATATGTGGTACCAGGGATAGAACCCAAGTCAGCCATGTGCAAGACAAATACCCTACCCACTGTATTATCACTCTGACCCCAAGATGGGCCCACTTTAACCAAGACTCCAGCCCTATCCCTGCCAGTTCCATAAGCCAAGGCATGCAAACAGCATGTCAAATGTCCAGGACTGGTCAAGTTACCCCTTATCACCAAGCTTACAGGCAATACATGCAATCAAAAAATGTGCAATAGACTTTGATTCTTCAGTCATTGTAAGTTTAGCAGGCATGGATCCAAGTCATTTGTTGGCACAAGTACAAGTTGACACACAAATGATCAACCTCTCTGTTCCTTTTGTGTTTCCGTTTTAAATTATAAGTGTAACTTAGCAGAGTTTTTATAATGGGGTAAAGTAGCTACCATATTCTGCCATAAGTACCATAGATCAAGGTGAAACTTTAAATCAAGGACATAATAAAATTTCCTCTCCTTTTAAAGTTTACTGTGACATTAAAAAAAAAAAAAAACCCTACATTTAACAGAATCGATATCCAATCTACAACAAGCTAGACACAGAGGGGACCACTTATACTAGAAGCCTGGGGGGCAAAGGAAGGGGATATGGGATGCATGTTGGGAACAGGGGTGGAGGAAATTGGTGGTGGGAATGCCCTTGATTCAATGTCACTATGTACCTAAAATATTACTGTGAAAGATTTGCAATTTATTGTGGTCAAAATAAAAATTATAGGGCCGGAGAGATAGCATGGAAGCATTAGCGTTTCATGCAGGAGGTCATCGGTTCGAATCCCGGCGTTCCATATGGTCCTCCCCCCCCCCCCCCCCCCCCCCCCGTGCCTGCCAGGAGCAATTTCTGAGCCTGGAGCCAGGAATAACCCCTGAGCACTGCTGGGTGTGAGCCCCCAAAAATTATATAAAAAATAAACCCACACATAAAAAATCCTACACTTTGGAATCAACAACAAAAACATCAGAAATCCTATCAAAAAAAACAGGAAGAGAGGCCGGAGAGATAGCATGGAGGTAGGTGCTTGTCTTTCATGCAGAAGGAGAGTGGTTTGAATCCCGGCATCCCAAGTGGTCCCCCCTGAGGTTGCCAGGAACAATTTCTGAGCCTAGAGCCAGGAGTAATCCCTGAGTGCAGCCAGGAGTGAACCCCCCCCCCCAAAAAAAAATAGGAAGAGGAAATAGACACTTCTCAGAGATAGTTATATAGGTACATGAAGAAAATGTTCATTATCACTCGTTATTAGGGAAATCCAAATCAAGACAACAATTAGATATCATCTTATACCACTGAGAATGGCACATATCAAAAACAGTAGGAGCAATTGGTGTTGGTAGAAATGTGTTGAGAAAGGAACTCTGAACCACTGCTGGGGAGACTGTTGTCTAGTTCAACCCCTGTGGAAGATAGTATGAAGAGTCATCAATAAACTTAGAATTTAACTGCCATATGACACAGCAATTGTACTTTTGTGTATCTATATCCAGTACTTAAAAAGTTCATTCGAGGGCCCGGAGAGATAGCACAGCGGCGTTTGCCTTCCAAGCAGCCGATCCAGGACCAAAGGTGGTTGGTTCGAATCCCGGTGTCCCATATGGTCCCCCGTGCCTGCTAGGAGCTATTTCTGAGCAGACAGCCAGGAGTAACCCCTGAGTACCTCCGGGTGTGGCCCAAAAACCAAAAAAAAAAAAAAAAAAAAAAAAAAAAAAGTTCATTCGAGCAGTGTTTGCCTTGCAAGCAGCCGATCCAGGACCTAAGGTGGTTGGTTCGAATCCCGGCATCTCATATGGTCCCCCGTGCCTGCCAGGAGCTATTTCTGAGCAGATAGCCAGGAGTAACCCCCTGAGCACCACCGGGTGTGGCCCAAAAACAAAAACAAAAACAAAACAAAACAAAAAGTTCATTCAAAAGAATGTTTTGAATATGCACAGCACACCATTATTCACTGTTAAGTGTCTAAGGACTGATGATTTGAGTATGAAGTTGTATATATACACAACAGAATACTATGCAGCTACAATGATCAATGAAATCATGCAATCTGCTACAACCTGGTTGTAGCAACATTGAGTAAAGTAAGCCGGAAGACAAAAAAAAAAAAAAAAAAAAGAAATTAAGTGGGAAGGAAGAAGATGAGAATGGGAAACAGTAAGGGAACAAGGGTCTGAGCTTTGATTATACTGATATGGGAGAATGGTATAGTTATATATCCAAAACAGTTTCAACAATACTGAAAACAGAATGTCTAAGCTTAGATCATGGAATTTAGTAATGTGCCTGTGGGAAGAGAGAGTAGGGTGGTGACTGTGATGGAGTAAGGTAACACTGATGTTGAGATTGGTATAGAAATATATACCTAGGGGCCGGAACAGTGGCACAGCACTAGGGTGTTTGCCTTGCTCGTGGCTAACCTAGGATGGAACAAGGTTCGATCCCCCAGCATTCCATATGGTCCCCCAAGCCAGGAGTGATTTCTGAGCGCAAAGCCAAGAGTAACCCTTGAGTGTCACCAGGTGTGCCCCACCCTCAAAAAAAGAAGGGCCTAGATAATACAGCAGTAGGGTGTTTGTTTACCTTGCAAGCAGCTGACCCAGGACCAACAGTGGTTCAAATCCTGGCATCCCATATGGTTCTCCGTGCCTGCCAGGAGTGATTTCTGAGCACAGAGCCAGGAGTAACCCTGGTGTGGCCCCCCAAACAACAACAAACAAACAAACAAAAATATACCTAAAACTTAGTTTTACAATAACTTACAGTAACTTTGTAAATCTCAGTTCTTTAATTAAATAAAAATTTAATTAAAAAATATACATTTTGGGGGACTCTAGAGATAGGCAAAGTGCCATGCATTGCATGTAGAAGGCCCAAGTTCAAACCCAGGAACTATATGGTTTGAGATTAGCTGGGAGTGAGCCAGAGTACTGAGTTGGGAGCAACCCCCAAACACTTCTGAGTGTGGCCTTCAAACAAAGTTTAACAACAACAACAACAACAATACACAAACAAAAACTCAGCCCTGAGTTTCTTTTCCCCAATAACTAAAGTCATTTTTAAAAGCAAGCCCTATTAAAGATTAAACCAAGAATGAAGTTGGAACACGAGTATCTAAAGAGATACTCATCAAAGCCATCATTTTTCTAAGCAACACACAGGCCAGGCCATTTTTCTCTAAAAGCTGCAGTGGCCTAACCACAAGCATAGATCTGGAAAAGAAACATCTTGGGATTCCCTGAAACCTAACTTTAGACAGTATGAGCAAGCTGAGGACTTCTGGGAAATAAATTCAGTGGACACATCTGTCTAACACGTGATCACCAGGAACGGTGACTCTTTGGCAGCAAAGGGCTTCTCAACAGCTGCAGTAATGGGGGAAAATGTGGGAGAGAATCTGCTTGCCTGTCCTGTTGTGAGAATCCAAGCCCCTGGGCCTAGGACCAAGGTGGTTCAAGCCCCGAGTAGAGTCACTGTAGTTTTCCACCCTACAATTTCCCCATAGACAGAGGGTGTTAACCCAAAGATAAAACTGCAAAATATACCCTCTAAAGGGCAAGACCCTCCCTGTTCTGCTGAAATAGAGGAACTAGGTGGGTCCTAATGTTCCACCAGATAAGGACCCTTTGACACAAAGTTGAGTCAGCAATGAGTTGGGACATCAATCCTAAGACATAATGTGATTTGTGGGATGAATTGCTTGTATTAACCAATAAAAAGCTTGTATTTTTGGCCACACCCATTTGATGCTCAGGGGTTACTCCTGGCTAAGTGCTCAGAAATTGTCCCTGGCTTGAGGGGGACCATATGGGATGCTGGGTGATCGAACCTCGGTCCTTCCTTGGCTAGCGCTTGCAAGGCAGACACCTTACCTCTAGCGCCACCTCACAGGCCCCAAAGCTTGTATTGTTGAAGCATGTAAAGTCCTATATAAACTGGTTGGGGGTTTGATTCGAGATCCTAGACTGCACTGAATAAGACTTGGACCTCTGCTAGCCAAATACTTTTGTGCCTTGCATTATCAGAGGTGGTCTTTGATTCTCAGCGACGATTTGGGTAGTAATCAACTCGGACCCTACACTGTTACATATGCAGAATGGGCATACCACTGTCAGTAGGTCCAACATCTAAATTCAAAAGACAGATTGATGTGCAAAGAGGAACTGGGACATCCCAGAGAGTATAGGTCTGGAGTTAACTTGAGACTGAAAAGAGCCTAAAGTGGTGGCAGCAGGTAATTCTCTTTCCCTGTGACTATCAAAGATTCCAGCTGAATAGAGCTAAGCCTCAGGGAGCAGCTGTTCAGGAGAGGCATTCTATCTGAGTCAAAATGTGTCATATCCACGAAAAACTGTGAAGTCATGTAGGCACAAAAACATAGTACTAAGTATAAGTAACAAATTTAGGAATAAATTTTAAAAATCAGCAAACACACCCCAGAATAAAAATTTTCAAGCATACGAAATCCTTATATGTATGCCCTTCCTACACTTAACTAAAATGAAGGAGGATGGATAATAAAATAATGTTGTATGTACCCTGAAAGCTTAAAACAAAAGCACAACATTCATTCTTATTTATCTAAAAATGCCTTAAATCAGTTCTATAATTTACTCTGGGGCCAGAGAATGCTGCTCATCTGTCTTTAGGACTAAAGGGGATGGGAGAATAAAGATTATCATTTCTAAGCCCCCCCGAGGGTACCGTGAGTTGATGATGCACCCACAACAAAACAAAACTAGTGAATGCAGTTTCTCCACATATGCGATACTTCTGGTTATTTTGAGAACAAAGCAGCCATCAATTGGCAGTTTCTTTGTTTCTGTTTTGCAGCATAGCTGATGGAACTCTGGGCCTCACACAAACAAGGCCAGTGCTTTATCCACTGAGCTTTATCCCTGGCTCAATGAGGTGATTCCCATTAGTTTGCAAGGGAGCACAACCCCTCTTTACCATGAAGCAAAGAATCATGTGGTGAGTGGAAAAGAGATGAGGCACCATTTATTTCCAGATTCTAGTTTTACTTCAACCTGGCCTGCACGCTGTAGAGCTGCAGTTTTTTCTTCCTTACTGCTTTGCATGCTATTCACAATTTGGTTCTCTTCAGAGACCTAAGAAACTTCCTCTGCAGTCAAAGCATGAATTTGATTATCTTGTAGAGTGGGGGACAGCATGAGGTCCAGTTTGGCCAAAGACTTCAAAACGACCAGCCAATCCAGGTGATCCAGCCTCCTGGGGGCCCAGACCAAGTTTTTGTTGTTGTTGTTGTTTGGGGTTAGACTGGTGGCAGGGTCCTCTGGCTGTGGTGGGCCCACATTGTCGGCTTGTTGCTTCTTTCCCCAAAGAGGATCTTGTTACAAAGGGAAGCTGGAAATTTCTTTGCACACAAGCAGAGACATGGCGGCCCTGCAAAGGCCCCAGGGTAAGGATTAAAGAAAAACAACATAGAAACCCTTCCATCTCTAATTAGGGTCTTCATTTGCCAAAGTGCCATTCCCCAGCAGGAGGATTTACATTCAGGCTGTTGCTTGGGAGTTCCTTGGAAAACGGCTCCCAGCAGGTTGGTTCCTTGGTTCAGGGGCCTTTGAGCCAACAGTTTCTGGTTACTTGGAGGGGAGCTGCCTGCATATTGTTTTAACTGGCCTGGCTTCTGCAGCTTAGCTGTGTGAACAATCTCCCATTCAGAATTCAAAGATAAAAGCACAGTTTGGTTGAAAAATTTTTTTTAAACTTGGGAATTATAGGTTTCGAAGCTAACATTATTTCCCTCATACACAAGAGTGTTTTTCCCCCTCTGCACTGGTTTGCTGCCAGCAAAGGCTGCACCCTGGAGTCCTGCCAGCTACCAGCCCCCACTTCCTTGCCATTCACACCGTGAAGCTGGTGGCAGCCGGCCATGAAGACAGATAGGAGTGCCCCATTTGCAAGAACTTGACCACAGAATAGTGCAGCCAGCTTGCTGGACCCCTGTGGCCAGTCTAGGACACCTTCTGTGTTAGTGTCTCATTGCTATTGTGTTCACCATGGCACTCCCTCCATGTATGAGAGCCAGCCTGGTCCAGGAAGCAAGATTTTTCTTCCTCTCTGTAAGAACAGTACATTTGGGGGGAGGGGAGAGGTATAAAGGGCAAACACCCGGCATTTCTCAGTGGTTACTCCTGGCTCTACATTCAGTAATCACTCCAGGTAGTTTTGGTAAACCATATGTGGATGATCGGGATGGAACCTAGGTCAGCCACACGCAAGGCAAGTGCTCTATTATTCCAGGACAACAATAAATTATAAATGAAGACTAGGAAGAGTAAAATGTTTTTGTAAACTGATTGGGTTTGTTTGTTTTCTCCAAGTGAAGACAGATTTAAGAGCAGGAACACATACACACATCACCACGAAAAGATACCAAAATACAGGCAAAGAAAAAAACAGATGGAACCTTATCATGATTTAAAACTTGTTTTGATCAGAACATACTATCTTTTTTTTTTTTGGTTTTGGTTTTTATTTTTGGGCCACACCTGGCGGTGCTCAGGGGTTACTCCTGGCTGTCTGCTCAGAAATAGCTCTTGGCAGGCACGGGGGACCATATGGGACACCGGGATTCGAACCAACCACCTTTGGTCCTGGATCGGCTGCTTGCAAGGCAAACACTACTGTGCTATCTCTCTGGGCTGATCAGAAGATACTATCTACAGGGCTGGAGTGATAGCATATCGGGTAGGGCATTTGCTTTGCACGCAGCTGATGCAGATTCGATCTGTGGCATCCCATATGGTCCCCAGAGCCTGCTAGGAGTGATTTCTGAGCACAGATCCAGGAGTAGCCCAGAGTGCAGCCAGGCATGGCCTCAAAAGCAAAAACAAAACAAAAAAGATACTATCTATAAAGAGGAAAGAATGGGAAAGAACATTAAGTAGTTTAGGGATTAATGTCCAGAATATGTAAAGAACACCTCTGATTAAACAACAAAAACTTATTAAAAATTCAAAGAGATGGGGCCGGAGAGATAGCATGGAGGTAAGGCGTTTGCCTTTCATGCAGGAGGTCATCGGTTCGAATCCCGGCGCCCCATATGGTCCCCTGTGCCTGCCAGGAGCAATTTCTGAGCCTGGAGCCAGGAATAACCCCTGAGCACTGCCAGGTGTGACCCAAAAACCAAAAAAAAAAAAAAAAAAAAAAAAAAAAAATTCAAAGAGATAGCATGGAGGCAAGGCATTTGCCTTGCATGCAAAAGGATGGTGGTTTGAATCCCGGCATCCCATATGGTCCCCTGAGCCTGCCAGGAGTGATTTCTGAGTGTAGAGCCAGGAGTAACTCCTAGCACTGCCGGGTGTGAACCCCCCCCCAAAATAAATCAACAAACTTGAATAGATCCTCTTCAACACAGATACACAAAAATAGAAAAATGCAATTCAAAATGAGAGACCACCCATGAAGATAGCTATCAGCAAAACCAAAAAACAATGGAAGAAACCTAAAAACAAGTATCAAACGATCTGTAAAAAGGAAATCCTTGCACACTGCTAGTGGGAATGTAAAATGATATAACTACAGTGAAAAACAGACTGGTGGTTTCTTAAAAAAAGAAAATCAAGCCTATTGTCCTATAACCCAGTAATTCTATTTCTAGCATATACCACTAAAAATTGAAAACTGGTGGGCCCGGAGAGATAGCACAGAGGCGTTTGCCTTGCAAGCAGCTGATCCAGGACTAAAGGAGGTTGGTTCGAATCCTGGTGTCCCATATGGTCCCCAGTGCCTGCCAGGAGCTATTTCTGAGCACACAGCCAAGAGTAAACTCTGAACACCGCTGGGTGTGACCCAAAAACCAAAAACCAAAACCATTTGAAAACTGGGGGGAGGGGGGCTGGAGAGATAGCATGGAGGTAAGGCATTTCCCTTGCATGCAGAAGGTCAGTGGTTTGAATCCTGGTGTCCCACAGGGTCCCCCTGAGCCTGCCAGGAGCAATTTCTGAGCATAGAGCCAGGAGTAACCCCTGAGTGCTGCCAGGTGTGACCCAAAAACCAAAATAAATAGATTAGATAGATAGATATAGAAGGAAGGAAGGAAGGAAGGAAGGAAGGAAGGAAGGAAGGAAGGAAGGAAGGAAGGAAGGAAGGAAGGAAGGAAGGAAGGAAGGAAAGAAAGAAGGAAAGAAAGAAGGAAAGAAAGAAGGAAAGAAGGAAAGAAAGAAAGAAAGAAAGAAAGAAAGAAAGAAAGAAAGAAAGAAAGAAAGAAAGAAAGAAAGAAAGAAAGAAAGAAAGAAAGAAAGAAAGAAAGAAAGAAAGAAAGAAAGAAAGAAAGAAAGAAAAGAAAAGAAAATTGAAAACTGGATTCTGGGCCTGGAGAGATAGCACAGCGGTGTTTGCCTTGCAAGCAGCCGATCCAGGACCAAAGGTGGTTGGTTCTAATCCCAGTGTCCCATACGGTCCCCTGTGCCTGCCAGGAGCTATTTCTGAGCAGACAACCAGGAGTAACCCCTGAGCACCGCCGGGTGTGACCCAAAAACCAAAAACCAAAAAAAAAAAAAACAAAAAACTGGATTCTGAAGAGATATTTTATGCCTGGGTTCATAGTAATATTATTCGCTTAGTCAGATGGCAGAAAAATCTTGGATCCATAATGGACGAGTACATAAACAAACATGGTATATATGCAATGGGATATGATTCAACCACAGAAAGGAAATCCAAATGTATGTTGCAACAGGAGTAAAGACTGAGGATGCTGTTACATGAAAAACATATGAAAAGACAAAGTACCTGACTCCACTTAGGTAAGTCCTACAAAAGTGGTGTTCCTAGAAATAGAGGTAGTAGAATGATGGTAAAATTCCCTTTGAGAGCTCTGCACAGAGCTAGTACAAGAGGGTAAAAAGTGTTTGTGGTCAACACTGGTTGGATCCCTTGGTACCTCATATCATCCTCTGAGCATAAAACCAGTAGATAAGCCTGGAGTACCACCAAGTTTAGTTCCCAAACACACACACACACACTACCAGATTTTAGACTTAAGTATCTTTAATATATTAGGCTTTATTATTCTCTTTTGCCACAGAATAAATGGAATTATTACAGTTGTCCAAACTATAGCTATTTGTTTCTAGGCTTAAGCATATACTGTTTATTCCTTCTGCTGGGAACCTGCTATGCTTTTGTACAAATTGTGCATTCCCTGCAAATAGTTTCCCTATCAAAGGGATCTTTTCTTGATGACTAAAATCAAGAGGCCCTGTGAAACACCATGTGTTAGATATGCTCTGGTTATCCCTATTCCTGGAATTTCCTCCCCTAGTCTTTCCTTAACTCCGAACCCATCCAGTCTTGAAAGATGAATTTTTTTGTCTTTGGGTCACACTCCAGCAGCATTCAGGGATTACTCCTGGCTGTATGCTCAGAAATGGCTCCTGGCAGGGTTGGGGGACCATATGGGATGCCAGGACTCGAACCAATGACCTTCTGCATGAGAGGCAAATGCCTTACCTCCATGCTATCTCTCCAGCCCTGAAAGATGAATTTCATCACTTCTGCCTAAGTCTTATGTATGGAAACACTCTTGGTCCAGACTTTCAGGAGGACCTAGTATTTAAGGGAAGATGATCAGTTTATCTCTAGCACTCCATGTTTCTCCTCTCCAATGTGATTCCTGAACATCCCCATTGGGTGATTTCAATTAAAAACACAGTAATAGGGCTGGAGAGCTAGCATGGATGTAGGAGTGTCTACCTTGTGTGCAGAAGGATGGTGGTTCGAATCCCAGCATCCCATATGGTCCCCCAACCCTGCCAGGAGCGATTTCTGAGTGTAGAACAATGTTTCTTAATTACTTTCTGTCATGACCCCCTAGGAAAAAGAAAACATTTTTTGCGCCCCCACCCCGCACAACTGTAAATAGTATCTTTATTAAAAAAAAAACTTTAACCTGCAAAACAAAAATAGATAAAATAATTTGAGCTGATTTTTTAATCAGAGGTGATGTCTGGATTAATGGCTACAATGAGCACGTTTTGCAATGCATAGCTTTTTAAAGTGGGGTTTGAAGCAGGACACATCAACTCTCAGCTCCAGAGACATACAGAGACATAAACACGGGGCTTAGTTTGTTATGACAGTGTTTGCCGAGGTCAAACGCACCCCCTTTACAGAGCCTCGAGATCCCCCTAGGGGGTGCACCCCACTATTTAAAAAGCACTGGTGTAGAGCCAGGAGTAACCCCTGAGTGATGCCGTGTGTGACCCAAAAAAACAAAAAAATAAAACCAGGGCCCGGAGAGATAGCACAGCGGCATTTGCCTTGCAAGCAGCCGATCCAGGACCAAAGGTGGTTGGTTCGAACCCCGGTGTCCCATATGGTCCCCCGTTCCTGCCAGGAGCTATTTCTGAGCAGACAGCCAGGAGTAACCCCTGACCAGTGCCGGGTGTGGCCCAAAAACAAAACAAAAAAAAACCAAAAAAACAAACCGTGCCCCCCCCAAAAGAACACAGTAATGGTGTGATCAGTGATATTCCCTGGCTCCTCCACTGTCTATGATCCTTGATGACACAAACTTTATTCAGTTGCACTATGACTAAAATGATGTGCAAGTACCCTGGACAGGAAGAACGGCATCTGGGGATTTCATGTGTCAGCAAACAGTAAGCCCGAGCAAAGACCATAAACCTGAACTTGTTTGGTTCAAATAAGTGTGAGTTCTAGGACTGGAACTCACTCCTGGGCACTACATATGGTCCTTTAAGTATTGCCAGGGGTATAGCTGGGTATAGCACCCCCAAACGAACTGTACTACAAGTAAAGGAGTGCAAAACTCAGCAAGCACTGTGACAAAGTATGTGAACACAACAACCCAATATGTGACCCTAGTGAGTACCACAGCTAAAAAAAAATCTATGAATGTCTTAGCCAGGTGTGTCTAATCCCTAGTGATCACAACATCAGCAAATGCAAAAGTTCAAATGAATCAGAACTGTAAGAACATTTCTCCTCGGTCTCTTTCATATCTCACACAAATAAGATATCTGAAAGACCCAAAGTAAATTATGGCACCCTTAAAGTCTGTGGTTTAACTTGGCTAATGAAAAATGGCTGGGGCTGAAGAGATAGCATGGAGGTAAAGTGTTTGCCTTGCATGCAGAAGGTCAGTGGTTTAAATTCCAGCATCCCATAGGGTCCCCCGAGCCTGCCAGGAGCGATTTCTGAGCACAGAGCCAGGAGGAACCCCAAATTGAGTGCTGCCAGGTGTGACCCAAAAACCAAAACCAAAAAAAAAAAAAAAAATGGCTAAGAATATGACATGAGCAGAATTACCTCTAGTGAGAGAATACTATGGACAATGGACCATCAGATACTAAAGGACTCTAAGGCCATGGCAAAGGACTCTGAAATAAGGTTGTGGTGTCCTAGATAGTCAATCCCACTACACTAGAATACATGTGGAACAACTATTTTTTCCACAAGAAAGGACACAGTGATGGTCATTTTGCTGTTATTTGGCTGTGTTCATTTACTCCTGATTCTGCATTCATGGATCACTCCTTGGTGGACCATCAGGAGTGCTGGGGATCAAACCTGGGTCAGCCATGTACAAAGCTAGTGTCCTAGCAGCTGTATTATCTCACTGGCCCCAGATATAGAAGATTTAACTTGGAAAGGAAGTCCATCCTATTATGCCTTTCTCATTCTCATTGAGCATAAAAACAGAGATAACAAGGGAAAAAGTTCATACAGAAGGACCAAATGAGAGAAAGAAAAATTCTTTACAAAATATAAAAGCTGATAACAAATTGAAAGATACATGGAATAAGCTGGCAATTTTATTTTATTTGGGGGAAGTTTGGCTATAAACGACAGTATTCAGGGGTTACTCCTGGCCAAATTCAGGGGACCACATTAAGTGCTAGGAATAGAATCTATCTGGACCATAGTAGAAATATGGGGTGGGGCCCATTGAAACTTGGGGCTTATTCTTGGCTCTGTGCTCAGGATACTATATGCAGTGCTGGGGAGCAAATTACAGTCAGCCTCATGCAAGGTAAGAACCTCAATCCTATGCCCTTTCCCCCCAAATTAGAGAGTTTAAACATGCTGATTTCAGAGGGTCTTGCCATTTGCTTGGTAAGCTTCCACAATTACCCAGACTTTGCTAAGATCAGCTAAAAAATTCAAGTCCTTTGGTGGTCTTTTATTTTTGGTGTTTGGGCCATACCCCACTATGCTCAGACCTAGGGGGTGCTATGGACCTATGTTGGGTCCACTGTGTGCAAGGCAAGTACCAAAACCAACCTATGATCTAATGCTCTAGCCTACCTTTTGTGCTTGAATTATGACTAATACTATTTTCCTTCTTGTCTACCACAAATGTTTTAGATGATGTGTGAAAACACAACATGCACAGTAGGAATGCAAAGAAGCCAGTAATAAGCATCATTTTGGCTTTTCATAGATGTGCTAGGCATGTGAACAGATTTCAGGTCTCTGTATGTATGTTCTCACAAAAATGCACTCTGGGGAATGCTGGGGCTCAGGGGCTAAGATTTTCCCTATATCTACCCCCTTTAACATGGGGCGATCATTTTACTTTGCTGTAACAAATCTATGTAAGCCGAACCTTTGTTCCATGAACTCTTTTCCCATAAGGATGTTGCATGCTGGAATTATAGGCGTCACCAGCAGAATTCTTTTCTCCTTATAATATTGCAAAGAACACATGGGGAATGATGTAGAAGCCCAGTGGGGGAACCACTGAAGTCTCTTGTACCAAGAACCATCAACAAACACAAGCTGTAGGCAGAGCCACCTATAGACTGAGGACCCAGAAACAACTTGGGAAATGATCCATTTTCAAGGACAAGATCCCTAAACACCCTTAATTCTACAGAAATCCACTTCCCATCCTTAGTCACTGAATACAGAAAGTCCCAAGGCAGGAATGCAGGGATAGTAGGCGGGTGGGGCATTTTCCTTGCACCTGGCTAACCGGTTCAATCCCTGGTAAACATATATCACTCCAGAGTCTGCCAGGAGTGATTCCTGAGCACAGTGCAGGAGTAAACCATGAGTAACATTGGATGTGTCCCCCAAAACAAACAAGAAAGCCTCAAGGCAGTAATGAGCATTATGAGCTGAGTTTGGGGTCTGAAATTTAAGACAGTTGTCTTTAATCTCCAGAAGCAGGACTACAAAATCATTATCAACCAATGATTACTCTTTTCCAATTAAATAGAAGAGCCATCGTTCCTCTATATTATTCAACAAACAAGCAAAAGTAAACTAAAAACCCAGAAGTTTCTGCTCAGGAATCCACGAACCAGGAGAAATGAGTAGATGCTACTGCTACTGCCACTGTCCTGCCTCCAGGAACAGAAAGGCAACACCACCTGCTTCCAGACCATTCTCCAAAGACCCTGAACTCTCAAATCTGAGAAATTCCACCCCGCTCCTATCCAAGTCTTTTTTCTTCTGTCCCACTCCAGATGAGGCCCTCTCTTTTGGAGGGGCTTAGGCTTCCCTCCCTTGTCCTTCTCTACCAGAGACCTCTCTCTCAGAGGTGCAGGAGGGCTCAAGGGTAGTATGTGAACCTTCTTGTACCCACACCGCCTGTAAGCCACCTTCTCTTCTTTGAGAAGTTGCCCCACTGGATGAAGGCAAGGTTTTCCTCCTGGCAAGCTAGGGTCAGAGGCCTGGCTCTGAGGAGCAGCTTATTGTGTGGCTGCCCCAGGCAGGCAACAGCAAGTGCTGAGAGGGGAAAGGTTTCCTTTGAAGCACATGGCACTAAAAGCTTCCCAGTGACCATGGAAACAGGCGCAGTGGGTTCCCAGCCTGAGAACCAGAGAGCCCGGCTGTGATTCAAACACTAAGCACACAGAGTCTGAAAAGCAGAGACAGGAGGGGCCAGGGTGAGGGGCAAGCAGCCCAGGCTGGCAGGAACTGAGTGGCTCCCTGGTAGGAAAATCCGGCCAATGAAGCCGAGCAGGTTCATGGAGTTTCCTTTTCACTTTGGAGGCTTTCTTCTGGCTCTGTCCCTGCCCCTCAGGTCCTATTCAGCACCTCATCAGATCAGTAGAGCTGGGCCTTTGGCTGGCCTGCTGGCGGTGAGGCTTGGAACCAGGGGTGGGAGGTGATCAAAGAAGCCGGCGGCACTGCCGCCACCCCTCATTTCTCCTCCCTATCCGCCCTGCTTGCCCTCCTCTGCCCCCTCAGAGGAGGCCCTGCCAAGGTGATCCAGTAGAAGCCACTGGGGGAAGGGCAAGAGAGAGGCAGCTTTTATGTCTGTCTTTCTGTGAGCAGACACATAAAGCACAGCGTGAGTGCCAACGACATGCTACTAGCAGGTCAGCATGCCTTATTCCGGGCTGTCTTCTTAAACCAGGCAACTGAGCAGCCTGTGACACTGGTGCACTTGGCGAACGTGTGGATGCTCAGATCCTGCGCGCAACAGACTAGCGGCCCAGTGGCAGGCAGCTTGGAGGTCATCTTTCAAAGCAGCCCATCTCCTAACCCTCAAGATGAATTGAAGGGGACACCGAAAAAATTCTCTGAGATATTGAATCCGGTTTCTTTAAAGGAGAGAAAAGACAAGCTGAGATTTTTTTTTAAGCAAGGAAGAGAATATGATGCGATTAGAACCTGTTAAGGAAAACCACTTTCTCACTTTCTGATGAGTATCTTTTCTCGCACTTGGACTGAAAAAGAATCCCACAGTGTCCTATTAGGCTCCAGGCCAGGAGCTAGTGAAAGGCGCCTACTTCTCAGCTGGGCCCTGCTCTCAAGGCCCAGCAGGGCAGGCAGCAGCTCTGACCAGCATCTCTTTAGGAAGGCAATGTTTGGACAGGCCTGTAATTCGAGAAGCCCATTAGGTGCAGTCTCCTTTTCTTACCTTTGTTGGGCTGCCAAAATATTTACTTGACTTCTTAACTCTAAATCTCTGAAACACACCTGAGTGCCTAAAACAGGCAATTTTCTTATTTTCTCTTATTTATAAGAAGAGTGCCCAGCCTAAGCAACAATGACAATAACATAGAGGGATCAAGAGGGTGGGAGCCTGGTAAGAGAAGTAGCTTTACAGAATGCAGCCATTCTAAAGAGTTGGGCGTATATTGGATTTGTATTTTTGGGTGGGAAGGGGAAAGGTTGCAGGACAGCTACACTCAATTCTGCAGCTAAATCTTTCACAAATCAAATCGATTCTATGTTTACTTTGAGGAAAGAATTCATTTACATACCAAGTAAAAGTTCTGGATTATAATCAACTGCATTGTATACTCAAGCCCTCCTGCTTTTGGTTCAGAACATATTGTACTTGGGGGTTACTCCTGGCTGTGTTTAGGAAATCATGAAGTACAGGGGACTGATCCTGGGCCTCCTGCATACAAAGCATGTATGTGCTCAATCCACTGAGCTATGTCTCTAGTCCTCAATTACATTTAATGAAAAAAAGCTACTGGGGGGGGGATAAAAAATATACAAAAGACAGCAACTCTAATACCAAACATCTATGTTACAATTATATAACATGAAAAAATCAATTGCTCAAATAAAAAACAGCATTTGCAGAATCTGAAATGAATTTCTGATAATACAACCCATCTAGAAATAACTAAACTCTATTTCCCACTTTTTTTTTTTTTAATCTCATGCTACTTTGAAAAGTTTGGTATAGGTATGAAGCCACTGTAAAAGCATCTTCCCGTTCTACCAGGTACTTTCCAAGCAAGGCTTTTGTATCATATAAACACCATCAAGAAATCAAAAGAAAAGGAAAAATATACACAAATCATAAGAGAATTGTGAGGAACTTGTATCTAAGGTATATAATTCTTACAACTTAATAGATAAATTTCTAATTGAAAATAGGCAATGGATAGGTATTTCTTCAAAGATGATATACAAGCTTCTTTGTTGTGTTTTGCCTTTTTGGGGGGAGATGGGGCACATACATAGTGCTTTAGTCTTATTCCTGGCTCTGCATTTAGGAATCACTCCTTGTGGGGTATGGAGGACCTTATAGGGTGTTGAGGACCAAACTTCGGTCAACAGTGTTTAAGGAAAACACCCTATCCATTGTACTATTGCTCTAATCCCACATACAAACTTTAAATAAGCACATGAAAAGATGACCCACATCATTCCTCATTAGGGAAATGTAAATCTAAACCACAACAAGAAACCACCTCACACTGCTAGGAAGGCTATAATAAAGAAGGCAGATAATAACAAGCATTGGTGGAGATGTGGAGAAATCAGAAGTGGTTGATAATAATGTAGATGTGTGGTCATTTTGGAAAAACGTTTGGCAGTTCATCAAATCATACCCATAATTCCATTTTTATTTATGTAAGACACATAAAAACCTATAGTGATATAAAATTTTGCACACAAATACCCCCCACCAGAAGCATTGTTCATGATAATCATAAAGAAGAAATAATCTATGTTCATCAACTGATGAACAAAGCATATTAGAATATTACTCAGCAACAAAAAAAGAAGAGGGTTTCATGCAGGCTGCAACATTATGATCATCCTTGAAAGCATTATGAGAAACCAAAGAAATAGGACCCTAATGCCATAGGCTCTGATTCTGTAAAATAAGATTTTATAGTATATACAAGGGACTTGCATCTATAACAGATAAAAACTATGAAATGTTCTAAGATTGACTCTGGTGACAGTTACACAATTCTGAGAATATACCGTAAACAAACAAATTAGGGGGATGGGGTGGTAAGGATCAATTAATGCACATGGCCAGGCATTTGTGAGGCTCCTCTTTTGAAGAATAAAGAATAGAGGCAACTTTGGGGCTATCTCCAGGTACGAGAAATTCTACTCAAGACTAGTAGTACTCTAAATAAAACAATGACTTGATTTTTAATTTTTGATTTCTCAGCCACATCCAGAAATGTTCATGGGCTGCTCGGGATCATAATTACTGCATTCAGGAATTACTTCTTTTTTTTTTTTTTTTTTTTTGGTTTTTGGGCCACACCTGGTGACGCTCAGGGGTTACTCCTGGCTATGCGCTCAGAAGTCGCTTTTGGCTTGGGGGACCATATGGGATGCTGGGTTGGCCATGTGTAAACACATACCTGCTGTTCTATCACTCTTGTCCCAATATTTTCTTTTAATTTTGGGGGGGGATTGGAGTCATCCCTGGAAACTCAGGATTACTCCTGGCTCAGCACTCAGCAATTATTCCAGGCAGTGCTGGGAAAAGCATATGGGATGCCAGGAACCTATCCACTATACTAACTTTTTTCCTTGGGGGTGGTGGTCTCGTACGTGGCAGTACTTGGTAGAATTTAGGGAAACATATGGGATGAGGGGATTGAACCCGGGTCTGCTGCATGCAAAGCAAGCATCTTACCTGCTATTCTATCTCCCTGGCCCTCATTTTTTTTTTAAACAGTTTAAAGTGGCTTTCAAAAGTAAAAAACTCATTAGTTGTTTCTGCTAGCCTTTCCCACCGATTCACTGCACAGTCAGTTTCACAAGGAGAATCATTTATTGCCCTTGCTCAGCAGAGATCCTAGTTCAGTAAAGGGACAATAGCTGGGGCAAGAGATATTACGGGATAAGGCAGTTTGGCCTTGCACGTAGCTGATCCTAATTCAATCCCTGACAAAGCATATGGACTGAACAGCTTTCTCCTAAGTCAGGAGTCACCCTTAAGCTCAGAGCCAAGAATAGTCTCTGGAGCACTGTGGAGCAAAGCAACTGCTGGAAGAAGTCGAGTCAGGCACCCCTAGTCTCAGGAGATGGCCAGCAGCCTGCACCCCTCGAGTTGGCAGACACATTATTTGTTCTATTCATTCTGTTTTCAAAACTCCCTTAATCTTCTCAGTGGATTTTAAATAATGGCTTCAGTTAGCCTTTTATAACTAAAAATATCTCAGATTTAGGAAGAGAAAAAAGTATTGTGCTTCATACAGCCTTTTCAACTAAGAGGTTCCTGGAAAACTTAGGTGAAGAAGCATCAAATTAAAAGTTTGCAACTTTTGGGCCACACTCGGCGGTGCTCAGGGGTTACTCCTGGCTGCCTGCTCAGAAATAGCTCCTGGCAGGCACGGGGGACCATATGGGACACTGGGATTCGAACCAACCACCTTTGGTCCAGGATTGGCTGTTTGCAAGGCAAACGCCGCTGTGCTATCTCTCCGGGCCCATAAAGTTTGCAACTTTTTTTTTTTTTTTTAAGTTTGCAACTTTTAAGTCAGACATGTGACCTTGAAAGTGGTACTAATCTAGGGCTTTCCTTTTATATCATGCCAATCATCTCCTGATCTGATTTCTTTTACTAAGTTCTTCTCTTGCTTCCTTTTCTAACCAAATATGGGAGGCATTTATTCGGGTGCTCCTTAAAATAAACCCGATGAGCCTTCTAAACTTCTCCAACATAAAACTCACCTTGACTCACCTTAGAAAGAGGCTTCTATTTATGATAAGGAATATGCTTAGAGAATGGAGGAAATAAGTTACTTTTTTTTTGGGGGGGGGGGGCGGGGGTCACACCTGGCAGTGCTCAGGGGTTACTCCTGGCTGTCTGCTCAGAAATAGCTCCTGGCAGGCACGGGGGACCATATGGGACACCGGGATTTGAACCAACCACCTTTGGTCCTGGATCGGCTGCTTGCAAGGCAAACGCCGCTGTGCTATCTCTCCGGGCCCATAAGTTACTTTTTAAATTTTTGGTTTTGGGGCCACAATAGGCTGTGCTTATGGCTTATGACTGGCTCTGAGTTTAGGGATCAACACTGGCAGATTTTGGGGGACCATATGTGGGCAAGAGATTGAAACCGAGTTGGCCACTTGGCCACATACAAGGCAAGTGCCTTATCCATTGTACTATTGCTCTGGCCTTTGAGTTTACTTCTTTACATACATATACACACACCTACAGTCTTTGAGTTTACTTCTTTACACACACACACACACACACACACACGTTGGATTTTGGGCCACAACCCCACGTTGGATTTTGGGCCACACCTATCAGTGTTCAGGGGTTACCCCTGGCTCTGAGCTCAGGAATCATTCTTGGAAGAGTGCAGGAGACCACACTGATGGCAGGAAATCAAACTCAGGTTGGTCATGTGCAAGGCAAGCACCCTACCATTGTACTGTTCTTCTAGTCCTGCAAGTTTACTTTTTAATCATCACAACCATCTCTGCAGAAAAAGATATAGAACAGAAGAGGTACAGAGAGGTTAACAGACCTGAAGTTAGCCATCTACTATCCAAGCAAAATTATGACTCACACAAAGGCCTTATGGCTTTAGCAACTGGGCTTATTGCTTCCTCCCTTGAAACATGATATGTTCTAAGACCATGCACATCAGCGGAATGTGTCACAATAGCCAGCATGAATTTGTAATATCGGAGGGGTGGAGAAAAAGATGAAGAAATCAAGGTTAAGGCAGATTCTCTTAGGAAGAGACAGTTATTAGGGCTATACCACTGACCATCAGAGGCAGATGAGTATTTACTGGGTCTGAGGGGAATGTTCTAGACACTGCAGGATATTGAACAGCATCTTTTTTTTTTTTTTTTTGTTTGGGGCCACACACAGTGATACTCAGGGCTTACTCCTGGCTCTGTATTCAGGAATCACCTTTGGCAGGTTCAGAGGACCATATGGGATGCCAAGGATCAAACCCGGGTCAGTCATGTGCAATGCAAGTGTCTTAACTGTGGTGCAATCACTCTGGCATCTGAGCAGCATCTTGGCTTCTATCAATGGGTGACAGCAGCAACCTCTGTCTATCTACTACTGCCAGATGTTTTCTCTTCTAAATAGAGGTTACTCCAAGCACTATTTAGGGAACCAGGCAATGCTAGGCATATGCTCTATCACTGTATTATCTCTCTAGACTTAGCAGGTATTTTTTTCTTTTCTTGGTTTTTGGGCTATATGTTGGCTGTGCTCAGCACTTACTCCTGGGAGATACTTGAGGGGACCATAAGCAGTGTTAGGTTCAATCCCAGGGTCAGCAGGATGTAAAGCACCTTAACCCCATGTACTATCTCTTTGGCTCCCTTTTAAGACCAAAAGATGTCCTCAGACATTGTCAAATGTCCCCTAGCTTGGGTGGGTGGGGGGAGGCAAAATTGAGAACCATATGAAAAGAAGACTTGAATACTATGCTATGGGTGAGATTTGACACAGCAAATGACCCAGTCACTATGGGCTCGGTATATCTAAGTGCTTTGCTGATGGGAAGAGGTAGCCTACAAGATCAGTTACTGACCTCTGAGAGTTACTATATTGTCAGTTACCTCCGCTCCTTTTCTATGAGTCAGAACTCGGTCCCACCACTCTTCAGACTCAGGTATGCTGGACTTGGCCCAAGGACAGGGTACTCAGGCTGCCTAAGAAATGCACGCCTGTGACCAAAAACTCAAAAAAGAATGGCACATTGAGGGATAAGCCTCCCACATCCTCCACACCTACACAGTTTAGAAACAATGGTGTAGCTAAACCCAAGGTCCTATAAGTTCCTGCCTCAAGTAAAATGTGCCCCCAACCTCCTCTCTATTCCTGCCAAACCAGACAACCTTGTTCTGGAAGATAAGGCCAGAATTAAATTCCAACACAATCATCAAAGATACTAGAATTTTTTTTTTTTTTTTTTTTTGGTTTTTGGGCCACACCCAGTGAAGCTCAGGGATTACTCCTGGCTATACGCTCAGAAGTCGCTCCTGGCTTGGGGGCCCATATGGGACACCGAGGGATCGAACCGCCATCCATCCTAGGCTAGTGCTGGTAAGTATGCCTATCCAATAGATCCAGAGTTGCAAACAAATATCATGGGTGAGGGGCTGAAGAGATAGCATGGAGATAGGGCATTTGCCTTGCATGCAGAAGGGTGGTGGTTTGAATCCCAGCATTCTATATGTTCCCCCCAGCCTGCCAGGATCGATTTCTGAGTGCAGAGCTAGGAGTAACCCCTGAGCGCTACCGGTGTGACCCAAAAACCAAAACCAAAAGCAAAAAAAAAAACCCCAATGGGGCCAGAAAGATAACATGAAGGTAAGGGATTTGCCTTTCATGCAGAAAGTCAGTGGTTCGAATGCCTGCATCCCATATGGCCCCCCTCCCCCCCACCCATGACTGCCAGGGGCAATTTTTCAGTGCAGAGCCAGAAGTAACCCCTGAGCGCTGCCGAGTGTGACCCAAAAACAAACAAAAAAAAGAAAAAACCCCAAAAACCAAATTTCTTGGGTGAAAAAGTAGAAGAGTTTAAGAAGTCCTGACTAGGGCCTGAAGAGATAGCACAGCGGCGTTTGCCTCACAAGCAGCCGATCCAGGACCAAAGGTGGTTGGTTCGAATCCCGGTGTCCCATATGGTCCCCAGTGCCTGCCAGGAGCTATTTCTGAGCAGACAGTCAGGAGTAACCCCTGAGCACCGCCGGGTGTAAAAAAAAAAAAAAAAAAAGTCCTGACTAAAATATTTGGTCCTCTTTTGTATTTTAAATAAATTGTTAGGAAGTCTAAAGAGGGGCCGAAGCAAGAGCACAGCAGTTTGCCTTGCACAAGACAATCCAGGACGGGGCCCAGAGAGATAGCACAGCGGTGTTTGCCTTGCAAGCAGCCGATCCAGGACCAAAGGTGGTTGGTTCGAATCCTGGTGTCCCAAATGGTCCCCTGTGCCTGCCAGGAGCTATTTCTGAGCAGACAGCCAGGAGTAACCCCTGAGCACCGCCGGGTGTGGCCCAAAAACCAAAACAAAACAAAAAAAAGACAATCCAGGACGGACCTGGGTTCAATCCCCGGCGTCCCATATGGTCAGGAGCGATTTCTGAGCGCATAGCCAGGAGTAATCTGAGCGCCACTAGGTGTGGCCTAAAAACAAAACAAAAAGTTTAAAGAACATTTCTTTTTTTTTTTTTTTTTTTTTTTTTTTTGTGTGGTTTTTGGGTCACACCCGGCAGTGCTCAGGGGTTATTCCTGGCTCCAGGCTCAGAAATCGCTCCTGGCAGGCACAGGGGACCATATGGGACGCCGGGATTCGAACCGATGACCTCCTGCATGAAAGGCAAACACCTCACCTCCATGCTATCTCTCCGGCCCCTTAAAGAACATTTCTTTGGGTTATATAAGTTGATATGCATTGTGTTAAGAATTTAAACAGAAATATTTTTTTTTTTTTTTTTTTTTTGGTTTTTGGGCCACACCCGGTAACGCTCAGGGGTTACTCCTGGCTATGCGCTCAGAAGTCGCTCCTGGCTTGGGGGACCATATGGGACGCCGGGGGATCGAACCGCGGTCCGTCTCCTAGGCTAGCGCAGGTAAGGCAGGCACCTTACCTCCAGCGCCACCGCCCGGCCCCTAAACAGAAATATTTGAAGCAGAATTTATTTCAAGCACCAACATTCCGTTAGCTGTCAAAGCAATGAAGTCACTAAACAAAATGAGTCTCTGGAAAACTCTACCAGAAACTTGAGGGAAAGAGAGTGAAAATAGCAAATATGATTTCTGTGCTATTATGAAAATAGTATGATCCAGTGAGAAGCTACTGGGAAGGAGGATGGGAATCCCGAAGGGTCCCCTTACCATAATTCAGACTGTTTACTAAATTAACATCTATGCCAAGTTTACTAGTTGGACTTTTATCACAAAATCCATAGAGATACTGTCCAAAAAAAGCAAACTCAAATTCAGAATGATGATGCAGTGATTCCCTTTTCTGGATTGTTTGAGTCCTTTTTTTCTTTAAGTACCAACTACTGTCTATTGTGATATATGACAAGACCTGGCTAAAATCTGGTGAAGAAATTCAAATATTCAGGTTGCAATTGCTGTTGTTTTCTTTTATGTCATAAAAAGAGGGCATAAATAAGTTATTTTCCACTTACCCAAAATCTCTATTGGAAAGCTGTTCTTTAAAAGATAAGGAGCAGGTACAAGGCCCAGGTTCAATTCCCATCATCAGGGATCGAAACGTGGTGGTGGGGGCAGAAGAGAAGGAAGAGGAAGAGTTGAAAGTCAGAAAGATAAGTGGTTTAGGAGTAGCTTCATGGGCCAAGGAGGATTTGATCTGCCCTAAATTATTTGTGACCTGTTTTCTGAAACAAGGATTTGCTTCCCACCAGGACCCAGTAAATTAAAATTAGTCAAACTGATGAGGGAGGTTATACTCCATTCACAATTTTCTTTATTTTCTATATTGTGTGCCCCTCAGTGGCATTTAAGTAAATTCACATTACAGTGTTACCATTATCATCATCCACTGCCAGACAGCGTTTGTTTTCTCAACTGAAATTCTGTGTCCATTGAACAAATTCCCTGTTATCCTCTCCTCCCACTCTTTGTCTATGTAGAGCTAGTTAAGCAATATCACTTTCAGTGTTAAAAGAAACGGAATAATGAGGGAGGGAGATAGGAAACGAGGCTGTCCACATAGTTGCTACTTTATTACACAGTCCCTTCAGTTGTGCCAGGCTCTATCAGCACTTAATACCCACCCCCCTCAGAGTACTGTTCCCATTTAATAAAGAAATATGGAGGGGTTGTGTATCAGCTATGTCAAATAGCTTCATGGGTTGGAAATGGGATTGAAACACAGGATGGTTTGATTCAAAACTTATCTTTTTTTTTTTTTTTTTGGTTTTTGTTTTTGGGCCACACCCGTTTGACGCTCAGGGGTTACTCCTGGCTATGTGCTCAGAAATCGCCCCTGGCTTGGGGGGACCATATGGGACGCCGGGGGATCGAACCGCGATCCTTCCTTGGCTAGCGCTTGCAAGGCAGGCACCTTACCTCCAGCGCCACCTACCCGGCCCCTTTTTTTGGTTTTTGGGTCACACCCAGCTGTGCTCAGGGGTTACTCCTGGCTGTCTGCTCAGAAATAGCTCCTGGCAGGCACGGGGGACCATATGGGACACCGGGATTCGAACCAACCACCTTTGGTCCTGGATCGGCTGCTTGCAAGGCAAACGCCGCTGTGCTATCTCTCCGGGCCCGATTCAAAACTTATCTTAAGCATGATATGAACCCTCCCACTATTACCCAAGCATCCTTAAGAATTTTTTTTTTTTTTTTTTGGTTTTTGGGCCACACCCGGCGGTGCTCAGGGGTTACTCCTGGCTGTCTGCTCCTCAGAAATAGCTCCTGGCAGGCACGGGGGACCATATGGGACACCGGGATTCGAACCAACCACCTTTGGTCCTGGATCGGCTGCTTACAAGGCAAACGCCGCTGTGCTATCTCTCCAGGCCCATCCTTAAGAATTTTTAAAAAGTGATGAGGAAATATCACAAGGTCTTTATTTCTTTTCAGTGTAGGTTGTTTAAATGAATGTAAAGATTCAATTCTTGGGGGCCGGGCGGTGGCACTGGAGGTAAGGTGCCTGCCTTGCCTGCGCTAGCCTAGGACGGACCTCGGTTCGATCCCCCGGCGTCCCATATGGTCCCCCAAGAAGCCAGGAGCAACTTCTGAGCGCATAGCCAGAAGTAACCCCTGAGCGTCACAGGGTGTGGCCCAAAAACCAAAAAAAAAAAAAAAAAAAATTCAATTCTTCTTCAGCCCTCTCAGGTCCCCATGCCTACTGCTGCTTCTCCAAAGTCTATAAAGCAGTTAGTTCCTCATACTCAAGAGCAGAGCAATTCCCCCACCCCTCCTACACTGCTAGCTACGTCTAAATATTGCTTAGAAGTGAAAATAGAAAAAGAATATAAAGAGTGAGGAATCTGAAGATAAAGTTTTTGGGGTTTTGTTGTATTTTGTTTCTTGGGACACATACAACACACTCAGGGGTTACTCCTGGCTCTGTGCTCAGAAATCGTTCCTGGCAGGCTCAGAGGACCACATGGGATGTCGGGATTGAACCTAGGTCAGCCACGTTCAAGGCAAACGTCCTATTGCTGTGCTATTGCTCTGGCCATGAAGACAGAGTATAAGTGTCCTCAGCACTGTCCCTGGATTGAGCCTTTACTATATCATTTATAAGAATTGAAGTCTGAGCACATCTAGTTCCTGGAAACATTCAGCAGCAAAAAGTAATTCAATCCTCCTCTGTCCGACCAGCACACATCACACTGACAATTAAATATTCCCCAAACTAGATCCCACAGCACCTGTCTTGTCACTCAGTAGCTCCCCACTTTCTCTAAGGAATGAAGATCAAACCACTCAATTTGAAACCTCTGCTTTCCCCCTAAATTTTCAAGTCCTCTTGAAACTCTTGCTCTTTCCTTTTGCCCTGTTCCTGGAGACTATTTCCTTGTCTCTTCCAGTCTCTAGCTCTTCTGGGATCTTTCTCATATGCCCCTTTCCAGAAAACCCATTTGACCCCAATGGTCTACTTCTCAAACACACTATTCCCATCTAAGGGAGCAACAGGCACTCAGCTTCAGATATGAAAAGGATGTGGGGGCCAGAGCGATAGTATAGCAAGGAGGTACTTTCCTGGCACTCAGCCAAAAACGTTCAATAAATTGGCATCCCACACAGTTCCCTGAAGACCGTTAGGAGTGATCTATTTTGTGCAGAGCCAGAATAAGTCTTGAGCACCAATGGTATGGCCCCAAAACAAATCAAAGTCAAAACAATAACAACAAAACACAAAACCAAACCCAAGAAGAGATCTGGCCCTTCATAGACCACATGAACCAGGCAGTCCCTTCTAAGTATGGTATCTCAATGAGTCGGGATAAATGGAGGCCATAACTCTGATTTTTAATCTTAAACATGCTTGATGGCTGTAAGGGATTGCTTAGGGAACAGTAGCCCAGTGCTGACCCCACCCCCAAGCTTTTTTCCAGAAAGCACATCTACTCACTCTCTATACATTGCTGACCAGGAGTTTCAGTACATCGGAGGCCTCCTAGCAGAGCTGACCAGCCTACAGGTCTACCTACCTTTGCTCAATGTAAATTTCTTTCTTTGGAATCCTTTGGATCCAACAGTGCAACAATATTGGGCCCAGGGATCTTGGTGGTTGTATCTTCCACCAAAATGGTGAATGAAGCGGGTGTTGCCAATAAGAAAGATGCGTTCAGGGAAGACTAGGGGAGGGGCCCTAAACGCTGAATGCTCAAGCTGGCTATTCTCAATAAGAAGCACGCCGACAGCTTAGATTTGCTCATTGCTGTTTGGGCTCCTCTGAGTAAAGTTTCTTCTCTACATGGTTCAAAGCTGGGTTCCTATGAAACAAAACCAACAGTCCTAACTAAATAATCAGTCACTACTAAAAAGCACCTTTTTTTTTTTTTTTGGTTTAGTAAAATATTTTTTCTTTAGAGAAATATAAAGAGAGATAAAAGGGAGAGTGGTAAAGAGGGGGAACACACTGCAGGTTGTGAGGCGGGTAACAGAGAATGGCCAGTAACCTATTTTTATTTAGAAAAGCTGGTAAACAGAAGAAAGAGATGGCAAGTGGAGTAAAATATAAATAAACAGGAGAACTGTCTTGTTTTCAGTGATGGAGGGAATGGCTTGGTCTTAGGCAATATTCTCTCTGTGTGGGGCTCAATTTCCTCATGGTCAAATGGAAATCTGGAAATGATCGGATTTAGGCTGACCATGAAAGAAGATGCTGCATATTCATTAGCAGCTGCTTTTATACCCTCAATAGGTATTTACTACCCTCTTCTAGCACCTTCATCATAATTTGAAAGACAGCTTGAGCCCTAGTGAGAGGAAGACCCCTTAAGCTGAAATTATCCCTTTTTGTGGGGGTGGAGAAGGGAGATGGACTGAGCCACACTTGGTGCTGTTCAGGGGTTACTCCTGGAGTTGTTCGGTGGATCATAATGTGGTGCTGAGGTCTGAATCAAAGTCAGCCACGTGCAAAACATGTGTCTTAACTCTTTTTTTTTTTTTTTTGTTTTTTTGGGCCACACCCATTAGATGCTCAGGGGTTACTCCTGGCTACGCGCTCAGAAATTGCCCCTGGCTTGGGGGGACCATATGGGACGCCGGGGGATCTAACCGTGGTCCTTTCCTTGGCTAGCGCTTGTAAGGCATACACCTTACCTCTAGCGCCACCTCGCCGGCCCCTCTTTTTTTTTTTTTTTTTTGGTTTTTCAGGACACACCCGTTTGATGCTCAGGGGTTACTCCTGGCTAAGTGCTCAGAAATTGCCCAACTTGGGGGGACCATATGGGATGCCGGAGGATCGAACAGTGGTCCTTCCTTGGCTAGTGCTTGCAAGGCAGACACCTTACCTCTAGCATCACCTCGCCAGTCCCATTAACTCCTGTACTATCTCTCGGAACCTGAAATTACCTTTCTTTTTTTTTTTTTTTTTGGTTTTTGGGCCACACCCTGTGACGCTCAGGGGTTACTCCTGGCTATGCGCTTAGAAGTTGCTCCTGGCTTCTTGGGGGACCATATGGGACGCCGGGGGATCGAACCGCGGTCCGTCCTAGGCTAGCGCAGGCAAGGCAGGCACCTTACCTCCAGCGCCACCGCCCGGCCCCGTCTTTTTCATTCTATTTTCACTTTCTAGGACTTAAAAACAGTCACAGGTTTTTCAATGCTACCACTAGCATCTCTTAAAACTAGAGTAGAGTAGCAATAAAAGATCTTAAATACAATACAGAAGTCCAATATAGTACTACAGTAAAGGAGTGTCCAGGCTCTTACTAGCCGGGGTCTCAAACTAGCGGCCCATGGGCCACAAATGGCCCTCTGTACAACATTTTGTGGCCCTGCCCTGGAGGAATCTTTTTTTGTTCTGTTTTGCTTTAGTTGTCTGGGTCACACCCCCCAATGTTCAAGGCTTACTACTGACTTTGCACTCAAGGATCACCCCAACTTTGCCTCCTACAGCCCACAGGTAAATTGAGTTTGAGACCCCTGCGGGAAAAAGAGAAACCCAGAAAGCTGAAGAGATTTGTCCAAGCCTGAGGTGCAGTTTGGCATGGTCCCTGGTCTACTGTGTCCTTAGGATATTCACCCTCACTCCAACTCTGCCTTCCCAGCTGATCCATTTGTCTGCATAGCCTCCTTCAGAATCAAAAAGATTACCAAGGGATCATAATCATTTTTCTCTCCTGAGTTTATAGCATTCCGTTCTACGAGTTCTAAAGCAATTATGTCTTTTGCTTTTAAAATAAGACTTTATTTGAACTCCTGGAGAGGTATTTACTTTTTTTTTTTTTTTTAAATTTAGGACATTCCTCTCTTATTCCAACGTTTTGCCCTATGGCATTTTCTGTGGGCGGGTGGATGATGAAGGTGAAAGAGGAGCCTGTGTCTGGCTTTCTCCAATTCCCACAGGCTTTTTTCTGAACACCTGACAGAAGAGTCCTCCCTTCGATGTTTTCCAACAAGTCTCAACATTTATACAGAGGTATGGCGGAGTTCCTCCTCCCACTCCCACATCGACTTGGCTTTAATTTTTGCTTTCTGTGCCTCCCTCCATAGCCTGTACTTCCTTATTGCGCTAGCCACCAAGGGGACACAAATAAAAGCCTGGATGTAGCTCAGAGGCAGAATGCATGCCTTGCATGTGTGCAGCCCTGGGTTCATTCACTGGCAGATGCACATATGTGCACGCACACGATGGAAAGCCATGCTATTGGTAGCAGATCAGTATGACCTTGAAATCAGTTTGTTTTTCTTTACTTGAATACCTTGTCTGCCCTTGGGAGCTCAGCAAAGAACAGAAAACACAGTTTGTAATTAATAAAATGAAGCTAACCACAGATATACTTTAAAAAGATGAGGGGCCGGAGAGATAGCATGGAGGTAAGGCGTTTGCCTTGCATGCAGAAGGACAGTAGTTCGAATCCTGGCATCCCATATGGTCCCCCGAGCCTGCAGGAGCAATTTCTGAGCGTAGAGCCAAGAGTAACCCCTGAGCACTGCTGGGTGTGACCCAAAAACCAAAAAAAAAAAAAAAAAGAAAAGATGAGAAAAAGAGGGAAAAAGAGGACATGAGAAGGGGAGAAAGAGGGATGTTTGACTTGTCTGACCTACTACACCAACCAAGGACGTGGGGCTAGGAGCAATACCAGACAGTACTCAGGAAATACTTCTGGTTCTGTACTCAGGGGATTATTCTGAGGTGCCAGGAATTGAGCTGGGTTGGCCACATGCAAGTTACATGCCTTAATTCCTATAATAGATCTCCACTTCAACCCCAAAGCAGGTTTTAAACAAACATTAAAGTGTCTTGCTTTGTCTAGTCCAAGCCTTTTAGCTAATGATTTTATTCAGGTGATAAGCCAAATTTCAGTAACCACATGTAAATATTGCTTGGCTACCACAGGCCTTTCCACAGGGGTGCGAGCATACGATGATGCGGGAGTGTGCTATTGCTTACAACCAGATAGAACCACACACTAGCTTTTGGGTCCCTGTATTCAATAAATATTTGGTGAATGAATAAGCCCAAGAAGTACTTAATGATTCAATATGTGTCTGAGGTTTTTATTTCCTCCCCCTGGTGGCTCAAGCCAAACTATACAAAATTTTCCAAGTAAAATCACTTCATGGTTGTTCCAGGTATAGGAGGAAACAACTGGGTTCTCTACGCGCCTTCTACTTCATTAAGCCATAAGAGAACAATGGGGGCGTCTCTGGGAGCTCATTCCAAACAATTTACAGACACAGCTGTCACAGGGCATAGCAAACGCACCCAAGTTGCTGAGGTCTGCAGAACAACAGCATATATGTGGGAGAAAATATTATATTAGGAGTGTAATACCCACAAGGAAAGCACTGTTCATAACCTTTGGGTGTAGCTGGCATTTTTCCTAAGAAAACACTCAGGAAAGATTCGCAAGGGAGTCACTGCTCTCTAGCACCATTAAACAATTTTTGCCAACTATTTAAAGGATGAAGTACCAGGGCCCAGGTCACTGAAACCACCTGGGTTCAACTTTGTGAACTGTAAGCCAACAAAGTAATACTTTCTGTGGAAATTATGAAGTTCTCCTCGGGGCAGAAGAACTTTGTAAGTGCTCAGAGGCTACTCAGTGGGATGTAAAAATGACAGATTAGATTCATGATGATCTCTGGGGCCAAAAGTTTTCAAGAGAAAACCTGTTGGAATATTTTCCAATTCTAGTAGTACTCCCCTTAGAAATTTCTCTCCTCTCCTCCTCTCCCCACCTCTCTTTCTTTTGTGGTACTGAGGATACAAATCCAGAAGCTCTCAGAGTCTGAGCCATGTCCATAACCCTCTCTTCAAAAATACCACTTCTTTGACCAGAACCACCCCAAAAACTTTCTGCAAAGCCTTTCTCTCAATTATTTTACTTCTTCCTCCTCCTCCCCTTCTCCCTCCTCCTCCTCTTCCTCCTCCTTCTTTTTGTGGTGATGGGAACTGAACCCCAGTCTCATATATGTTATGACTATGCTGTACTGCTGAGCCACCTTCTTGGCCCCAGACTTTCCCTTTAACAAAATGACCCAATTAAAACAGGTTACCTATCATATTTTGATATCATTGATAGAAGGGTTCCCAAACTGAATTCATTTCTAAATTATAATGTAATCAGAGGAAAAAGTGACTCTCCTGGCTGAAAGAAAAAAAGGGGGGGGGCACTATTTTTAAGTTATTTATAAATGATGAGAATAGCCAATGGCAGAAAGATTTTTTGAGCTCTAACTATGAATAGATGTTTGTTTCTCCTCTCACTGCCTGGCCATCTTATATTAAGTAAATTCTAATACAGAACCACAGTTGCTGTCTGCCATTCTGAAATCAAAAGCTTGAAAGCCCAACAGTTTTCTTATAATTTGCTTGAAAGCAAAGTTTAATATATGTAAACTCCTTTGGAGGCAATGCTGCCCTGAACTAACACCAGACTATTTTAGGGTTCAGTCATCCCACTTGATGTTAGTAGCCAGAGAGTTGACTACACAAATATGCATGTGCTTGATTACACAGTGTTGCCCAGACCTCCTGGAAGTTACTTAATGAAAAATATATGCACCTTACTACCTTTCTAAACTTCCCAATCTCAGAATTCCAGAAAATCTGGGCCCTAGGGTATAAGATAAACTAAGGAGTTATCAGTCCACTTCACAGATAAGAAACCAAGATTTCCCCGAGGAGAAGTAACAAGCCCAAGGCCACCCAGAGGCTAAGAAGTGGAGCCAATTCTGAGGTTGGCAATCTCCAAGAGTCCAGGATGCTAAGTGCTACATGATGTGCTGTTCCAAAACACACGAGTCCTCAACCCACAGGTCTGCAGCTATGAAAGTGTTGTGCCAATGAGCTCTTCTCTGTTAACCAGCTATTTGAAGAATTAAGGAAATGATGGCATGATTCAGAGAGTCTGGAGCTTACCTTCCCTAGAACAGTGAGGCATGGTTTTGGATCCAATTCTGGCTGTTCCAACTTCACCACTCCGACCCAGCCATATTCATACAAGTCTTCTTCGTCATTGTTATTACATAGGCCCAGTGGGTGCATCTGGAAAAAAATAAAAAGGAAACTTTAAAACCTAGGTTCCAGTTCTGCTTGACCCCCATGGTGCATTTCTCAGTGGTTCAAAGTAATGTTAAAATTCAAAACAGGGGCCAGCGAGATAGCATGGAAGTTTGCTTTCCATGCTGAAGGACGGTGGTTCAAAGGTGGTTCAAATCCCGGCATCCCATATGGTCCCCCGAGTCTGCCAGGGGCGATTTCTGAATGTAGAGCCAGGAGTAACCCCTGAGCACTGACAGGTGTGACCCAAAACCCAAAAACAAACACAAAAAATAAAGAAAACAAACAAAAAAATCAAAACAAAATTTGCTGTGCAATTATGGATGATTTCTCCCAGCTTTGGTGGCCTTTGGCCACCCAAGACAGACACCCTAATAAGAAAAGAAAGAGATGACTCCTCAATAAACATCAATCTCAACTGCTATGAAATACTGTAACATTAAATAGCAATTACAGATGAGACCAACTAGGTGAGCATCAAGACTTATTAGGCTTTTCCCGCTTAACACCTTATCGACATATCTTCAGTTTATGCAAGAGGACTTAGAAACAGAATAAAAAAATTTTGAAGAGACTGTTAATCATATGGCAGAATCGGTCAATAATTAACAGGCTTGTTTAAAGATTATACCTGGCTATGAGAAACAAAATTCTTGGAGGTTTTTATAAATTCTTTTAAATTACTATTTTGCCTTTTTTAGATTTGGCCCACACCTGTTGATGCTCTGAAATTATTCCTAGCTCTGTGTTCATGAGTTTCTCCTGGCAAATTCAGGGGAACATAAGAGAAGACCAGGGACTGTACCTGGGTTGGCTGCATGCAAGGCAAGCACCATACCCGTTGTACTATCGCTCCAACCCCAAGTGTTCTTAAATTAAGAGAAAAAAGTTTTTCTCCACCTTCAAAATTTTCCAGCACAAAATTCAATATAGTTAGACAAGCATCATAAAAGGTTTGCAAGCAAAAGTACATGGAATGACTCTACTGCGGTCTGCTCATAGCTCTATCATCAAGTCGAATCAGGCCCAAGAATTGCTAATAACAATCTTAGAAGAGGAAACCCTCATGGGTAACATAATTTATGAAATTAATGAGCCTGGCCTGGTGCTAAGATGTTGGAAGAAGTATGCCTTTAGAAACACTTGTTAAAAAAAAAAAAAAAAAAAAGAAGGAATAAAAAGGGGCCGGGCAGTGGCGCTAAAGGTAAGGTGCCTGCCTTGCCTGCGCTAGCCTTGGACGGACCGCGGTTCGATCCCCCGGTGTCCCATATGGTCCCCCAAGCCAGGAGCAACTTCTGAGCACATAGCCAGGAGTAACCCCTGAGCGTTACCGGGTGTGGCCCAAAAACCAAAAAAAAAAAAAAAAAAAAAAGAAACACTTGTTAAAGACACATGAGACTTAAGAAGGCAAAGAAAAAGAGCTCTGGAGGGCCGGGAAGGTGGCGCTAGAGGTAAGGTGTCTGCCTTACAAGCGCTAGCCAAGGAACGGACCACGGTTCGATCCCCCGGTGTCCCATATGGTCCCTCCAAGCCAGGAGCGATTTCTGAGCACATAGCCAGGAGTAACCCCTGAGCGTCAAATGGGTGTGGCTCAAAAACCAAAAAAAAAAAAAAAAAAAAGAGCTCTGGAAATCTAATATTTAACGTGAATATTACATTAAATCACAAAACATCACATATGGTAATGGATAATGCAGTTAGAGTAAGTCTAAGGTCAGAAGGTTATCCTAGATTCCCTGGATAGGCCAAGGTAATCTCACTCCCAACACACACACACCCCAGGCATCATGAAACAGAGAGGCAAGTGATGACAGAAGTAAAAGTTGGAGTGAAGTGCTTTAAAGCTGAAGGAGGTAACCATGAGCCAAGGAGAACAAGTAGCCTCCAGCAGCTGGTAAAAGGTAAAAGATTCTCCCCAGAGCCTCCAATAGAAATGTCGTTCTGCTAACTTACTCTGAACTTCAGACTTTTAGAGCCATAACATAATAAAGTTGTGTTCTCCAAGAGTTTAAGTTTCTAGTAACCCATAATAGCAATATCTTGGAAACTAATACACCAACCTTCACATCGTTTCCTACTCTTTTTACAGACGAGAACAGATTTCTCTCTCTTTTTTGTTTTTTTGTTTTTGTTTTGTTTTTGGGTTTTGGGTTTTGGGGTTATTCCTGGCTCTCTGCTCAGATATCGCCCCTGGCAGGCACAGGGGGCCATATGGGATGCCGGGATTCAAACCACCGCCCTTCTGCATGCAAGGCAAACGCTTTACTTCCATGCTATCTCTCCTCTTTAAACAAAATGAAAAAAAAAAATCAAAGCTACACTTCCACTCAGAGAGGGCAAATTTTCATGGCTCCTCTACTGCAATGTCCTGAAGTGGCTATGTGACTGGTTCAGAGAGTAGAGTCTCAGTCACCCAAATTCCACTTAATACAGTTCTGAGAGTGAAAAACAAAACTCAGTCAATAAACAGAAACCTTCAGAAAAGGAGCAGCAACTTGGCTCAAGCCTACTTTCTGAAATCTAAGTTCAAATTAAGTGGATAAGACTAGATCTTTACTACTATATCCAACTATTCCCCCCTTCTCTTTGTTTTGGGGCCACAGCTGGCAGTGCTCAGCGAACAATATGGGGAGCTAAGATAGAAACTGGGTCAGCTACATGGAAGGCAAGTATTTTGCCCACTGTATTATCTCTGAGCCCCCATTCTATATCCCCCCCTTTTCTTCATTTTGGTGGTGGTGGTGGACGGTTCCATTGTTATTTTTAACGTGGTCACATGACTTGGAGGTGTCCAGATGGATAGCTGTCCTTTGTTATTTACCATGTATGACATATGGCCAACACCAGAGAGCTGAGCTGAGAGAAAAGCAGTGCTATACAGATGTAAGACCCTGGTATCTAAATCAATACGAGTTAAGAAGCCAGGCAAAGGAGTTGAAGTGGTGGCACAAGTGGTAGGGCGTTTGCTTTGCACATGCTAACCTAGGACAGACCTTGGTTTAATCACCCGACATCCCATAAGGTCCCCCAAGCCAGGAGCAATTTCTGAGTGCATAGCCAGGAGTAACCCCTGAGTATCACTGGGTGTGGCCCAAAACCAAAAAAAATTCCACCAGTATTTTAAAAAATCGTATTAGTAACTCCAAAGAAACCAAAAGCAGATCAGTGAATGCCAGACTGGGGTAAAGGAAGATGAGTAGCAACTACTTAATGGTTGAAGGGTATTTCCTTTTGGAGTGATGAAATGTCTTGGAATCACGGACAGGGATATAGTACTTGATTTGCATATGGCCAACCCTAGTTCAATCCCTGACACTTGAATATGATCCCCCCAGTACCTCTAGGAAAGACCCCTGAGAAGAGAATCAGTAGCAGCCCATGTATGGACCCCTAAACCCAAAGAGTTTCTCCCCACCAAGACACTTAAACTTTTGCTATAACCAGTTTCATGGGAGATAGTCTGTGAAATCCTAAGTTAAGGAGTAGTATACATACACATACATGGATAAGGGGGGGGGGAACTTAAAGGAAATATAATTTGAAGTAACACTACATGCTCTCAAGTGTTGTCCTAAAAAAACCTGATCTCTACTTTACACCGAGTGAAGTAGAAAGAGATGGAGAGAGAACTGAAGGTGGCTGGGAAGAAGGGGAGCCCTACAGCTGACAGCATGTGGAGATGGGAAGGAGTCAGAACCCGAACTGGGGGCACAAGAACAGCAGCAGGTGAAAATCTGCCCCTTTGAAGCCAGGATGAGGAGGTGGGTGCAACTGGACCAGAGACTTCTACAATGAAGGGGCATGTCAAGTGTGTACACCAGAGTACACTGAACTCAGCTCCAGAGCTCAAACACACTCCACACTGCCCATGTCTGTACTTTCTGATCTTTCTTCCCAGCAGTCACACCTCCCCCTTCTCCTCTAAGACTTCCCTATCAAATCTTTCACTGACACAGTGGTAGGTTGTTAGCAGCTCAAAATGTCAGCCCTGTCAAGGGTGGTGACTTCTCAACAAGGATCAAAGACTTAAAATCAAAAGGAATTTTTCTAAAGCGCCAGTGGGTACAACAGACCCAAGTAGGTTGTTTATTTTCCCTTGGAGAGCAAAGAGGCCACCGAAATTATACCTTAAAGAATCCCTAAGCTGCCTCACTATCTCTACCACAGTTCCAGCTCCACTCCCAAGTTCCTCATTTCAGTGTCCTTCTCCAGGTGCCCAATTACTTGGTCCTGTGAATTCCATATCAGTTGAGCCGGAAATATAACTGATCTCTCCAACCCAGCTGCTGAAAGCTGTATGATTCAGGCCTCTGTCAGCTCACCCCCTGACGACAATATCACAGTATCAACTTCCAGAAATGCCTGCCATCCCAGGCCTCCAGCCATTTTCACCCTGGGATTCTCTTCCCAGAAGCTCCAAGTTAGGAACTCAGCAGAATGTTTTACAACATGCATAAGCAGCCATGACATGGAACTATCCATTCATGAGCCCATCTAAAAGGATATTCTGAGCCATGAATGGATCAGGGCTGTAGTTCAATGAAAACACACTTGCTTCACATGTGTGAGGCTCTTCTAGCATCACTGTAACAAATGATGAAATGAATAAAATCTGAATAAATTATGCCAAATAGGAAAGAGCGAGAATGGGTTTTCCCATTGGGTATCTACTGTGTAACCATGCTTATATAGGTTTGCCTGGTTTAATCCTTAAAACAACTTTTTCCTAATTGCTGGGACATTGGATGACAGTGATTAGATCATATAAAGAAAAAATGCAAGCTAGAAATGCCAATTAGCGGGGCCGGCGAGGTAGTGCTAGAGGTAAGGTGTCTGCTAGCCAAGGAAGGACCGAGGTTCAATTCCCTGGTATCCCATATGGTTCCCCCAAGCCAGGGGCAATTTCTGAGCGCTTAGCCAGGAGTAAACCCTGAGCATCAAATGGGTGTGGCCCTCCCCCAAAAAACAAAACAAACAAACAAAAACAGAAATGCCAATTAGCATCTGATGAAGAATATAATGGAACCCATGAAAAATCATTAGTCAAAGACAAAATTCCGTCAAAGTCAATGGAAAACAATCTAGTAAAGAATTAAAAAGGGACTCCTCTACTGTTTTTGGAAAAATTAACTTTTGATCCTACAGATAAGTCAACATAAAAGAAGGATGTCACATTCATACTCTCACAGTTTTATTAAAAATATTGGGGCTGGCGAGGTGGCGCTAGAGGTAAGGTGTCTGCCTTGCAAGCGCTAGCCAAGGAAGGACCATGGTTCGATCCCCCGGCGTCCCATATGGTCCCCCCAAGCCAGGGGCAATTTCTGAGGGCTTAGCCAGGAGTAACCCCTGAGCATCAAACGGGTGTGGCTCGAAAACAACAACAACAACAACAAAATACCACAACACTGATACATAGGAGTCACTCTTTGCTTATTCTCATATCTAGCTATAATTATTACTGGAATTACTAAGTTCAAAACAACTGTTCTAAATTTCTTTTTTTTTGGGGGGAGGAGTTTTTGGGCCACATCCAGTGGTACTCAGGGTTTACTCCTGGCTCTGGGCTCAGAAATTAATCCTAGCAGGTTCAGGGGGCCATAAGGGATGCCAGGGATCAAACCTGAGCCCTACCTCTGTGCTATCACTGCCTCCTAAGCTGCTGCTTTTTTTTTTTTTTTTTGGATTTTTGGCTACACCCAGTGACGAAGCTCAGGGGTTACTCCCGGTTATGCGCTCAGAAATCGCTCCTGGCTTGGGAGACCATATGGGACACTGGGGGAATCGAACCTAGCACTGGCAAGGCAGAGACACCTTACCACTCTGCACCACCACTCTGACCCCTCTTTTTATTTTTTTGGTTTTTTGTTTTTGGGCCACACCTGGTGACACTCAGGGGTTACTCCTGGCCATGTACTCAGAAATCACTCCTGCCTTGGGGGACCATATGGAACACCGGGGATTGAACCCAGGTCCGTCCTGGTTCAGTTGCGTACAAGGCAAATGCCCTACCACTGTGCTATATTATATTGCTCGGCCCCCCTAAGTTTCATTTGTTTTTAATAAAAAAATTCTTTACCAAATATTTCTTTCTACTAAGAAATATTTCTTAATAAATACTCATTTTTTTTCTTATTAAGCCACAGAGACAATATATAGCAGGTAAGTACAAGCAGGTAAGGTGCTTGCCTTGCACATGGCTGATATGGGTCCTTGCATACGGGTACCCCATATGATCCCCAAAGCTCTACCATGAGAGACCCCTGAACTCAGAGCCAGGATTAAACCCTGAGCACAGCTAGGTATCACCCAAAAACAAGTGAACAAAGAAATATTAGTCCTAAGTTTTAAATAATCTCCAACTCCTTTCTGGATAATAATCATTTACCATGACTGAGGATTTCAGGGCAGAGAGCCAGCTAGCACAAGAACTGAAGCACATGTTTGGCATGTACAGAGCCCTGGGCTTCATCCTCAGCAATACCTACTCCCCAAAATACAACCAGGAGCAAGGGACCCACAAGCATAAAGCTGGGAGTAGCAACCTCCCAGTATGAGTGGGTTTGCACAAAAGCACACAACCACACAACAACAACAACAAAACCCACAAAAATAAGCGGCTGAATTGTGCGTAAGAACTCAGAACACCAGGAAAACAACTCTGTGAATACAGAGGGGAAAAAATTTAAACAGATGCAGAAATTCAGAATGGAATTTGACAGAATCCATTGGGCAAAAAATTTCTGAAGGGTAGGATGGCTTAAATCAATAGTCCTGAGATGAATCACAGAATCATACAAATAATTAACAAGCTACATCTTAAGGGCACAGACAACACAGAAATCAAGCCCTGTGTTCTAAGTCTGGTTTGTGCTATCAGAACAAGTCTGGGGCTGCTCAACATCCCTACTTAAATCAATTCAAGAAAAATTTCCTGTTTGTTCTTTATCACAAGCTTTGACATTCTTACTGAGCCACAATTCTTGCTCTCTCACTCCTCCTGATTTGTTCCAAGGAGGTGTTGTGGGATGGAAAGAATGAGAGACTTGAAATCAGGCCATCTTGTGTTTCAATCTAACTCTTGCCTCTTAGTTAAAAGGCTCACTTTCTTAGGCAGATGATTTGATTTCTAGAAAATTCCTTTTTATTCTCTATACCAGGGGTCCTTAAACTGTGGCCCACAGGCCACTACTGTTCATAGCTTTTTCTTAAACTATAATCCAGCCCCCCAAAGATCTAAGGGACAGTGAACTGGCTGCTGCTTAAAAAGTTTGAGTATTATTTATTTTATGGATACTGACTTACTGTGAAGACAGAGACTTCAGAAGGTTCTGATATTGGATAAAATGTATATTATAAATGACTATATTTCCTTTTCTTATATAAAGGTGCTCGTTAGACAATGTGTCATTTTTTATGTTTCACACTTAATCCTTCAAGCAGAGTGGCATGACGTGAGAAGCTGTGTGGTATGCTTAAAGACTTACACACCATCAGTAATGTAATTAAAACTGGCATTTATAAAAATATATTTTGATTCCTAATTCCGTTTTAACAAGTGCAAAATCACTTTAGAAAACAATGCTATGGGCCCGGAGAGATAGCACAGCGGTGTTTGCCTTGCAAGCAGCTGATCCAGGACCAAAGGTGGTTGGTTCGAATCCCGGTTGTCCCATATGGTGCCCCGTGCCTGCCAGGAGCTATTTCTGAGCAGACAGCCAGGAGTAACCCCTGAGCAACGCAAGGTGTGGCCCAAAAACCAAAACAAAAAAAACAAAAACAAAAACAAAACAAAAAAAAAACAATGCTATGCTAATTAAAGCTTTGTCACCTATAAGACCTTTGTGAATTGCATTTGTAATAGGCAATTTCTGCTGGGAAAACTTAAGTAGAATATGTGACTACATATTTTGTTACTCTATTAAAATCAGTGCTCCAAAAAAAAGAATTTTGAGGGCCCCTGGCTCTAGACAAATAGTGACAAAAGTCTCTGCCTTCAATGGGGTGCTGCTGTAAAAATGAAACATGATAAAATATTAAATCACAGTAACACAGCAGATGCTCAATCAAAGCCTTCTTGGATTTCTCAGGATTTGTCTTGTTTATACTTTATGCCTTTACCCAGAATACTCTGTCATTGGAGGTCAGTTGTCACAAGGAGTTATGAATGCACTCATATAGCTAGAGGCTCCCACTTCTGTGCTCCTCAGGGCTCTCTGTATGGTGCTAACCAGTGTTCTTAAAGACAACTGAGAACCTTCCTCTAAAATATTCTTCCGGGGCCGGGAAGGTGGCGCTAGAGGTAAGGTGTCTGCCTTGCAAGCGCTAGTGTAGGATGGACCGCAGTTCGATCCCCCGGCGTCCCATATGGTCCCCCCAAGCCAGGAGCGACTTCTGAGCGTATAGCCAGTAGTAGCCCCTGAGCATTAAACGAGTGTGGCCCAAAAACAAAAACAAAACAAAACAAAACAAAAAAAATATTCTTCCTCAGAAGATTTCACTCCATCAAAAGCCTTGTGGCCAAAAGGTACTGTTGGATAAACCCTCTTTGTCCTTGGAGGCAGGACACTGCCATGCTTTGCTTTTGGTAAGCAATTTGGGACTTTGCTTGGCCAAGTGATGCAATAAATCTAATAAGCCTTAATCAAATCGCCTGAACTTTAAAAGACTCTACACTCATGGTCATTGATTAACAAGTGACCAGTGACATTCCCAGGACCAAAAAAGATGTAGAAGAAAATAGAAATAATTTTTTTTTTGGGTCACACCTGGCAGTGCTCAGGGGTTACTCCTGGCTCTACGTTCAGAAATAGCTCCTGGCAGGATCAGGGGACCATATGGGATGTCGGGATTCGAACCACCGACCTTCTGTATGCAAGGCAAACACTTTACCTTCATGCTATCTCTCCGGCCCCAAGAAATGATTTCTTGACAATGGCTGCTTCCTCATGCACCATAGCAGCCAGGTGGGCAGCAATGGCTAATGTTTCCCCACAGAGAGCCCACTGCAGCCCTTCCCAGTTTACTTTCTTTTTTTCTTTTTTTTGGTTTTTGGGTCACACCCAGCGGTGCTCAGGGATTACTCCTGGCTGTCTGCTCAGAAATAGCTCCTGGCAGGTATGGGGGACCATATGGGACACCGGGATTTGAACCAATCACCTTAGTTCCTGGATGGGCTGCTTGCAAGGCAAACGCCACTGTGCTATCTCTCCGGCTGTGCTATCTCTCCGGGCCCCAGTTTACTTTCTATGGATAGCACGGGGGGGGGGGGGGGGTAAAGGGAGGCAGGCAGTATCTTCTCCCCAAGAGCTCTTCCTTCAATTTTCTGACCCACTTAGATTTTGGAAGTTGTCAGTTACCCCACCACCACCAAAAAAGAAAAAGAAAAAAAAAACATAAAATAAGAAATATGTATAATGAGGTATCAAGCCAAGGATGCAGTGGAAATGGAACTCAGGGAACAAGGAACTCTTGGGTAAGAGAGAAAAGAGAAATTCTCAAAACAATGGTAATGGAAACTCCAAGGATAGCTCACAATCAGCCTTTTACTAGTCATGATAGGACTAGAGGAATCAGGGCTCTAAGAGAGCCCAATAAACAACACCCCAAACCATTACCAGTACTGGGACAAGCTTTATAGTTCGAAACAAGATAATCAAATGTGATCATTATACAGTAAGTGAGTAATGGAACAGCAGTGGAGATGGAATACTATTACTAACTTCAAGGGGGAAATAATTCACATCAGAATTGTAAACCATAATCAGGGTTTGGCCTGTATGTCTCAATTGAGAAGTATAATGGTCACAACCATGTAAACCCCAAGTAAACAATAACTGTGAAGTATTTATCCTAAAAAAATAGAAAGTTGGGAAGGGAAGGAAAAGAAAGACGGGAGAGACGGGTGGGTAAAAAAGAATAAAGTTTTCATCAGATGTTGCGCTGGTGAAGGGGGCATGTTCTTTTTTTTTTTTTATAACTGAAACCCAACTTATAATCACGATGTTTAAATAAAGATATTAATTTTAAAAAGTTTTCATCGTCCACAGCAGGGAGTCAAGAAAAATTTAAATGGACTAAAATACAAAGCAGCAGTCTAAGTATGCTATTTACCAATATTCAGAATTGAATAGTAAAAGAAACAACTAAAAAGTTAAAAATAGCTGCCTCTGGGAGTAATAATCTGGGACGGCAAAGACAGGTACTCTTTGCTTCTTAAAAAATATACAGAACCAGTGACTAGAAAGTACATACAGTAGGTACATATGGTACAAGCACCACGAGGAGTGATCCCTGAGCACTGAGCTGAATTTGACCCCAATTATCTATACTCCTGCATTATTTTGATTAAAACAAAACAAAACAAAACAAAAAACTATGCACTGCTGGACAAAAGTTCCTTCCTTCAGGTGTTCATGCAAATTCTAGGGTTCCTTTGGGGAAGGATTATTCAGGCTATGCATGACTCCACAAAGGGCAACTCTGGGATGTCTGCTCTGGGAGTCTTCCAGGTTCCAGACTGGAAAACAGGACAATGGCATGACTCACACACACACACACACAAGGCAAAAAGAGCCAGAAGCTTTCACCACCCCCACCACCAAAAATAACTCCCAGGTGGCACCAGAGCATAATGTGGCTTTGGGTATTACAGAGATGGTGGGTACGGCCACCAGGGTGAGAGCTCTGGCAAACCCTCTATTTTCTCCAGCATCGAGATGAATCTTAGCAAATCTGGAAGGCGGCGTCCTACTGGCACTTCTGAATAAGGGGTTGCAAAGGCAAGAGGGTGAACAACAAGCCACATGTATGGCTTGCCCTCAGCTGTACCAGGGAACGAGTCTGGATTTACGTGGAAATAGGAAGCTGAACTGTCTTTAGATTTCTCCTAGCTTCTGGACTATCATGGTTTCACGGTTTTGTTAATGGACAGAGAATCTATGGGAACTTCAAAGCCAAAAGACTAAGTCAGACGAGGTTAAATATCGGGAGAAACAGAACTATATTCCCCTGAGTATGGTGTATCAAGCCAACCTTTGAAACCAAGACCAGCTCTTTAAGAAGCTTTCAGGACAAAATCCTTGAGATATGCTGGTGCACTTTCCACATGTCTGAAAGGACAAAAGTGAAACCCTGGCTGTGGGTGCTCTTATCCAAGGTTACTATATCTCTCTGCTTGCTGAAAGTTTAAAATAACTTCAAAAGGGCCGCCTGCTTCTAAGTGGGTTACTGTTACACAGGAGCCAAACACTAAACTAACAGGAGGAGAGACATTTTACTCTGTAATGTTATCGCATCCAAAAATTCCTGGGGATTTAAAACGGAAACTTCCTTCCTTTTGTCCTTGTGCCGCTGTTGGCCAGGGTATGGTGTCACTATGGTACAGAATTTCATATGAAACAACAACCCCAGACCTTTTCTGAAAGGTGTGGTGGCTCGAATCAAGGCTTATAATTTATGTGAAGGAATGGAAGAGGAAGGCCCCACCCATTTTCTCTTGGATCATAGGATTATTTTTTCTCTATCTCCTGTGTACAAAGAGAGACAACTCTCTTGCTCTTTGAACAGACCCAGCCAAAACCCTTTTTGGAATCTAGAATTCAGAGGTGCCAGAGCCCAGTTGTATGCTCCTATTGTCATTATAATCAGAGGCTGAAATTGGCCTTGCACAGAAAAGGAAGGAGTCAGCTATCGCTGCTGTTTGATGAAAACTTCTAAATGGGAAATGCCCGAGGATTAAATCAGCACTTCTTTGCAAAGGGCTCCAGTTTCCATAACACTAAATTGAAGAATCTTGCAGTCTGTTATTTTTTTTCCACCTGGGGTTGGGCCACTCCCTGTGGTGTTGGGTCCCTTAAGGCCAAGGAAAGAACCCAAAGGTCTCATATGCAAAGCATGTGAGCAGTCATCTGTACCATCTCCTGGATTCTACTTTTTATTTTATTTAGTTAGTTTTGGGTCACGCCCAGCAATGCTCAAGGCTTGATCCTGGCTATGCATTAAGGAATTACTCCTGGTGGTGATCGGGAGACCATATATATGGGATGCTGAGGATTGAACTTGGGTCGGGGGCATGCAAGGTTATCACCCTACCTGCTGTTCTATCTCTCTAGCCCCCAATCCCACATTTTAGAGAAAAATGAAGAACAGTCCCCATCCTAATTTAACTGATGTGTACCAAAAGAACAAACAAAAAATTGCCTTTCAGAACTAGAGAAAAGCAGCAGGCATTTTTTTTGGCCATACCCAAGAGTGCTCAAGGTTAACTCCTGGTTCTGAGCTCAGGGATCACTTCTGGCAGATTTGAGGAATTTTTTGTTTTGGTTTTGGTTTTTCGGGTCACACCTGGCAGCATTCAGGGATTACTCCTGGCTCTGTGATCAGAAATCACTTATGGCAGGCATGGGGGACCATATGGGATGCCAAGATTTGAACCACCATCCATCCTGTACGTCCTGCATAGGTTGTATGCAAGGCAAACGCCATACTGGCTGTGCTATCTCTCCAGCCCTCAAGGGCCAATTTAAGATGCCAGAGATCAAACTAACGTGTGCAAAGGAAGTGGATAACCCACTGTATTATCTCTCCAGTCCTGCAGAAAGAATTTCAAATCTACTTTCTTAATCATTTCCTATCCCTGGAAATTTCTTTTCATCAGATAATTATAATGGAACTTAGATACCATCCTGTATCAAGTTTGAGCATACGAAGCTCCATTTACTACTTCCATTTCCAGATTCAAATAGGTAAAAAGACATTTTATAAGTATGAATAATGCTATAAAATATCTAAAGGGCTAAGCAAAAGTTTATTCTAAATCTCTTCTTAAAAGTACTGTACTTGGGCCCGGAGAGATAGCACAGCAGCGTTTGCCTTGCAAGCAGCCGATCCAGGACCAAAGGGGGTTGGTTCAAATCCCAGTGTCCCATATGGTCCCCTGTGCCTGCCAGGAGCTATTTCTGAGCAGACAGCCAGGAGTAACCCCTGAGCACCGCCGGGTGTGACCCAAAAACCAAAAAAAAAAAAAAAAAAAAAAAAAAAAGTACTGTACTTGGAGGGCCGGGAAGGTGGTGCTAAAAGTAAGGTGTCTGCCTTGCAAGCCCTAGCGTAATCCCCCAGTGTCCCATATGGTCTCCCCAAGCCAGGAACAACTTCTGAGCGCATAGCCAGGAGTAACCCCTGAGCGTCAAACGGTGTGGCCCAAAAACCAAAAAAAAAAAAAAAAAAAAAAAAAAAAGTACTGTACTTGGAAAAAAAAAAGTTCCCTACTTGGGGCCAAAGGGTGACGCAAGTGGTAGGGCATCTGCCTTGTCCGTGCTAACCTAGGACAGACCACTAACCTAGTACAGACCTCGGTTCAATGCCCGACATCCCATATGGTCCCCCAAGCCAGGAGTGATTTTTGAGCACATAGCCAGGAGTAACCAGAGTGTCACCAGGTGTGGCCCAAAAAACAAAAACAAAACAAAAAGTGCCTTACTTAAAATGACTGATAGAGCTCAGATGACAAATATCCATCTTTAAAGCATAGAATTCACTGAATTTTAATTTTTACTACAAACTGTAAGGCAGCTTGTTTTTATTATTAAAAAGGTAAATATTGGGACCAGAGTGATAGCACAGCAGTAGGGCATTTGCCTTGCATGCAGCTGACCCAGGACAGACCTCAGTTTGATTCCTCCCCACCCTCGCGCCCCCACCCCCCCACTCAGTGTCCCATATGGTTCCCAGAGCCAGGATTTCTGAGCACATAGCCAGGAGTAACCAGACTATCACCAGGTGTGGCCCAAAACCAAAAGAAAAAAAAAAAGTAAAAGAAAAAATTTGGGGGGCCAGAGCGATAGTGCAGTGGTAGGGTGTTTGCCTTTCACGCGATGACCCAGGATGGATGTCCCATATGGCCCCCCAAGCTCGGAGCGATTTCTGAGCGCATAGCCAGGAGTAACCCCTGAGCATGACCAGGTGTGGCCCAAAAACAAAAAACAAAAAAACAATTTTTTTTTTTTACAAGAGGTTAAAAGCAATGTGGAGGAAAGTTCGATTTGGTCACCCAAAAGTAATCAGAAAAATACTATGATCGTTAAGAGTGAAGTTTTTTCCTTCTGGGCCATCAAAAAGCTAGCAGCAACAAAGGGACAGAAAGTACAAATTTATTTCTGAACTTTGTCACGTGATCAGTAACGCTACAACAGAAAGAAATAAAATGACAGTTTAAATAGTTTGTACTAAGGAAAAAAAAAAAACCATCTATCTATTCACCAGTTAATGCCAACAAAAGTAATAAAATGAACCTCCAGTGAAGGAGAGACATGTGAACACATCTTGACCATACTATAAACCAGCTCTGATGAGCTGTCTTTCTCTCATGATTGGTTTTAAAACAGAATCTGAGGATATTATCTAAAGCAAAAACTAAAAAGTTACAGTTGAAAACAATAAAATCTGGGGCTGGAGTGATAGCACAGCAGTAGAGCATTTGCCTTGCATGCAGCTGACCCAGGATGAAATTCGATCTTCCACATCCCATATGGTCCCGAGCATGCCAGGAGCAATTTCTGAGCCAGGAGTAACCTCTGAGTGCCACCAGGTGTGCCCCCCCCCCATCTGAGTCTGAGATGTGGCTGAAAGAGCACTTGTCCAATTATGTGCAAGGCTCTGGTGAACCAACCACCTGCCAGCACAGCCTGGATCCTTTCACAGGTCTCCAAAGCCCCTGAGTTTGGGAATCTCCCCCTCCAAAGTAAAACAAATGGCAGTAGGAAGCAGTAACGTTCTCAAATAGATACATTTCCAAAGGGCTGATTCACATTGGGGGTAGAGTGGGATGGGTTTTTGGGGTGATAGAATATATGTCCTAGAAAATAAGACCAAGCAGCCAGAATGGTAGTTGCTGCGAGGCAAGTACAGGTTACCTGCAAATGCTCAGGGGAGTTGGGGGAGGACAGGTCAAAGGAGGATGTAAACATTAAAAAGTAAAAACCAGCACACAGATGAGATCAGCAATCACACTCTTCTAATCAAAGATGATGATAGTGTTTAGCTTCAGTTATCCTAGTTTGTTAGGGTCATATGACCAATGAAGTTTCACTATGATTTCATGTCCTTTCTTCGACACCCACAAAAGAGATAGGTAAAAACCCACCCAAAACAAAAATTCTTTTCATCATAAGCCTCACAACAAACATTCCCGGCTATTATAATAATATGCAAGTCAGGAGTCTAAAGACAAAGATTGCTGAGAGTTGAGAAATTGCTCTTCTGGGGATTTTGTTGTTGCTTTTTGGGGTGCCACACTCCATAGTGTTCAGGGATTACTCCTAGAGATATGTACTCAGGGATCCATCTCAAGGGCTTGGGGGATCAGACGGGATGCCAGGGGTCAAACCTAGTTTAGCTACATACAAGGCAAATGCCCTATCCACTGTACCATCTTTCTAATCCCAATTTGGGGTATTTCTTATGAGGTACTGATGAACATAATATGCCTCATTGATGCAATTTTGAATTGCTTCTTAATACAGAGAACGACAGATTCATTAATTCCTTAATCAAGAGTCTTGGGTCCCTTTTATTCAAAGTCTTCCTATGGTAAAAACATAGAAAGTCAAATGGGAGGGGTCAAAGAGATAATACAGGGGTTTAGGCACTAGTTTCAGCTATGGTCCCTTAACAGCCAATAAGGATGATTCCTGGGCATAGATGGATGTGGAGACTCAGTATACCACCAAGAGGGACTAGCCCAAAATCTGTCATGCAACCATTTTGAGAAGGGGACCCTTTTTCTTTTTTAATTATTCTTTTCTCAAGTGGGGGGTGTTGAACGGCACTCTCAGCAGTGTTCCGGTCTAACTCCCAACTACGTTCTGGAGATTATATGTGGTGCTGGCATCAAACTGGTATTGGCTGTATGGAAGGTGCAAGTACATTAAACCCATTACTAATTTTCTAGCCCGAAAAGGAGATTCTTACCAGTTAAAGTTGGCACTCTCTATCAAGTCTTAGCCTAGAGCTAGCATTCTACATTTATACTACCAGCAAAGCAACTATGATGGGGCTGTGCTGTGTTGAACATAGGTGCTGTACCACTGGCTGGGTGAATCCTCATAATGCCAATTAACTTTTGGTGTGGCCTTGGATGAGTCCTATAACCTCCAAGTCTTGTTTCCTCACCTGAGTGACAGTGATGAACTTGCCCACGCTCTGTGGTTTTCCTGACAATAACAGAACAGGACCTGAACCCGGGTTGGGGGAGAGAAGGAAGGTCACTGACATAACATAAAAACATAAGCAGGTGGGGCCAGAGAGATATAGCACAGTGGTAGGGTGTTTGCCTTGCACGTAGCCAATCCAGGATGGAAGGTGGTTTGAAATCTGGCATCGCATTTGGTCCCCTTAGCCTGCCTGGAGCGACTTCTGAGCAGAGTCAGGAGTAACCCTGCATAACTCAATAATAAAAACAAATGATCCAATTAAAAATGGGCAAAGGATCTGAATAGATCTATCTCCAAATAAAGATATTTAAAAAGATATGCAAATGCCAAAAACCACCCGAGAAGCTATTCAATATGATCAGTCATCAAGAGAAAGCAAATCAAAACCACAAGATACCACTTCACACTCAACAGGATGGGGGGGCATTAAAAAGAGATAATTACAAGTGTTGACTACTAGGATGTAGAAAACCAGAACCAATATACTCTGCTGGTAACAAGGGAGAATAAGAACAGCAAGGCTGCTTTTGCACACAACCTGGTTTCCTCAGTGATCCCTCTGCTCTGCTCCCTGATTTGGCCGCTATGAATGACAGGGGACACACATGCTTGGTTGTGGGACTTGCACATTTGGTTGCAGTGATAAAAAGAAAAGCACAGTTTGGTTGCACACATCTGATTATAGTGTGCCAAAGGTCACACACTTTATAGGATGCAATGTGGGATACATGAGCAGGTGAGGCAATGCTGGGGAATACATTTACATTTGTAAATGTATTTATTTGAGACTAACGTATGTCCTAATAATTCCACTTCTATGACCATGAGAAATGAAAACTAAGACTATATAAAAATATGAATGTACAATTTTGTAACATCATAACAGTCATAAGGAAGAAATAACCCTGGGGCCAGAGAGATAGCATGGAGGTAAGACGTCTGCCTTTCATACAGAAGATCATTGTTTCGAATCCCGGCATCCCATAAGGTCCCCCGAGCCTGCCAAGAGCTCTGAGTGTGGAGCTAGGAATAACCCCTGAGCACTGCCAGGTGTGACCCCCCAAAAAATAAATAAATAAAAAACAAAAATAAAAAGGAAGAAATACCCAAATGACATTAACAGATGGACAGGTAAATAAAATTTGGCATACACACACCAATAGAAGTCAGAATACTTACATAATACATACGCACAGCCATAGAAGAAGTCAGAATACTTACATAAATTTCACATTGGACAAATCCAAAAGCATTAGTATAAGTAGCAGAAATCAGTTATATTGTGCCGAAGCAATAACACAGTAGGTAAGATATTTATTTGCCTTGCACACGATTGACTGGGTTTCAATCCCCAGCATCTCATATGGTCCCCGAGCCTGCCAGGATTAATTTCTGAGTGCAGAGCCAAGAGTAACCCCTGAGCGTCCCCCAGTGTGGTTCAAAAAAACAAAACAGAACAAAAATCAATTATAAAATTCCATGTGCCTGACCCTGGCCTAATCCCCAGCACTGAATGCTTCCCCAAGCATCACTGAAAGTGATCCTGATGGCCCCTGGCTCCAAAAGGCTTAAATGGGTTAGGCTCTTGTACTGAACCATCTGGCAACTGTCTGAGAATTGCGCATCACTTTATGTCGGTAAAAAAAACAAAAACAAAAACAAGAACAGCCAATCAAAAACCCACATCCGGGGCCGGGCGGTGGCGCTAGAGGTAAGGTGCCTGCCTTGCCTGCGCTAACCTTGGATGGACTGTGGTTCGATCCCCTGGCGTCCCATAGGTCCCCCCCAGCCAGGAGTGACTTCTGAGCGCATAGCCAGGAGTAACTCCTGAGCGTCACCGGGTGTGGCCCAAAAACCAAAAAAAAAAAAAAAAAAAAAAAACCCACATCCTAGGTGAAACAATAGGTAAATTAGAGGTTGTTTAAGACTGGAGAGAGTGGGCCGGGAAGGTGGCGCTAGAGGTAATGTGTCCGCCTTACAAGCACTAGCCAAGGAACGGACCGCGGTTCGATCCCCCGGCGTCCCATATGGTCCCCCCAAGCCAGGGGCGATTTCTGAGCCCTTAGCCAGGAGTAACCCCTGAGCGTCAAACGGGTGTGGCCCAAAAACAAAAAACAAAACAAAACAAAAAAAAAAGACTGGAGAGAGTGGAAGAAGGAAAGAATGGAGAATAGAAACAAAAAACTTCCTTTAGACTCCAAAGAGTGCTCCCAACACCCAGGAGACTCAGCAACAGTCTGCATGCAGGGCAGATCGCTCTGCATTTAATGATATGCTGAAACTAGAGGATGCTCCACATCAGCCTGACTTCGATGAAAGAAATGCACAGAATCCAGAGTCTTTAAATATAAGAGTCTGATACCAACAATAGCTAAAGTGTGAAAAAGTTTCACTGGGACCTTGAGAATGACTGGAGTTGGATAGACTGGTATGCCTGGAACCCAGAGTCTGTCTTATGCCAATAAACTTCTGGGGTGAGGCCTTTTTGTAATCAGGTCAAGGATTTTTTTTTTCCATTTTCTCCATTTTTCTGGACCTATGCAAACATTGGCGATTGCCACTATCACACCTTTACTATATTTTTTTACTCTTATCCTTTAAGGAAAAAAATACAACTTACTGAACTTAAAAACAAATTACTGTAGTAGAATGCCTGTCTCGAATACAGGCAGGGGATGGGAAGGGGGAGGGGGTAATGTTGCACTGGTGAAGGGGGGTGTTCTGGTTATGACTGTAACCCAAATATGATCATGTTACTTAATAAAAAATATATATATTTAATAAAAAAAACTTCCTTCAGTGGCTGGAGAGAGCATGGAGGTAGGGCATTTGCCTTGTATGCAGAAGGTCAGTGGTTCAAATCTCGGCATCCCATATGGTTCCTCGAGCCTGCCAGGAGCGATTTCTGAGCATAGAACCAGGAGCAACCCCTGAGCACTGGCAGGTGTGACCCAAACAAAACAAAACAAAGCAAAAACACAAAACCAACTTCCTTTAAAGAGAAAGTTTGGGAAGCATAGGACTTCCTTTAAAGAAGACTTTAATACTCTAAACCTGATTATGTGGTAGTGTATAACTGTACATACAAAGCAAAGATAACTGAATTATGTACTTTACATAGCTAATTGTATGTCATGTAAATTATATCTTAATAAAGCTGTTATTAAAGACTTAAACAAATACAGGGCAAAGGGAATTGAATAATAGAATAAGACTCTAATTATCATCAAAGGCACAGTGTGATGAAAAGCATGCAGAGTAAGGTTCAGCTTCTTCATCCCTAAAACAGGGATTGGCCCTGTTCTACCTCTGTGAGATGGAACATGTACCAAATAAATTCAAATTCTGGGCCAGACAGTTCAGTGGGTAAGGTTCTATGGTACCACAGATAGTCCACAAGCACTGCCAGTATGGGCACAGAGCCAGAAGTATGCCTTGAGCACCATCAAGTGTGGCCCCAAAGCCAAAATAACAACAATAATAATAATGGATTATAATTCCCAGGGTGGGGTGAGAGAAGGTACCTTGCGTTAAGAGGGAGGAAAGGTTCTAGTCATGAGTCCAACACCACCACAAACCAGAGGAAAAGAAAGGGACATGGCATCGAACTAGAGCTGACTCCATCTCAAGTCACAGCAACAAAACAAGAAACCCAATACAAAATGTAAAAACAATTAGGGGTATATTCAGATAGGGGATAAGCTGGGGGGGTGGGGAGAATGACAGGCACCCTGGTTAGGACTCACTTGCTATACCCACAAGCTATAGATTCACCCCTCCCTCCCTGCTTCTCCATAATTACTCTGGTGAGTTTCCAAACCCAAACACTTCAGGAAGGGATGCTTGATGAAAATCACATGATTAAAATATTCCTTGTAGTCTGCTAATAGCATGGGAGGGGTGACAGAGAGGGAAGAAAACCACAAGCTCAGGAGTTAAAAGCAATAAATTATATACTGGTCTTTGCCACCCAGTATGACCTTGGGCAAGTCACATAAGGGCCCCATTCTCCTCTGATCCTGAGAGCCAGGGGAATGCCTGCCACCTGCTTACCCCATGGGGATTTTGCAAGGATTAATGAGATAATGTCTGCACCATGCTTTAGGCTCCTTTGAGACAAATATATATCAAGAATTATAAGCAGAAATTAGGACAGTTTCTTGCCCACTCCTCACCTCATTAAGCTACCTATGCTTTAATCGATCTGACATAAAAACTACTGTTCAAAAAAGAGTGAACTGGGGAGATCAGACCCAGACTGAGTCTCTCCCAGCAGAGCTTCATGTTAAATCACTCCCTAAATCTGCTCTCAGCAGTAAAGCACCCTCAAAGTTTAGCACTAGGCCTATAACATCTGGACACCAAAACTGCTGCACTTTTTGTGTTTTTCATTCAGATATTTTCTTTTGTGCTACCTTCCCCCAAGCATCTACATTCTTGGGTACCCAGGGATGGTTGCTAGGATGGTAAATTTTGGACAAGCTCCTGGAGACTTCAGCTACGATTTAGGTGTCAGGTTGATGTGCAGTTTTCAGTATCTAATTTCAAGGCTAGCAAATAAAGAGACCGGATGACACTAAACTCATACAAAGAAATCTCTATGGTGTTTTCAAGTGAGGGAAGGTCATGGTGTATGACTGTATATTATTTTAAAACATGCTCCATGACACCTGAGGTGGGGTGATACACTGGCAATTCTCAACAGTTTACTCCTGATTCTGTGCTCAAGCATCACTGCTGGTGGGCTCTGGGGATCACATGGGATGTCAGGTATTAAACATGGTTCAGCTATGTGCATGGCGATTCAGCTACTCTCTGTCTGGTCCCAGATTTCTATTTTTAAGGGTCCATTCAGGGCCTCCCAGTTAAGTAAATTGATTATCCCTAGAAAGCTCTCTAGCCTTGGTTTGTACCCAGAGAGATGACCTTGTAAGTTGGAGAAGAAGAGAATAGTTTAATCCTGGAGACAAAGGTCTGAACACTTGGGATCCCCATGGATGAGGAGTTAATTCAGGATAATGAGGGCACTTCCTGCCCATCTCTTTTCTGTGCACTTGCGTGCACCATCTCCCAAGGAAGTCTGCCAGGGGCAGTTTCTCATCACTTCCTAGGTTCTGATGAAGAGACTTCCTGTCTTGCCTCCATTTAAAGAGAGATGTAGAAGGCAAAAACATACTAGTCAAGAAGTGGTTCTTCGGGGCCAGAGAGATAGCGTGGAAGTAAGGCGTTTGTTTGCCTTGCATGCAGAAGGTAGGTGGTTCAAATCCCAGCATCCCATATGGTCCCCTGAGCCTGCTAGGAGTGATTTCTGAGCATAGAGCCAGGAGTAACCCCTGAGCGCTGCTGGGTGTGACCCATAAAGCCATAAAAAAAAAAAAAAAGAAGTGGTTCTTCAACCGCACGGGATCTCAAGCACCTTCTACTTTTTGTGATACTTTTTTGGTGTATAGAAGGTCAAGAGGGAGCCTCTTCCTTTACTGTCTATGCAAGTAATCAACTGCCTCTAGAAGTGTCTCTCAGTACCTTTATCAGCTAAAATGAACTGGTCCAGCCCTGCCCCTGTTTTATTTTGCAGCTTATTAGTGCACAAAAGAGTGTACCCAGATGTCACTCTGACTGCTCCAAGACTTTAGAAAGGTCAAGACAGGGATGTTTCTCAAGGATTATTAAGAGAAGGGAGAAGGATCCATAGCGCCAAGGATCCAGGCTTAAGACCACACAGACCAGGGTGGGAGAGAGAGTACAACAAACAGGGTGATTGCCTTATATGTGACCAATGTGCACTTGATCTCCAGGACCCCATAAAGTCCCCTGAGTCACATCAGAAGTGATGCCTGAGCAGAGTCAGGAGTAAGCCATGAGCACTGCCAGTGTGGCCCCAAAACAAAACAAAAAACCCATAGACCAATAATGCCTCTTGAGTTGGCCTCTAGCACAGATGTATTCTTTCTGTCTGGTATTATACACCATGCAGCCAGCTATCAATATTGACAGTATAAGGCCTTTTGTTAAGATTAGAGATAATGGGGGCCGGAGAGATAGCATGAAGGTAAGGTGTTTGCCTTGCATACAGAAGGTCAGGTCAGTGGTTCGAATCCCGGCATTCCATATGGTCCCCTGAGCCTGCCAGGAGCAATTTCTGAGCTGAGCACTGCCAGGTGTGACCCACCCACACAAAAAAAAAATATTTAGAGATAATAGATGTTAAATTTCATAGTAGGGCCTGGCACTAAAACATTAGAGATAGGGCCAGAGAGATAGTGGAGGAGTGAAAATGCTTGCCTTGCAAACAGTTGACCCTAGTTTCATTCCTGGCACCATGTATGGTTGCAGATCCACCACCCCTACCCCTGGCCCACTGCCAGTGACCCCTGAGTAAAGCCACAGAGTTGGGAGTGAGCTCTAAGCACAACCAGGTTTGGCTTACCTCTGTTCAAATCAGAGATAAAAAAAAAAAGTACAAAACACAGCCACTAACACTGCATTTGGCACTGTTTTACTAGCTTAATAGGTATCATATTTGATCCCAACAACTTTTTTTTTTTGACAATTTGGAAGTATTTTAATAGAACTAAACATAACTTGCCATATGATTCAACAATAGGTTTGATATTTGCCCACGATTTAAAAACATTTTTATCATAACCTGCATATGAATATTTATAACAGCTTTATGTATAAATGACAAAACTTGGAAGCAAGCAAGATGTCTTTAATAGTTGAACAGATAAACAAGTTGTGTCACATCCAGACAATAGACTATTTTGTGATTAAAAGAAATGGCTATCAAGCCACAAAAAGACACAAAAAGATTGACCAGAGAGTTAGTGCGATGGACTAGAGCACATACTTTAAATGATAAAGACCCAGGCTTTTATCCCTGGCACCCCATTATTTCCTGAACAACACTAGCACTAAATGCCCCTGAACTTTCCAGGTGTGGCCCAAAATCTAATGCCCCAAACAAAACAAACAAAAAAGATTTAGAAAATTTAAATATGGGCCCGGAGAGATAGCACAGCGGCGTTTGCCTTGCAAGCAGCCTATCCAGGACCTAAGGTGGTTGGTTCGAATCCCGGTGTCCCATATGGTCCCCCGTGCCTGCCAGGAGCTATTTCTGAGCAGACAGCCAGGAGTAACCCCTGAGCACTGCCGGGTGTGACCCCAAAAAAAAACAAAAAAAAACAAAAAAAAACAAAAAAAAAAAAAAGAAAATTTAAATATGTATTGCAAATGGAAGAAAACTGATCCAAAAACACTGCATATTTCTGACTCAGTCTATGACATTTTAAAAAATGGTTAAACTACTGAGACAGTAAAAAGATCAGTGATTGACAGGGATTTGTGGGGGAAGGATGAAGAACAAGTGGAATAAGGCAATGAAACTATTCAGCATAATACTGTAATAACTGCTCAGGAGCATTGCAACATAATGATACATGTCATTATGTTGCAATGCTCCTGAGCAGTGTTCAGGAGGCCTGAGGCACCACTGTAAATTCTTGACCAACTGAAAATTGGTTCAATGCAAGGGCATTACTGAAAAGTTTGAGGTGATCCCAACAACTCTTAAGGTAGGGAGATACCTACCCTGGTTCTCAGTTCATAAATCACAGAGACCACTGATTTGCTTAAGGTCACACCTAAGTAGCAGAGCTGGGTCTGAAACCCAAGCTTAGGTTGCTTACAGCCCTGCCACAGTAGACATCAGCTTACATTCCTATTTACTTTCTTGGTGCTGAAAAGTAACAGGTTTTATCTCTCTGAAGCACTTAGAACAATTCCTTAGTTGTTTGGTTGAGCTTTAAAATAACTGAGATGAAGATAAGGGCTGGCAGATATCCAGATAGCAACAGTCTCAAAGTGATGGGCGATGTAGTGTGGGGGTGCAGAGAAAGACAGGTAAGAAGAGGCAAATTCCTACAGCCCCAGGTCCACATTTAGAAATCCTAGCATCTCTAAGTCATTCAGCTAAATGCTAGATAAATGTGGAAATGAAAATATCAAATTCAAAATACTGTTTACAGAGAGGAAATGCTGTTTGTTATTGCTCAGTTCTCAATCCTTAATTTTGTTTTGGGGCCACCCCCAGTTGTGTTCAGGGGTTACTCCTGGCTCTGCACTCAATAATTACACCTGGTGAACTCAGGGAACTATATGGAGATTGAACACGGGTGGGCTGAGAGCAATGCAAGCACTCTACCTACTATACTATCTCTCTGGCTTTCTGATCATCTCCAGCATACTCCCACTCCATACAGTACCATTCCTGCCTCCTATGTACTTTCAAATATATACATATATTTTTGACAATGCCAAGGATTGAACCTAGGAGAGGCAATGCTTTCCTGCTTAGCAACATCCTGGTCCTTACTTTCAGATTATTAACCCCTACACATACATACACTGTCCTGACTAATAAAAGTCTAGTTCTGGATACCAGAGTGTGTAGGCTGCTTGCCTTTGCACATTGCCGAACTGGATTTGCTTCCCAACACCACATATGGTTCCCTGAGCAATGCAGAAATGATTGCTGAGTGCAGCAGAGCCAGGAGTACACCAGATTTGGCACCAAAAAAAAAAAAAAAAAAAAAGGGAACTACCCAATGTTCATCAACAAGTAAAATCTGAGTAAAATCTACATAAAGGAATACTATCCTACAAGGAAGAAATAAAAAAAACTTGCTATAATTGGACAATTCTTAATATTGCTTTCAATAAAATCCAGACTTCTTTTCCTCTTCCACCAAAAGATGTACATAATGCAGGTTTTACTTCTATGGCACTTCTGATAATGTAAGCTTCTCTGTATCAACAAAAGAAGTCAGTGTCTATAGCTGGAAGTGATAAAATGCCAAGGAACAAGAAAGTTACAGAAGTGATGAAAAATATTTTTATTATGGTGCTGGTTTTAAAACTTCTGAAACTTCCCACACTGTTATCAATAAATAGTTATTGTACTTTATGGAGAAACCTCAACTAAGCGTTACATTTAAAAAGAGGAAAATTGGGCCCGGAGAGATAGCACAGTGGCGTTTGCCTTGCAAGCAGCCGATCCAGCACCAAAGGTGGTTGGTTTGAATCCCGGTGTCCCATATGGTCCCCCGTGCCTGCCAGGAGCTATTTCTGAGCAGACAGCCAGGAGTAACCCCTGAGCACCGCTGGGTGTGGTCCAAAAACCAAAAAAAAAAAAAAAAAAGAGGGAAATTGGGGCTAGAGCAATAATAGTACAGTAAGTAGGACACATACTGTTGCATGCAGCTAACCCAGGTTCAATCCTGGCATCCCAAATGATCCCCCAAGCACTGCCAGGACACAGAGCCAGGAGTACCCATGAGAATTGCTAGGTGTGGCCCAAAAAGAAAAAAAGAAACTGCTGAACTCACAGCAAAAAATAAGACAATATTTTAAAGATAATTAACAATTTTATCTTGTAGCTCTAAGTTAACCAAAACTTACAAGCATCATAGCCCAAACTTATTACAAACAGTCCCACTTATGCAGATCAGCTGCAAATTAAAAAGACATCCTGGGGCCAGAGAGATAGCATGGAGGTAAGACATTTGCCTTGCATGCAGATGGACGGTGGTTTGAATCCTGGCATCCCATATGGTCCCCCATTATTGCCAGGAGCGATTTCTGAGCATAGAGCCAGGAGTAATCCCTGAGCGCTGAAGGGTGTGACCCAAAACCAAAACCAAAACCAAAAAAAAAAAAAAAAAAAGACATCCTGATCTGGTGAAGAAAAGAGACCTTTTTTTTCTTTTCTTTTTCCCATAGCGGAGGCTGGACTAGGTTGTGATCAGGGCTTACTCCAGGCTTTGTACACATGGGTCATTCAAGGCAGTGCTTAGGAGACAATATGTAGTGCTGGAGGTGGAACCAGGCTTTGCCATATACAAGGCAGGTGTGTTACCATCTGTACTCTCTCCAGAGCTCTGGTTCTAGACCCTATAATAGCTGCACAACCACAGGTGTTCCTCTAGAAGAATCTGGATAACCAGTCAGAGGGCTTCTCTCTGAGGAAAAACAAGAGAAAAACTAGGCATGTGTCTCAGGGAAATGAACCAGAGAATGTTAGCACATGGTCTGAGACAGATGTCAATATACAGACATTGAACTCCTCTGCTTATATTCTTCTGTACGGTCAGAGGTTTTGGAGATTATGATGGTTCTGGAGGTTAAGGTGATTTCTGATTTCTACATGATTTCCATGACTTCTGACCTTAAGGTTTGGCTGGACGTTATGGAAAATTCACTGCAGCTTTTCTAAAGTAGGCTGTTGGTTAGACAGAATTCTCTGTAAGGATGTTCTACTCAGCACTGACAGCTGCAGGAACCACACACCACAATGACGCTACTGAGTGAGCAGTTAAGATGCAGCCATTGCAACTGAGAAACAGAATTGTCTGTTCTACTTCATTTGAATTTATTTAGGTAGTCACATCTGGCCAATGAGTGCTGGGTTAATGTTATATTCTGCAAGTGAATTCTTCCTATTTTCCTATTTCAAGGGAGAAAAAAACCACACAACATATTCTTGCCTTATTTGAGTTCTCAAATTATCTTTCACAAAATAAAAGGTCAGAGTCATAATACAGTGGGTAAGGTGTTTACAAAAACAAAACAACAAACAAATGAAGGGGGCCCCTGAACTAAGTCAATGGACTAAGTGCAATTGCACACAAGGGGCCTGGATTTGATCCTCATCACACAAAGTACCCCAAAGACCGACAGGAACAACTCCAAGCACAGAGTGGGGACCAATCCTTGAGCACTATCAATTCTTGTGATCCCAAAACAAAATTAGAGCCAGGGAGGAGGGTACCACTCAAAGGGCTAATGTGGATTCTTTGCATGGTCCCCCAGTACCACCAGAACCAAACCCTCTATCTAAGCAACTAGCCACCTCAGGGTGGCCTGATAACAAAAACAAAGAAAATGTTGCCTAAAAAAGATTCTGTTTGATTATCTGTGAGGGTCAAACAAAACACCATAGAAAACTGGCAATGAAGGTGTTCCAGGGTCAGAGAATAGCCAAGGATTACCAGCAGGGATCCAATCTGGGCCAGTTGCATGCAAGGCAAGTGTCTTAACCTCTAAACTGCCTCTCTGGTCTCTGTTCCCATATACACTTTGGAATTTCACTATTGTATGCATATTCTACTCCAGTGGAATATCATGGAGTGGAGTGTCATGGAATATTGAAGGCTGCAAGCTGTGTGCATAAAGACATACCAGTACACCTGGATCCAAAGACATAATGCATGCCAAATAATAAGTTTTTATAGTACTACAAAAATAAATGGCAATAGTGTTAAGGGCAAGAAAGGGCTCAAGTGTATAACAAAACAGAAGCCAAAGAGCTAAAGTGATAGTAGGTAGGTAAGGCATTTACCTTTTACACGCCAACCCAGGTTCTGTTCCCAGCATCCCATACAATCCCTCTCTCACTGCTAGGAGTAAATCCTGAGCAATGCTAGGCATTGCCACGTCCCCAACCTACCCACCAAATAAAACAGAAACCAAGGGTGGTACAGAGAAGAATTTAATTCAACGACAGAAAAACCAGTAGCTAGAAAGCCCTAACCACAGAATTACAAAAGACTCATCCGAGGAGGTCCTAAAAAGAGGCCTGGCAGATTCTGGACTATGTTATGAATGTTTGTGTCTGCCCCAGGTACAGAAGTTGAAATCCTACAGCCCAAAGGTAATGATACTGGAGGAAGGTACCTCTACCCTGTGATGAGATGCCCATGAATGGGATCACTGCTTATGAAAGAGGTGTCACAGTATGCCTGAGTCTCTTCTGCCACATGACGACACAAGGTAGACTAAGACGCTCTCTAAGCTAAGACTATGAATAAAGGAACTGAACTCAAAACACCACCATCTTACAGGAGAGGGCAGCAAGAAAGTCCCCAAGGTAAATACAATGCAATTTTCTCTAGCCAAGTCATCAAAAAAGAACTCCAAGCAAACTTCTCATGATCGACAAAATTTAAGTGATCTAAAATGGGAACCTGGCAACCCCCATTCCCAACCCTCCTAATAAGATGAAACTTCTGGGCTGTATTGTTCTTCATCAATTAACAGTGACTCTCTCAGCCACTATCAACAAGAAGCCGTCTTATATTATTAAAAATCACAATCCAGGGGCCGGAGAGATAGCATGGAGGTAAGGCATTTGCCTTGCATGCAGAAGGACGGTGGTTTGAATTCCGGCATCCCATATGGCCCCCCCCAAGCCTTCCAGGAGTGATTTCTGAGCATAGAGCCAGAAGTAACCCCTGAGCACTGCAGGGTGTGACACAAAAACAAAAAAAACAAAATCACAATCCAGTAGGGAATGGCTCTTTATTTGGGGGGGGGGGGACACCTGGCGGCAATGACAGGTTACTCCTGGCTCTGTAACTCAGAAATTGCTCCTGGCAGGCTTGGGGGGACCATATGGGATACCAGGGATCAAACCCAGATACATCTTGGGTCAGCAGAGTGCAAGGCAAACGCCCGACCGCTTCAGCCCCTGGCTCTTTGGGAAGGACAAACCACTAAGGCCACACACAGTACTTTTTCACTTGCTCTTGGTGAGCAGTTTCACCTTCCTCCAAGGCTTCACCTTCCCGCATAATGTTCCTCTCTGGTGATGGTGGTGCTCATTTTCCAACTCCCTGCAAATCGTTTAGCTCTTGCTATACGATGTGATTCATTTCATTTTGAACACAAGAACTTGTTTACCTTGAACTAGGAAAGAAGCTAAACTAAGAAAGATGCTAATGAAAAATAAATGAATCAGTAACCGGGGAGGGTAAGGAGAACTAAATGTGGTGAGTCAAAGGTCTCAGGACCTCCGGGTCATCTGTGCCTGGAAGAGCTGCTGAGACCCTCCCCAAGCAAGCAGCAAACAAAAGGGGTACAGAGACTCTACAACTCCCACTGCAAGCCATTCCCCCACCTTCTCTGTGAGGTGCCCCCTCTGTGCAAGAGTCTGGGCTCAGGAAGAGACACAACACAGCTAAAGAAACAGTCAACTGGAACTCCAAACCAGCCACATTTTCCCTAAATCATACTCACACCTATCCAAATAAGAAAAACAAATGACCTCCAAGTCATTCTTTATATTTGAGGGAGAGAAAAATAATTTTTTGGGTCACACCCAACAGTGCTCAGGGGTCACTCCTGGCAGGCTCGGAGGACCATATGGGATGCCGGGATTCGAACCACCGACCTTCTGCATGAAAGGCAAATGCCTAACCTCCGTGCTATCTCTGCAGCCCCAGAAAAATAAATTTTGTTTTATTTTTCCAAATCTACTCATCATGGGGCCAGAGAGATAGCATGGAGGTAAGGCATTTGACTTTCGTATAGAAGGCCATTGGTTCAAATCCTGGCATCCCATATGGTCCTCCATGCCTGCCAGGAGCGATTTCTGAGCGTAGCACCAGAAGTAACCCCTGACTGCTTCTGGGTGACCCCAAAAAAAAAAAAACAAAAAAAAAAAACTACTCATCACCAACTTATTATTTGGGATTGAGGGGACAGGTAGGTTTGAGCCACACCTGGTGGTGCTCAGGGCTTACTCCTGTCTCTGTGTTCAGGGGCTACTGCTGGTGGTGCTCCAGGGATCATATATGATACCAACAACACAATCAGGGTTGGCTGCCTACAAGGCAAGCATCTTAAACTCTGTATCATCTCTCTAAACAAGTTTTGGTTTTGGGAGGGAGTGTAGAGTTTGAACCACACAGTGCTCAGTAGCTGGCTCTGTAATTAGGAGTGACCTTGATGGTGCTTCGGGACCATTTATGGTGTTGGAGATTGAACTTGGGTCACAGGACGCAAGGCAAGAACCTTACTTTTTTAGGGAGGGGGGGCACCCGTTTGATGCTCAGGGGTTACAACTCCTGGCTATGCACTCAGAAATCGCTCCTGACTTGGGGGGACCATATGGGACTCGGGGGATCGAATCACGGTTAGTCCTAGGCTATTGCTTGCAAGGGAGACGTCTTACCTCTAGCACCTTTAGCACCACCACTCTGGCCCCAAGCACCTTACTTTTATACTATCTTTCTGGCTCCTCTCATTAATTTACTGCCTGACAAGTAGGCACTCCTTTGTTAATAGAGCAAATGGTCTCTATGTTACAACAAAAACAAGCCTCATTCTAATTACAGTCTCTGCTCTTACAAACCAGAGTCATTTGCTTTTCAAAGTACCCTTCTTGACTTCCTGAGTTGCCCCCTTAAATTCTTCATATTGCCAAGCTGCACACAATATTTGTCCCAGAGGATGCAGGGGGTGATCTCCACAGATACAAGTGGACAAGATCTCAGAAAGTGTGAGCATATTTTTCTATCAGAAAGCAATTTATAGAGGGCTGAAGAAACAGAAGATTTCAGAGTGCCTGCTTTGCCGGTATATGGTCATGAGTTCAAAACCAAGATGCCCCATGTGCACAGAATGCAATTCTGGGGACCCGAGAGACAGCATAGAGGTTAAGGTGCTTGTCTTAAATGTGGCAGAGTCCCATGGGCCCGGAGAGATAGCACAGCGGCGTTTGCCTTGCAAGCAGCCAATCCAGGACCAAAGGTGGTTGGTTCGAATCCCAGTGTCCCATATGGTCCCCTGTGCCTGCCAGGAGCTATTTCTGAGCAGACAGCCAGGAGTAACCCCTGAGCATTGCCGGGTGTGGCCCAAAAAAACAAAAACAAACAAACAAACAAAATGTGGCAGAGTCCTGATCCTTATTCAACCCCTCTAAGGTACATGGATCAAGGACAGTCTTTGGCCCTAATACCTCCTCTCCCAAAGAGAAACAAATCAAACCAGAGTGCAATTCTAATCTGCTGTTTGAGCCTCCCTGTATGCCACCTGCAAACCCTAGCACCACAAACAACTTCAGGTTGCACCAGTCAAGTGTGGGTGAACACGATCAGAATAGGTGAGAACACTGCAGCTGAAAAGGTATGTACACCCCATGACTTGAAAGTGTGGCCTCTGTAATGTCATTTGTGAGTATCACAGCAACCCCTGGTAAGCATCCCAGTTCTGGCCATGTACCTCCACTAAAAGTGTTTGTCCTAGGCCAGAGAGACAGAATGGAGGTAAGGCATTTGCCTTTCATGCAGAAGGTCATTGGTTCGAATCTTGGCATCCCATATGGTCCCCTGAGCCTGCCAGGAGTGATTTTTGAGCGTGGAGCCAGGAGTGACCCCTGAGCACTGCTGGGTGTGACCCAAAAACCAAAAAAAAAAAAAAGAAAAAAAAAGTGTTTGTTCAGCAAGCACATGTGTAAGCGCTACAACTGCAGGAGTGCAGACCTCAGGGGGCACTGTGCCCAAATGTGCAAGTACAACAACCTGGGTGCGACCGCCAGTGAGCCACAGAGCTGCCAATATGAGAGTGCCACAGTCAGGCTGGTTTGCAACCCCCAGGCCCTGCAGCAGCAACAATGATAGAGAGATGGGGAGGAGGGATGGAAATAAATGTGACTTGAACAAAACAGAAAAACAAACTAAGTGTATAACTCATTTGAATAGTTTAGTAGTTTATGGAACACCAGCTGGGTGATGGATAAGACCAAGGATTCAGGGCCGAGTGGCTCCCATGATCAGCCTCAGCATGGAAACTTGTAACTGTGACTCATATCTTGTAACCAATGCCACTAAAAACAACATCTCAGAACTGCAAAGCCCCTTGATCAAGACAGAATTTGGAGTATTGTCCTGGCTCCAAACCAAAAAGCATAGGGCTGAACAAAATAAAACCAAGCTTGCGCATGTAAATCCATACTGTTCTCTATTTCACTTCCAAATGTACGTTGGCTGGAATGATGTGCCATGGGTTCTGCACAACATCTTCTCTCAACCCAACTCAAACTCATCTTCACACAGCCATGTGGGGGGTGGTGGTAGTGGTGGGGTGGTGATAGTGGGTGTGTCTGTGTGTGAGTGTGGGTGTGTGTGTGTGTGTGTGTGTGTGTGTGTGTGTGTGTGTGTGTGTGTGTGTACCAGGACCTGGGATGTGGTCCAAATGGTGAGAGCACATGTTCTGCATGCAGATCTATGCTTGAGCCCTGGTACCAAAGAATCCACTAAACACAAGGTGTCACTTCTCCATCTCTTCCCCTGCCCCCATCCCTGTCCCAACCACCTCCTGCCCCGAGACTCCACTTGTTCACTAAAACTCCTAGGGCTCGAGAGGAGATTTGACTATTTTTTCTCCAGCATTGACTCAGCCTCATTAGTAAGTACCCTGGGACTATTTATACGCCAAGCCTGAAGTCAAGGAGGTCCATTCTTGTACAGGGTGCTCTGTGGTGCCTAGGGAGTATTCAGGGGGTGGGAGGATGCTTCATCAGTTCTCAGTTCTCTCACAGGCTTGAGCTCTCATATGTCCTGGAATAATTTTGGGTGCTAGGGCTCAAACCCAGGACTGCATGCGTGAGGCAGGAGTTCTACCACCAAACTGTCTCCCTGGCCCCAGACATTTTTGTTCAGTTCAGGATTCAATATGCTAACAGAGAAATTACTCAACAGCTATGGTAAATTCAAAGACCTTAAGATGAGCCCCCTTGATCTGTAGATAAACATGCCTCCTACCCAAGCAAGAGACTTGCCCGGGACTTCTTAACAATGTGTAGGAAGCCCACACAATCTCCCTCCAAAAGAAAAGAATAAAGAATCATAGCCTGGCAAAAGGCACATGGGGGCTTAGCTCTCCACTCTTCACTCCTCCAGAGAATTCCAGGTAGCAGAACCATGGGAAACTGCCAATATTCACCATTACTGACTTATACAAATGACAAGTTCATAGATTTCAACCCAACCTAGAAAAACAATTTTGTGAGCAACTAAAGAAAAATAAATTTTTAGAGTGTAGTAAAATCTTAGATTTGGTGGCATGTCACCAACATCAATCTAAAGCAGGGGTCTCAAACTCAATTTACCTGGGGGCCACAGGAGGCAAAGTCGGGGTGATCCTTGAGTGCAAACTCAGTAGTAAGCCTTGAACATTGGAGGGTGTGACCCAAACAACTAAAATAAAACAAAACAAAGAAAGATTCCTCTAAGGCAGGGCCACAAAATGTTGTATGGAGGGCCGCAAACGGCCCGCGGGCCACGAGTTTGAGACCCCTGAAAGTCTTGAGGTTTATGAAATAGTCTATTATGTTTATCTAACACTTCCTTCATCTTCTTCACTCAGACTGCAGTCCCCAAAAATCATTGGAAGGACAAGAATAAAGAGAAAGGTGTTAAAACAAACAAGCAAAAACAAAAACAAAAACAAAGGAAAGAAATACCCTTTTCTAACTCTCAGGGCTGGCTCTCAAGCAATTTTACAACCTTAAGAAAAAACAAATAGGGGCCAGAGAGATAGCACAGCGGTAGGGCGTTTGCCTTGCAAGCCGCAGACCCAAGACTACTGGTGGTTCGAATCCCAGCATCCCTTATGGTCCCGTGTCTGCCAGGAGTGATTTCTGAGCACAGAGACAGGAATAAGCCCTGAGTGACACCGGGTGTGCCCCGAAAACCATAAGAAAGGAAAGAAAGGAAAGGGAGGGAGGGAGGGAGGGAGGGAGGGAGGGAGGGAGGGAGGGAGGGAGGGAGGGAGGGAGGGAAGGAAGGAGAGAGAGAGAGAGAAAGGAAGGAAGGAAGGAAGGAAGGAAGGAAGGAAGGAAGGAAGGAAGGAAGGAAGGAAGGAAGGAAGGAAGGAAGGAAGGAAGGAAGGAAGGAAGGAAGGAAGGAAGGAAGAAAGGAAGAAAGGAAGAAAGGAAGAAAGGAAGAAAGGAAGAAAGGAAGAAAGGAAGAAAGGAAGAAAGGAAGAAAGAAAGAAAGAAAGAAAGGAAGAAAGAAAGAAAGAAAGAAAGAAAGAAAGAAAGAAAGAAAGAAAGAAAGAAAGAAAGAAAGAAAGAAAGAAAGAAAGAAAGAAAGAAAGAAAGAAAGAAAGAAAGAAAGAAAGAAAGAAAGAAAGAGAAAGAAAGAGAAAGAGAAAGAGAGAGAGAAAGAGAGAGAGAAAGAGAGAGAGAAAGAGAGAGAGAAAGAGAGAGAGAAAGAGAGAGAGAAAGAGAGAGAGAAAGAGAGAGAAAGAAAGAAAGAAAGAAAGAAAGAAAGAAAGAAAGAAAGAAAGAAAGAAAGAAAGAAAGAAAGAAAGAAAGAAAGAAAGAAAGAAAGAAAGAAAGAAAGAAAGAAAGAAAGAGAAAGAGAGAGAGAAAGAGAGAGAGAAAGAGAGAGAGAAAGAGAGAGAGAAAGAGAGAGAAAGAGAGAGAGAAAGAGAGAGAGAAAGAAAGAAAGAAAGAAAGAAAGAAAGAAAAAGAAAGAAAGAAAGAAAGAAAGAAAGAAAGAAAGAAAGAAAGAAAGAAAGAAAGAAAGAAAGAAAGAAAGAAAGAAAGAAAGAAAGAAAGAAAGAAAGAAAGAAAGAAAGAAAGAAAGAAAGAAAGAGAAAGAAAGAGAAAGAGAGAGAGAAAGAGAGAGAGAAAGAGAGAGAGAAAGAGAGAGAGAAAGAGAGAGAAAGAGAGAGAGAAAGAGAGAGAGAAAGAGAGAGAGAAAGAGAGAGAAAGAAAGAAAGAAAGAAAGAAAGAAAGAAAGAAAGAAAGAAAGAAAGAAAGAAAGAAAGAAAGAAAGAAAGAAAGAAAGAAAGAAAGAAAGAAAGAAAGAAAGAAAGAAAGAAAGAAAGAAAGAAAGAAAGAAAGAAAGAAAGAAAGAAAGAAAGAGTTCTCTGGATTGATATGGAATGCAAGCCATACCCCTCTCAAGCTGTGGCTGGGCGAGTGGCTAGAGGGCAAAGCCATAACCCAGAAGGATCCCAACACCCCTCAAGATGAGTGAGCGACTGGGTTTTATAGACATTGGATATCAGGATTGTGGTGAGGGGCTTTCTAAAATTAATCATGAATGGATGGACTCAGGAAGGAGGAACCTCTCGTACCCTGCCCTTCCTGCCAGCATCCAACTGTCTTTTGGGGCTGTACCCTGTCTGGCTCCAGCCAGCAACCTTCACACCCTAATCTCATCTCATCTCATCACACTTTCCAATGAACAGGGCCCCTGGAGTTGTGCAACATGCCGTCTCTTTCTGCATGGATGCAGAGAAGTTTCTAGGGGTTCTAATAATAGTGGGCAAATGTCCAAAGAAGATCTAAAGGGAAGCAGAAACCTGATACAATCATCATCAGGACCAGGCAGGGAAATACTTAGATCTGGTTTTGGGAAAATCCTGTCTCCTAAAACTGACCCCCAACTATCTTATACTGTGACTTCGGAACATCTTTTCTGTTTATTTCTTTGTCACTTCCAAAGCTCATTCTCATTAGTGGTAGGTTTCCATTAACTCCTAATTCAAAAGAAGCTTTAAATACACACGTTCTCAAACATGTTTTCTTCTTTTTTTTTTTTTTTTTTTTTTTTTTTTTGTGGTTTTTGGGTCACACCCGGCACTGCTCAGGGGTTATTCCTGGCTCCGTGCTCAGAAATTGCTCCTGGCAGGCACGGGGGACCATATGGGACGCTGGGATTCGAACCGATGACCTTCTGCATGAAAGGCAAACGCCTTACCTCCATGCTATCTCTCCAGCCCCATGTTTTCTTCTTTTAATTGTCAAAACTCGGAACCAGAAAAATTAACTCAAGCCAGAGAAGATTATCTTCATAAACATTATGTTCTTAATAGAACCAAACTGCTCTTTTCCCTTCAGCAAAATAGAACGGAACTGTGTGATGCCTTTGTACTTGGTTTTCAAAATGTGAATGGGAACACTTTTCCCAAGTCATAAATATACAAAAGAACCAAACAAGATCACAAAAAAACATGGAAATGAAAAAATTTCTCTCTGCTGAAAGGATCTGTTCTTTGTTGATAAAGGGAGGTTCAAACATATTTTAAATATTTTTCAACAAAAGCCTGGCCAATGTCCCTTAATCCATCCATCCAGTTCCACTTGCAGAGCGGGCAGCTGCTACATCCAGAAGGGAGGGCCTACAGTATTTCCTCAGTGGCCCACATTCCTGGGGTACACAGGTCTTAGCAAAGTTAATGGCGATTTTCAACGTCCCATGCGATTACAAGGACATCTTGGCAAGAATCAAACTATAACGAAGGGTAATGTTTGGGGGCCCTGAGCATTCCAGCTTTTCTTGGCCCTGTCTTTGAGCTGCGTTGTACAAATAGGCAGTTGTGGGAGGGGGAGGACCCACAGGAAGGTCCCAAGGAGAAAGCACTTGGGAGAATACGAAGTCAAGTCCACCTCGCTGACTCAGTGCTCTTGACTTCGCAGGAAAGGGGATCAAGTGGAGTCTGATGAGATTTCAACATCTCCATCAATATCGGGGAAGAGGAATGAGTAGCAAGATGAATGTAGATACATGAGTCCTGCTGGAAGATACCAGTCCAACCTTGTAATCCTCCTCAGTGGGGGCATCCACAGAATTCTGATCAGGACTCCCATACAATACCCTGGGAGATCATATATGGGGTGATCTGTAGAACAAACAGCAAGGAGAGAAGAGAACCACGGGGCCACAGAATCAGCAGTCTGCAGTGGCCTTGGAACAACCAAGTATCATAAACTGGTACAAATACAGTTATAAAATCAGCCATCCAGGTATCTAAGGGCTGTGAAAGAGAATCTATTCCCTTGCCTTTTCCTAGTTTCCTGTGGGTTGCTAGCAATCTGTGGGATTCCCTGAGTTATAGGATCCTATAAACTGCCTCCCATCTTCAGATGATGCTCTCCCTCTGCATGTATCTATGCCCAAATTCCGCATTTCACCTACTGTGACCTCATTTTGATTACCCCTGTAAAGACTTTACTTACAAATAAATGGTACTTGCCCGAAGAGATAGCTCAGCGGCGTTTGCCTTGCAAGCAGCCGATCCAGGACCAAAGGTGGTTGGTTCGGATCCCGGTGTCCCATATGGTCCCCCGTGCCTGCCAGAAGCTATTTCTGAGCAGATAGCCAGGAGTAACCTCTGAGCAACGCTGGGTGTGGCCCAAAAACAACAACAACAACAACAACAAATAAATAAATAAATAAATAAATAAATAAATAAATAAATGGTACACTATGAACAAGGGAGTGTTAGAGATTTCCATATCTCCCCACGCATAGAATTAGGGAGAAGACTCAACTTAACCCATGAAAGAACCTTCAAGAGAAGGGGATGGGGAGCAGAGAAAGAGGGGACCCTAGCATTTTAGCATATTCATTCTCAGCACCCTTTCCAATAGTTAACAAGAGAAACCAAAAGTCTGTATCACAATGCAGAAATAAGCAAAGTAAATTTTTTTTATAGTCAGTGAAAAGTATGGGAGAGAAACACAGGCAAGGTGCCACCTGAGGGGGAAAGAAGAAAAAATGAGGTGTAAAATGATACATTCATACACTATTTTTGGCAGAGGGTTGCTGCCAGTAGCTATACAGTAGACTCTCAAGAGTTTGGCAAGATATAAAAGAGGACAAGCCCCAAAATACATTAATGGCCTGGCTATGGCTGTAGATCGAGTCATAATTGGCTGGGAAATAGGGCTCACCTTACAATTCCCTGAATTGCTAAGTTTGAGTCTCCTCCATTCAGTGAGGCAAAATGGCAAAGAGCAGGTCATGGCCAGCGACTGGTCTGGGCTTGAAGTAGATCAGTCAAGTTACTCAGCGGCCCTGAGTAATGCAGATAGAAGAGGGCCTCCAAGGATCACTGCCATTTCAAAACTCAAAACATGACTATAGGAAACCTCCACATTTGGCAATGGTGGTACTTTTCCTAAAGTTAAGAAAAATAGGGGTGGGCCCAGAGAGATAGCACAGCGGCATTTGCCTTGCAAGCAGCCGATCCAGGACCAAAGGTGGTTGGTTGGAATCCTGGTGTCCCAAATGGTCCCCTGTGCCTGCCAGGAGCTATTTCTGAGCAGACAGCCAGGAGTAACCCCTGAGCACCACCGGGTGTGGCCCAAAAACCAAAAAAAAAAAAAAAAAAAAAAAGTGTGCTGGTCAAAAGTCTTGGACACTGAGTATGTACCGGTATACAGAAGTCCTGGTAGGTAAGTAGTGGGGGGAGAGGGGGAGAGGGAGAGAGGGAGGGAGGGAGGGAGGGAGGGAGGGAGAGAGAGAGAGAGAGAGAGAGAGAGAGAGAGAGAGAGAGAGAGAGAGAGAGAGAGAGAGAGAGAGAGAGAGAGAGAGAGAGTAGAAAGAGAAGTGCAGAAAGAGAGACCAGATTTTGGGGGGGGAGGGAGGGAGAGAAAGAGGAGAGAGAAGGAGAGGGAGAGAGGGGGAGAGGAAGAGAGAGGAGAGGGGGAGAGAGAGAGAGAGAGAAGGGAGACGGGGAGAGGGAGAGAGAGAGAGGTGCAGAAAGATAGAAACCAGATTTGTGTGTGCAGATCTTCACCTTTTCAGGGAAACTGAGGGCAAAACTAATCAAACTATTATCTATCTTTTACAATGTGTTGATATTTTCATTAAAGATGTAAAAGGTAGTTGTGTGAATCAAGGTGAGGGCACCCAATTGCAGTAGATTACTATATACTTGCAAGTTTTAAAAAAAGTCATGGTATAGTAGGTCTGCAAATATAAAACAACAACCAAATAGTATTGCAAATTATGCTTCTTCAATAAAAAATTAATCAAAAGAAAAAATTTCAGACTGGAGAATGGTTCAACAAGCTGAGTGCATGTTTTGCATGATCCTCAAGCAATGCTGAGAGTGAATGACTCTTGATCATAGAACTAGTCACCTCCAAGCACCACCAGATATAGGACAAAAACAAATAGGTCTCTGGGGCCAGGAAGACAGTTCAAAGTGGAGTTCATGCTTTGTGTGTAGGAGGCCCAGATTTGAGCCCAAGAACAACATGGTCCCCAGAGATTCCCCCAGGAACAACCTCCCAGCACCAACCCAAGAGTAGCCCTGTGCACTACCAAAGGTGACCCAAAAACCAAAACTAAATTGTTTAAATTTCACTTTAGTTTGGTTTTTGGGTCACAGCCAGTGGTACTTGGGGCATACTCCTGGCTTTGTACTCAAGAGTTACTCCTGACAGCCTCAGGGTACCTACCATATGTAGTACTGAGGATAAAAAATAAGCAAAGCAAATGTCCTACCCACCATACTATCACTTCAGGCCCTAAAACTAAAAAAAAAAAAAAGTTTCCTTGAGGCTGGAGCAATAGCATAGCGGTAGGACATTTGCCTTGCATGCAGCTGACTCAGGACAGATGGTAACTGGAATCCTGGCACTCCATAAGATTCCCCGTGCCTGCCAGGAGCGATTTCTGAGTGCAAAGTCAGGAGTAACCCCTGAGCACCACCGAGTGTGACCCAAAAACCAAAAACAAAAAAGTTTCCTTTAGGATCCAGAAAGATAATACAGGAGGTTAAGGCACTTGCCTGGCATGTGACCAGCCCCAGTTTCATCCTCAGCACAGTATATGCTTCCCCGAGTACCTGATGTTGCTTTCATGAATGGTTGCCTTTAGAGTCTAAGAGCTAAAAAGATATCTGAAATGGTAGAACATATGCATGAGGTACCAAGTTTGACCCCAATACAGGATGCCCCCATCAGCATCAATAGGAGTGGCCCTAGTGGCTCCCAGAATGCTGATTGGAGCTAACAATGAATCTGCATAACCAGTCTGAACACTGAATCTTCTGCCCCTCACTGCTAGGGCAAGCACAACCTGGAGTTTGCTCTGAAACCCCTAAGCACTGCTTAAGAGATCTAAGGAACTAAGAGACCTCCAAATAAAACAAAATAAAATATGAGTATAAATGGACACTGAACAGAGGCTGGAGCAGTGGCACAGGGCATAAGGCATCTGCCTTGCATGCACTAGGCCTAGGACATACTGTGGTTCGATCCTCTAGGATCCCATTTGGTCCCCCAAGCTGGGGCGATTTCTGAGCATAGGGCCAGGAGTAACCCCTGCGCATCACTGGGTGTGGCCCCAAAACAAACAAAAACAAAAACAAAAAAAGGACACTGCAAGTCAAAGCAGTCACTGTCATAGAACACCATTTTCTGGGTTGGGGGTTTGGGCCACACTGGCGGTGCTCAGGGATCATTCCTGGCGGGCTTGGAAAACATATGAAACACGCCTACCTGCTGTACTATCTTTACATTATCATTAGTTGGCCCCCAGAGAATACCATTTTTACTTAAAAGGACATCTAATAAACTATGGTTATACAAATGGGTACAGAGTAAATATTTTCTAAAAATTGAATAAAGTAAGCTTGAAATTTCAAGGAAAACAACTGACAATATTTGTTATTAAAAAAAATTGTGGGTAGGGACTGTAGCAATAGTACAGCAAGCAGGGCAGTAATCTTGCAATGTAGCCTACCCTAGTTCAATTCCCAGCATCCCAGATGGTCCCTGACCTACCAGGAGTGATTCCTAAATACTGAGCCAGGAGAGACTGCCCGGAGCACCACCATATGTGATCCCAAAACAAAACAATACAAACAAAAATTTGTGAAATGTATCTACCACCAAGACCTTGAGGAAATAGCATAACTTTTAAGGCTTTCCTATCTTCAAGAGAATATTATCAAATGTGATTTTCCTCAATTTATAATGAAATGTGTGAGCATTTTAAAGAGCAGTATAAATCAGTGAATTCATCTTTTCTAATTAACGAATGAATTTCAATGTAAAATATCAGCAAAAAAAGATGCAAATACTGATGTGATTTCAGGTTTCACACTGCAAGTAGCTTCTAATAAACCTTTCTCTCTTTTTTTTTTTGTCTTTTTTGTTTGTTTTTCAGGCCACACCCATTTGATGCTCAGGGGTTACTCCTGGCTAAGTGCTCAGAAATTGCCCCTGGCTTGGGGGGGACCATATGGGACACCAGGGGATCGAACTGCGGTCTTTCCTTGGCTAGCGCTTGCAAGGCAGACACCTTACCTCTAGCGCCACCTCGCCGGCCTCTAATAAACCTTTCTGTACAGTGCAGGCTTTGCATTATCTGAAGCCCAAAGTTTAAGCACTGAAGTGAGGAAATTGGAATCCTCATACAAAACTAGTGAGAATGTAAAATATTAGTCCAGGGGTGGCGAACAAGTTCGACACAAAGAGCCAAAATTTTAAACTGTGAGAGTTAGAGAGCCACACCACGCAGTGACCTGCCAAAACAGACAAACACACAAAAGCATCTAATTTTAACAATAATATATTAAACACATATTGCATTTTGCCATTTTGAGTGAGGGTCAAAATCCTGCAGTGATGGTGAGGGTGTACTGCGTCCTCCACACTAAGAACTAACGGCAAGAGGTGACACAACATGTGACACACAGGTGTGTCCCCCCAACTCGCTGGCCCGTGCAGTTGTTTCCGAGGGATGGGAGACGAGGGAGGGGGGGATCGGAGATCTCTCCTCAGAGGTCCCTCCTCAGAAGCAGCAGAACAAAATCCAAACTTGGCCAAGAGCCACAGTATACAAAATAATGATAAAAAGCAAAGAGCCCCCAGAGAGATAGCACAGCGTTTGCCTTGCAAGCAGCCGATCCAGGACCTAAGGTGGTTGGTTCGAATCCCGGTGTCCCATATCCATATGGTCCCCCATGCCTGCCAGGAGCTATTTCTGAGCAGACAGCCAGGAGTAACCCCTGAGCACCACCGGGTGTGGCCCAAAAACCAAAAAAAAAAAAAAAAAAAAAAGAAAGAAAGAAAGAAGAGGAAGCACACATAGGTATTTGGAAAAAAAAAATGTTTGGGGAATTAAAAAAAAGCAAAGAGCCGCATTCATTTTGGCCAGGAGCCGAGTATTCGCCACCCCTGTATTAGTCACTTTAAAACACAGTTTGGCGGGGGCCGGAGAGATAGCACAGTGGTGTTTGCCTTGCAAGCAGCCAACCCAGAACCTAAGGTGGTTGGTTCGAATCCGGCGTCCCATATGGTCCCCCGTGCCTGCCAAGAGCTATTTCTGAGCAGACAGCCAGGAGTAACCCCTGAGCGCAGCCGGATGTGGCCCAAAAACTCAAAAAAAAAAAGAAAAAGAAAAAGAAAAAAGTTTAAGAACTACCCAAAACATCAGCTGATACACAAATAGAACGTGGCATCTTTTAAAATGCAACATACTAGTATTCAAAGTTGATAGAGGGTTATAACAAAGTACATGTTGAGGGGCCAGAGAGATAGCATGGAGGTAGGGCATTTGCCTTGCATGCAGAAGGACGGTAATTTGAGTCCTGGCATCCCATATGGTCCCCTGAGCCTGCCAGAAGCGATTTCTGAATGGAGAGCCAGGAGTAACCCCTGAGGGCTGCTGGGTGTGACCCCCCCCCCAAAAAAAAAAACCAAAATAAATAAATAAAGTACATGTTGAAAGAAAAGTACATAAGAAAACACCTGTAGGTTCCCATTATAATTCAGTTAAATGATTCCTCAATGAAAACTGCATTAAAACACTGAACCCTCTCTTGGGGCCTGAGAGATACTACAGTGGGTAGGGTATTTGCCTTACAAGTGGCTGGATGGGGTTTGATCCCTGGCGTTCCCTTATGGTCCCTGGAGCAACAAAATTGAACCCTCTAAAGAGAGCCAATCCTAACTTTACCCAGTCCATGCCACATGATGAACCCAACAGTTTACCCACATTCATGAGTTCTGAAACAGTCTTTCCAAATCTTCCTAGGAAATGAGTGCTGTTATTTATCTACCTCCAGGGCTTATATGTCTTCCAAGTTATTAGTGGCAGTGAGGACTGAGGAAGCCTGAGGCTTGTCTGTTCATGATTTCATAGCTACTCATCCCCTACTCAACCAACCTCACAGCCAAGTTCACTTCAATGGACAGTCCAGACCTTTCTGACCTTAAGAGTTGGTCATTCATCTGTTGATGCCAAACATACAAAACCCACTCTCAATCCTCAAAATCCCAAAGCCTCTAGACAGCTTGCTAATAATACAGCAGTTAAGGTGCTTGCCTTACATGCAGCAAGCCCTGGCACAGCATTCTGTCCCACAAGCTCCACCATGAGTGTGCCCTAAGTCTTCAGCATAGCTTGGGTATGTTTGGCCCCAAAACAAAAACAAACATATAAACCTACCCTTTGCTCACACTTCTCATTCTTCCTAAATTACAAATTGTTTTCAAATAAAAATATCATCACAAATAGTAGTTGGTTTCAAACCTCAACAAACAGAAGAGCTATCAAAGCCCGATGACAATGAATCACATTTAGTGAATGTACAATGTACCTAGGTTACCTAAAACAATCTACCTGAACACTGATTATATGAACTGTTGCACCATATAGAATACAGTATACTTTTTTACTAAGTTCCTCGCTAAAGAATAAAAGTTCTTTTTTGCAGCTTCTTAAAGTCACAAGGCCATTTTCTCACACAAATAATGACAGTGACTTTAATTTTTTTTTTTTTTTTTTTTTGTCTTTTGGGTCACACCCGGCAGAGCTCAGGGGTTAGTCCTGGCTCTATGCTCAGAAATCGCCCCTGGCAGGTACAGAGGATCATATGGGTGATATGGGGTGCAGGGATTTGAACCACCATCCTTCTGCATGAAAGGCAAGCGCCTTACCTCCATGCTATCTCTCCGGCCCCAGTGACTTAAATTTTTAAAACAAAAACATTCTAATGACAAAAGAGAACAAGAGCAGAGTTTTTTGGGGGAGGGGGATTTTTGGGTCACGCCCAGCAGGGGTTACTCCTGACTGCACTCAGAAAGCTCTCCTGGCAGGCTAGGGGGACCTAATGGGATGCGGGGATTCAAACCACCATCCTTCCTGTATTAGCTGCTTGTAAGGCAAATGCCCTACTGCTGTGCTATCTCTCCAGCCTCAGCAGAGTTTTTCTAATTCACCTATTTTAAATTGGGCTGAAAAAGATAGTATAGAGAGGTTAAGGTGCTTGTGCTGACCCGTTTTTCTCAGGCATCATTATGTTTCCCCTGCATCACCAAGTACGATCCCCTGAGGCCTCTGAGTACGCCAGGCTGGGCAGTCCCTGGTACTTCAAGGCCCAAGCAGTATTGCATCCTTGGTAACTGGCATTGAACCACCAGCCTGGTGGCCAAGAAATCCCCAAGAGGCCTCCAGGCCTCCTGAGCACTGCTTATAACCCTCCCACAAAAGAATAACGATAAAATAGAAATAAAAACTTATATTTGGCCCAGGAAATGGCTCAGTGGTTAAAGATGGCAACCTTGAGAGTGTGAGGCTGAGTTCCCTAGGACAGACCACATATGCCAAGTCCTGGAAGCCCTGCTACCTGGAAGCCCAGATGCCTCAGGAGAATGAAAGGTCTCTAAGGAACACAGCAACTAAAAATATGTTTGAATTCTTTGGTCAAAATCCTCCACCCCCAGAACAAACTATAAAAACCAAAGCCACCCCCAGGGAGTATTACCAGAATGTGTATCCTACAAATGAGTATGCCCCCAGCCCTGTGATAACCGAGGCCAAGTGTGCAACCATCACAACCAGACGTGTGATTCTCCAATAAGAACCACAACTAAGTGTAGATAAGAAAAGATGGACGGACACACACACACACACACACACACACACACACACAGAGAGAGAGAGAGAGAGAGAGAGAGAGAGAGAGAGAGAGAGAGAGAGAGAGAGAGAGAGAGAGAGAGAGAGAGAGAGAGAGAGAGAGAGAAATAAAGCTAAGGGAAGAAAGAAATAAAATGATTTTTGGTACCAAGGACTGAAACCAGAACCTCATACACCTACCAATAAGCAACATTTCTAGCTCCAAAACACTTAGCACTAGATGAAAAGTGAGAATGATGCCTGGCTCAATTCCTATGGAGAATAGAGATTTCTAAAATATTAAAAAACATAAAAACAAAAAACTAAGACTCAGGGGTTGAAGAGATAGCTCAGTGGGTAGGTGTTTGTCTTGCACGAAGCCGAACCAGTTTGGATCCCAGGCATCCCTGAGCCTTCCAGGAGTAATTTCTGAGTGCAGAATCAGAAGTAACCTCTGAGAACCACTGTTGTGGCTCCCCAAAATAACTGACTGGAGCTCCCATATAATCCAAGAGTTCTACTGGCATCTATGCTCAAACGTAATTCAAAAAGATAGGGGGCCAAAGAAATAGTTTGGTGGGTAAGGCTCTTTCTTGCACATAGGAAAGAAGGAAGAAAGAGAGGGAGGGAGGGAGGGAGGGAGGGAGGGAGGGAGGGAGGGAGGGAGGGAGGGAGGAAGGAAGGAAGGAAGGAAGGAAGGAAGGAAGGAAGGAAGGAAGGAAGGAAGGAAGGAAGGAAGGAAGGAAGGAAGGAAGGAAGGAAGGAAGGAAGGAAGGAAGTCTATTTAATACAAGTATATTTAATACAATAGGAAAAAAGGTTGTGTTATATGCGCAAAGGAACAAGAAGTTGGATGCAAGTTCCATTCTATGTGTGATGGAAAAGAAGTTATGTTATTGCACATAAGAAAGATGAAATCATGTGATTTACTGCATCCTAGACAGCATCACGTTAATTAAACTAACTGGTCAAACACTAGATGTTCACACGGATCTGTGTTTAGAGAGTAATAAGATAAAGTAACAGAAAGTATTGAATGGTAGGAAACCCTTGCTCTAAATTATACAAATAAAAATGCCAAGAAGAAAAGGGAAAGGACGGGGGTGGAACATATGAGGCAGACTGATGATAAATAGGGCAGTGATCAAGAGTCTTTGGACATTTTGTTTTTAGGTGCTCAAGACTTAGTCCTAGCTCTGCACTTAGGGTTCATTCCTGGCAAGTTCTGGAAACCATATGGGATACCAAGGGTTCTAACCAGGGACAACAGCTTACCTGCTCTACTATATTGTTCCCAAGACCCAAGGTCTTAGACACTGGTGGTGTAGATGTGAGGTACATCAAAAACATAGTAAGAGTCAACACTAGTGGAAGCATGTAACCCAAACTATATAATTTTTTGTCACTGGTGCAGGGATGCTGACACTGATGGTGAGGTGGGTCTGAAGCTGAAACATTGAATGCCCAAAACTATTATCAGCTTTGTAAATCACATGCCTAAATTTAAAACAACATAACATTTTTTAGCTTGAAAAGCTTTATCAATGGAAAACTTGGAACATAAAGAAAAATTGGGGCCGGGCGGTGGCGCTGGAGGTAAGGTGCCTGCCTTGCCTGCGCTAGCCTAGGACGGACCGCAGTTCGATCCCCCGGCGTCCCATATGGTCCCCCAAGAAGCCAGGAGCAACTTCTGAGCGCATAGCCAGGAGTAACCCCTGAGTGTCACAGGGTGTGGCCCAAAAACCAAAAAAAAAAAAAAAAAAAAAAAAGAAAAGAAAAAAGAAAAATTAAGATATTCCAAAATACTGGCAATAAAAAATGTCTCTTTCTATACATATCACACATTTCTTCATTAAAATTAGAACTATGGTACGTTACATTTTTCACTTAGGAGCATTTTCCCTTCACATTCTTTTTTTTTGGGGGGGGGGGGGAAGCCACGTCTGGCAGCACTCAGGGGTTACTCCTGGCAGGCTCAGGGACCATATGGGATGCCAGGGATCGAACCCGGGTCCATCCTGGGTCTGCTGCGTTCAAGGCAAACATCCTACCGCAGTGCGATCTCTTCGGCCACAACTTTTTGCATTATTCTTTTTTTTTTTTTTTTGGGGGGGCCACACCCGGCGGTGCTCAGGGGTTACTCCTGGCTGTCTGCTCAGAAACAGCTCCTGGCAGGCACGGGGGACCATATGGGACACCGGGATTCGAACCAACCACCTTTGGTCCTGGATCGGCTGCTTGCGAGGCAAATGCCACTGTGCTATCTCTCTGGGCCCCGAGAGCAATTTTCTATAACAAGCAACATTTTAGTAAACATCCTCACACAGAAATCTTGATATGCATCTGTTTTTATGAACACCCAGAAGAAAAAAAAACGGGTCAAGAAATCAAAGGATAACAGAAGATAAGATGCATGTCTGTGGGGCCAAAATATTTGCCTTTCATACACCAAATAACCCAGGTTCAATCTCTGGCATCCCATATGGTCCCCTGTTCCCTGCCAGGCGTGATTCCTGAGCACTACCTCATGTGACACTTCCCCCACAAAAGGAAGCATGCCCAGCATACAGCCGACACCAGTTAAGACTCCAAACACAGGGGCCAGGCGGTGGCGCTAGAGGTAAGGTGCCTGCCTTGCCTGCGCTAGCCTTGGACGGACCGCAGTTCGATCCCCTGTCGTCCCATATGGTCCCCCAAGCCAGGAGCAACTTCTGAGCACATAGCCAGGAGTAACCCCTGAGCGTTATGGGTGTGGCCCCAAAACTAATAACAACAACACCACCACCACCAACAACAACAACAATAATCCAGGAGAGATAGCACAGTGGCGTTTGCCTTGCAAGCAGCCGATCCAGGACCAAAGGTGGTTGGTTCGAATCCCGGTGCCCCATATGGTCCCCCGTGCCTGCCAGGAGCTATTTCTGAGCAGATAGCCAGGAGTAACCCCTGAGCACCGCCGGGTGTGGCCCAAAAACAAAAACAAAAAAATTTACAAGAAAATAAAAAAGAAAACAAATTTAGTGCTATACATGGGGGTGGTGGGGACACACAGAAAGAAACAAATGATAATGCCCCCACCCACATGTGCTGGCCACTTCGTAATAGAAATGAGAAATAAATCTAATCGTTTCAGTCCAGAATCACCACAGCATCCTCTTCCACGTACACTCACAGTGAGTGAGTACAAGCCGACAAGCTTCAAACTGTTTCCTTTGGGTACAAATATCCCTCTCTACACACACACACCCCTTCCTCTCTTAACTTCATATTCTGGAAAGAGAAAACACAGGCAGAGGGATGCTGGGAAGCCTAAAAGAAATGTGCTAACAGCAGGTCCCTACCCCCAGCCTGGTAAATCTCTCATCTATAATCCAACATAAGAGACAACAGGCAAACAGCAAGAGGTCATCTTCAAAGAACTGGTTGCTACGGGAAGCAAGTGTAGAGGCAGCAAGCATGTCCCCATCAAAGTCCAGCAGCTGCAGAAGAACCACAAAGGTACAGCTCCCCTCAGAGCACAGCAAGAATGGGGGGTGGGGGTGGTCTCTCAGAGAGGGGGGACAGGAGGAGGAGGAAGGGAAAAGAAAAACACCAGACCAACAGCAGCTGCCCAGTGGAATATAAAACCTGATCATTTTGTGTTGTTCAACTAGGGGAGGCAGGGGAAAGAAGAAATCCTTGCAAACATTTCCTGAGCTTGCCTTTTGAAGCACTAGTCAAATCTTCTAATAAACCTGAGAGGTCCTGATGAAGCCCTCAGCTAGGGAAGGAGAAATTCAGCCATGTGTGATCAAATGGCAGTATTTCAACAGTTTTGACTTAAAAAAAAAAAAAAAAAAAAAAAAAAGCTCACCTCCTGGGAGAAAAGTCTCTGAATTTTGGCTGAAAATGCCAACAGGACAATGCCAGCAAGGCAGAGATAAAGGAGGCCTACCAGTTGTCTGGGGACTGTAAAGAGGAGAATCGTTAGATTAAAAATTGCCTTCCTTTTTCTAAGTGAAAGACACAGGAGTCCAGACTTTGCAGTCTGTAAGAAGACATCTCAAATGTCACACCTGAGATCTCCAGTGCCAGGAGGAGGAATGGTGCCAGAGAGTCAAAGGCCTTAGAAGAAGAGACTGCTAGATAATCAAATCCATTTCCTCTCAGGAAAGACCTTGAGACATTAAAAAACTTGCTCAACCAAGATCACCAGCTCGTCTAACACTCTAGTCTTCCAACTCCCAGGCTCTTCCCACTGATGAGTAAAGAACAAGGTCTAGGAGGAAAGAGACAAAAAGTTCGGTCTTCATTTCTCACTTAATTTCTGGCACTACTAAATGGTTTAATGTGCTACATGAAAACACCTTGCCTGCTTACCTTCCAAAAGAGAAAGGTCCATCTGTTTGCTTTTAGGGGATTTTCATAGTCAGATTCCAAATCAAATGTAACTGTGGGCAAATGCCCTACTGCTGCACCACCACTCCAGCCCTCAAAACAGAATTTTTAAATAAAATGTTAATGAAAGGAAGGGTACTTGGCCAGTTAGAGCCCAAGCATTCCATATGGTCACCTGAGTACCCCAGGAGTAATTCATGAATGCAGAACCAGGAGTCAGGAGTAATCCCTGAATATCAAGTTTTGGGTGTGGCCCAAAATACAAAACAAACCAAAAAATTATAAATGGCTCTTTCAATAGGCTAAAACTTTATCTGTATTTGTATAGAGTCAAGCACAAAGAGTAAACATGAAGCTACCAAAAAAATTAACTTCTCTGAATTAAAATCTATGAAAATAAGTTTGTGCTTACGCCCCCCACACACACACACACCTTATTGCCCGGACGAGCACACAAGCAAGGGTGGTGGCATTTTCTTTCGCCGCTGCCACCACCACCACCTCTGCTAATCATTTGTGCAAAAGGGAGTTTAAAGAACATGATTTCTGGGAACTCAGGTGATAGGATGTTTGCCTTGCACTTGTGTCCAACCCAGGACAAATCCCGGTTCAATTTCCGGCATCCCATATGGTCCCCCATGCCTGCCAAGAGGGATTTCTGAGCACAGAGACGAGTAACCCCTGAGCACTGCCAGGTGTAACCACCGCCCCCCCCCAAAAAAAGAAACCCCATGATTTCTTTTTTATTCTTTTAAAATACATTTTGGAAATACTACTACTTCTACTTATTTATTTTTTAAATGCCAAGGGGAAACAGAAGAAAGGTATAGTCACTTATTTGCATGAAAAAAATATTCCTGATAAGACCTTTATTTCTGTCACTAAAAATGCAAGAAAATTAAAGATATGGGGTAGATGTCATGGAAGAAATTAATAATAGTGATCCAAGTACTTGAAATGGAACAAATGCATAAAAATCAACAAGCTTGTTGAAGTAAATGTGCTATATACAGCCAGTTTTATAAAAAAAAATTCTCTGGCTAAAACCATTTTAGATACTTCCGGTTACATGGGTAAATTACCGAGGAGAGAAAATCCATGCTGATGGGTCTCCTTTACAGGTCACAACTGCAGGTTACATTTAAGATGCCCAAAACCCCCACCCAAAGAATCCCATTTGCTCCTGCCCTCTGAAGGCCAAAGAGGAAGACCTCTGTAGCCCCAGGTCGAGCACTGGCAACCTTTGAAGGGGAGTGCAAGGCCCCCTGAATAACCAGATTAAATCTGAATAGAAAACCTGTGATTACGCATTCTGAACAGCTGGCTCTCATTCTGGGCACAAACAAAAAAACAACAACAAAAAGAAATTTTGTGTGGTTCACTCAGGAGAAAGACTCCACCCTGAACCTAGGAGAGTGGCTTTTCACAAAGGTGTGGAGTTCAGCTGGTGGGCAAGAGGAGGCAGAAATAACCATGGTGACAGCTCAGGTTGACTTGGAAAGTATTTTAACCAATAATCCCCCAGAAACAAACAAAAACTTCTCCCAGCCACTGCACAGCAAAGGAACTGCCTGTTCTCTGAGTCTCATCTTCACCCCAAAACTTCTTTATTATTCCAGTTTCCCAACAGAATTCTTGTCAGAATTCTGCCTCCACAGACAAGAGGAAAGGAAAATAGCAAATGTGTTTTCTTGAACCTGTGACAGTCTGGGTAGAATGTTCTGGCTATACAAGATGTGAGCCTGCTGAGGTTTTGTTCTGGTTTCCTAAGTGGGAGAAAATATCAACATAAATCTTTCTTCCCAGTGAAAGAGCTAAAGATTGTTACTTCATACTGCAGGATGCTCATATATCAAGATATAATTCACCAAAAATCAAATTAGACCAAATGTTCAGTGACCCTACAATGTTTTAAAACAAAACAAAACAAAGCATGTGTTTGTATAAAAGGCTACTGTCTAAAAAAAGCAAGGCGCAAAGTTGGTTGGAAGAGGTTGAAATGGTCTTCAAAAATCATCATGTTTAAGCTTAAGCTGTCTTGGCATGTAGGATGTGTGCCTCACCTAAGTCATCTGGTCCCAAGACGATATTTAATGTGTTTCCATGCAGGGACACAAGGATGAAAGGTACAGATTCTGCCTTCCAAAGAGAGTGCTGTGAGCAAAGGCGGGAACAGAATAAAACAGGCCTGGGAGAAAGATTGAATGCCAGAATGAAGCCATTCAAGAAAATGCCCTCTGAGAAGGCAAAGCTAGGGCAGAAGGGATTGCAGGAGGGCTTTAGATTTATAATCAAGAAAGGGGAAAAAAGAAGACTGAGTTTGGTTCCTTATATCTGACATGGCATTTCCCAAGGCTTTTTATGGCTACATTTGCACACAGAAATTGACATGGCAGTTTATAACGTTTATATTTATTAAATCCATAAAGCATATACATATTTGTAAGCATAAGAGACAGTAAGTTTGTACTTACTTCATCTTGACATCAAAAAGAAATTTCTTTTAAGATAATCATAAAAATCAGAGACCAGAGATATAATATAGCAGATAGGGTACTTGGCTTCCATGTGGCCAGTGAGGGTTAAATCCCTGGTGCCCTATATAGTCCCCAATCCTCACCAGGGGTGATCCCTGAGTGCAGTAAAGAACAAGTCCTGATGTCCCAAGTCTCCCTCCTCCCCACCCGAACCCCGCCTGTACTCTAATAAACAGGCTCTCCATTTCCCTCATACATTCTCATTATTAGGACAGTTCAAAATGTAGTTATTTCTCTAACTAAACTCATCACTCTTTGTGGTGAGCTTCTTGAGGTGAGCTGGAACTTCCAGCTCTTTTCTCTTTTGTCTCTGAAAATTATTATTGCAAGAATGTCTTTCATTTTTCTTAAAACCCATAAATAAAATAAAATAAAATAAAAAATGAAGCTTGGGGCCGGAGAGGTGGCACTAGAGGTAAGGCGTCTGCCTTGTAAGCAAGCACTAGCTTAGGACAGACTGTGGTTCCATCTTCTGGCATCCCATTCCCCCCTCCCCAAGCTAGGAGTAATTTCTGAGTGCATAGCCAGGAGTAACCCCTGAGCGTCAAACAGGTGTAGCCAAAATAAATAAATAAATAAAAAATAAAATAAATAAAAAAGAACAAGTCCTGAGTAAAACTAGGTGTAGCTCAGAAACAAAACATTAATCAGAGAGGTTAATCAGAGAGTGCCTAAAGTCACTTAACTTAAGGAGTAAAACTTAGGTCAGAGAAATATTACAGCAGATAGGGTGTTTGCCTTGCATGGGCTGATCCAGGTTCGATCCCCAGCACTGAATATAGTCCCCCTGATCACCACTAGTAGTGATCCCTTAGATCACCTGGAATGGCCCTGAAGCCAATCAATAAAATGTTAATAAAATTAAAGGACTAAGGGGACAGAGCAGTGGCGCAGAAGTAAGGCATTTGCCTTGCACACGCTAACCTAGGACGGAATGCAGTTTGATCCCACCGTGTCCCAAGCCAGGAGCGATTTCTGAGCACATAGTTAAGAGTAACCCCTGAGCGTCACTAGGTGTGTCCCCCCACCCCAATTAAAGGATTCAGAATTCAAACTAAAGCCTGACTACCAAGTCTAATACTATACTTCCAACCGGAAGGCCAAAGTCCCAAGACATAAACTATCACCCAACCATCCACCATCCACCAGTCATTTAAAACCTCGAATGCAGGGCCGGAGAGGTGGTGCTAGAGGTAAGTTTGCCTTGCTAACTCTAGCCAAGGAAGGACCACGGTTCAACCCCCGGCTTCCCATATGGTCCCCCCAAGCCAGGGGCAATTTCTGAGCGCTTAGCCAGGAGTAACCCCTGAGCATCAAACGGATGTGGCCCAAAACACCAAAAAAAAAAAAAAAAAAAAACCCCAAACAAAACAACAACAACAACAACAAAAACTCGAATGAACGGGGCCAGAGAGCACAGCAGTAGATTGATTGCCTTTTAAGTAGCCAACCTAGGATGGATGGTGGTTTGAATCCTGACATCCCATATGGTCCCCCAGTGCCTGCCTGAAGCGATTTCTGAGCATAGAGCCAAGGAGAACCCCTGAGCGCCAATGCCAGTTGTGGCCCAAAACCCCCCAAAAATAATTAAACACACACACACACACACACACACTGTGGCCCAAAACCCCCCAAAAATAATTAAACACGGGCCGGGCGGTGGCGCTAAAGGTAAGGTGCCTGCCTTGCCTGCGCTAGCCTTGAACGGACCGCGGTTCGATCCCCCGGCGTCCCATATGGTCCCCCAAGCCAGGAGCGACTTCTGAGCGCATAGCCAGGAGTAACCCCTGAGCGTCACTGGGTGTGGCCCAAAAACCAAAAAAAAAAAAAAAATTAAACACACACACACACACACACACACACACACACACACACACACACACACACACACACACCTGAGCGTCACTGGGTGTGGCCCAAAAACCAAAAAAAAAAAAAAAATTAAACACACACACACACACACACACACACCTCAGAGCCAGAGGGCATTTGCCTTGCAAGCAGCCGACCCAGAACCAACAATGGTTCGAATCCGGCATGCCACCCACCCCCCTTCCAGGAGCATTGAGCACAGAGCCAAAACGTGGCACAAAAACAAAAACAAAAACAAAAACAAAAACATCTCGAATGCAGGGGCAAGAGATAGCTCAGCAGTAGGATGTTTGCCTTGCACACAACTGACCTAGGACAGAATCAGGTTTGTTTTCCAGCATCCCATATGTTCCTCCGAGTGCCAGGAACGACTTCTGAGTTCAGAGCCAGGAGTAATCCCCTGAGGGCCACAGGATGTGGCCAAAAAAAAAAAAAAAAAAAAAAAAAAACCTTGCATGCAGTAGTTATTACAAAAGTATTGGTTTAGGGGCCGGAGTGATAGTACAGAGGGGGTAGGCACTGGCCTGGCTCAAACCCGGCATCACCCCTGGACCTCTGAGCACACCAGGAATAATCTCTGAATGCAGAATCAGGAGCAGCCCTGACCAGGGCTAACCAGAGCACACCAAAACCCACAGTGGAGGGTATTGGTTTATAGGTACCTCTCCTCAACTAGGATTAGTTCCTTAAGTCATCTTTCCCTTCATTAGAGGGTAGAAGGTCCAACTACGCATAGGAAAGCTAGACAAAAAAGCAATGCTCACTAGCTGAGTGAATGGTTCAAGGCACCCAAAAGGCCAGTGATTCAGCTAGAAAACTATCAAAGGGTTTTGCTTACTTAACCTCCCTGACCCTCAGTTTCCTCATCAGTTAATAGGGATAATAATGATACCTATTTCATAAAGTTGTTTTGATAACTGTTTAGATAATATATGCTAAATGCTTGGCAGTTCCTGGAACAAGCTAAATACTCCACAAAGGCAGGCAAATAATCTCTGACCTCCGATGCAAGATAAAAGTGGGTGAGTGCCAGGCCTCAACATAACTAATCTGCCAGATTTTAAATCTGGAAACAGATAAGGCATTATTAAATTTTAAGAGTATAACAAAATCATGTGTACTGTCCACTAAACTATGGGGAGATTTAGGTATGTATTCTTAAGGAAAAATATTTGAAACTTGTTTAAATAAAAAATAATATGACCCTTAAGAAAATGTGCATAGTGGGGCCAGAGCAATATCACAGCAAGAGGGCGTTTGTCTTGTATGCGGCCGCCCAGGTTGGCACAAAAGTACCATAAAAGAGGCTAGAGCAATAGTGCAGTGGGAAGGGTGCTTGTCTTGCTCACAGCCAGCCGGAGTTTGATCCCCAGCATCCTATATGATCTGATGAGCCCACCAGGAGTAATTCTTAAGATCAGAGATAGAAGTAACCTCTGAGCAATACCTGGTATGGGGTCCCCCAAAACAAACAAAAAAAACAAATAATAATGAGGGATATTAACAGAAAGATTAACTGGGCACATCATCTTTACATTTGTAAATAAATCTAAAACAAACTTTGTGAAGATGGGAGAGATAGCGTAGCAAGTAGGACATTTTACCTTGCATGCAGTCGACCCAGGAGGGACCCGGTACAATTCCCGGCACCCCATATGGTTCCCAGCTTGTCAGTGGCGATTTCTGAGTGCAGAAGCCAGAGTAATCACTGAGTGCTGCGCTGCTAGTTGTGGCCCAGAAACCAATCAATCAATAAATAAAGTTTAAAAAATAATAAAACAGGGGCCGGAGAGATAGCATGGAGGTAGGGCATTTGCCTTTCATGCAGAAGGTCATCGATTCGAATCTCGATATCCCATATGGTCCCCCGTGCCTGCCAGGAGCAATTTCTGAGCATGGATCCAGGAGTAACCCCTGAGCACTGCTGGGTGTGACCCAAACCCCCCCACACACACACTAATAGTAAAAAAAAATAAAACAAACTTTGTCTTTGAAAATTATGGAAATCTTTGCTCTTAAGAACATATCCAGGGGCTGGAGTGATGGCACAGGGGCAGGGCATTTGCCTTACAAACTACCACCAACTTGGCACAGGCCCAGGTTCAATCCCTAGCATCCCATATAGGTCCCCGAGCCTACCAGAAGCAATTTCTGAGCGCAGAGCTAGGAATAACCCTAGCGCACTGCTGGGTATAGCCCCTCCCACCAAAAGGGAACATATCCATACAGATAGGTATAGATATATAGACATATTCCCTCCACCCCATAGTACTCTGAAATGTTAATGATGGTTCCAAAGAAACTGCTGCTCATGCTGGACATTTTTTTTTTTAAGTTTTTGGGTCATACCCATTGACGCTCAGGGGTTATTCCTGGCAATGTGCTCAGAAATTGCTCCAGGCTTGGGGACCATATGGGACTCGAGGGGGTGGGGGGGGTGTCGAATTGCGTTCTGTCCTAGGTTAGGGTGTGCAAGACAAACGCCTTACTGCTGCGCCATTGCTCTGGCCTCCACACTGGATCTTTTAAAACAGTAATTTTTAAAGTCTGGTTGTCAAATGCAGCAACAGCCACATCTGGGAACTTGTAAGAAATGCGTATTCTTAGGCTCAGGCGTATTGTCAGAGTTACTGACTCAGAGGTAGAGCCAAATGATTCTCTACACACACACAAGTTTGAGAACCTAGTTCTCTATCACAGGAATTGATTTTGAAACAATTCTTTTTTTGGGGGGCGGGGGTTTGGGTTTTGGGTTTTGGGTCACACCTGGCAGCACTCAGGGGTTACTGCTGGCTCTATGCTCAGAAATTGCTCCTGGCAGACTCATGGATGGGGTGGGATATGGGATACTGGGATTCGAACCACCAACCTTCTGCATGCAAGGCAAATGCCTTACCTCCATGCTATCTCTCCAGGCACGAAACAAGATAAATTATAATGGTGACTACTGAATAAAGCTTCAAGAGGAGAGGTAGGTCAGCAATATGTTGACAATGAAGAGAGCATCTTAAGGTCAGACATGTCCTAACATGGTACATGCTGGGACACAGGAATAGGCTAGTCTCAAGATAAAACTGATCTGTTCGGTACATCAGCTATCCCTCTACCAACCCCATGCTAGCTTCCCTGGGAACCCCTAATTGACTTACCAAGAAAAGGCCCATACAAACATGCCTGGCATGGAGGACATTCATTTGTAAAACATTTCAGTATAAGAGAAAATTTTTGTTGGCAACAGCTTATTATCTTCATCTTCAAATTTATGGCTCTCAGTCTCAGTCCTTATATAAGAATACTAGCAAGGGCATGGCAACAAACAGTTTAAAAGGTAGAAACACATCTTCATAAGTCAAAACAAGTTAAACCTAAACCTATATGTTGTCACAGCTTCCGTGTATAGAGTCCTCTCATATGTGTTTTGTTTTCTGGGTTTTGGGTATTTGGGGTTACCCCCCCCTCAGTTTTGAGGCTTCACCCTCTGTGCACAGGACTTACAGCTGGCTCTGTATTCAGTATCACTCGTGGTGGGTTTGGAAAACCATATGAGGTGCTAAGAATTGCCAAGGATTCAGATGAGATGCATACAAGGCACTTATTGTGCCATCCCTCCAGCCACAAGGTTCCCTCATTTAAACAAAAACAAACAAATAAATAGAACCCTAAACCTGCATGTAGTAACAGCTCAGCTTTGCAAGGGTCCATGTGAGATTACAAACCTTGCCTTTGAGAAGGCTCTTCATGTCCTTTAATACTATGATGGTATCTTTCTTTTCTTTTTTCTTTTTTTTCCTTTGGTTTTTGGGTCACACCCAGCAGCACTCAGGGGTGACTCCTGACTCTACGCTCAAAAATCGCTCCTGGCAGGCACAAAGGACCATATGGGATGCTGCCGTGGGTGGGCCGCACATAAAGCAAGCACTCTACTGCTGTACCATCTCTCCAGCCCCTGATGGTATTTTTCATTTGAACTGGTAATTTTTCTGGTGGCTAAGATTGAGCACTCAGGTTTTCATATATACAATGGGCAGATTCTATCACTGAGCTACATCCTTGGTCCCCTTGGATATCCTTTAGAAGTTCAGAAGTGTAAATACTCCCCAGCTGGCTGCCTCCTTTCAGGGTACACAGAGACTGCTTGAGGCTCCATAAAATGTGTATTTCTACTCCACTTAGAGCATCAAGAAGCTGTTTTTGTCCATTGCTAAGTTTTACAAAAGCATAATAGAGAGAAACCGGATTTTCAACCTTTAACGAAGACTTTAAAAATTACTTCCTTGGAGCTGGAGATAGTACAGCAGGTCTGGAGCTTTCTAAATTACCTCAGCTTTGCCTTTAGGCTGCATCCTTGAACTCTCCCTCATACCAGAGGATCCTGGAAAAGGCCATCCAGGGGTTCAGTGCACATGGGTGACAAAAGACAAAAGCACAAGCAAAGAGGACAAAAGCACAATTTCTTGATAACATTCCCCACCCCTTCCCCTCTTGATCAGTGAGGAGATTGTTTGGGAAGCCTGAAGAGAATATTGCTGCTAATGCAGTAAAGCCCTGTGTCAGGCTTAAGGAAATAATGCTATCCTAAAGCAGAGGGCTGGAAACATATATCACTTTCTGCCACCACCAATGGATAAAAAACAACCAGCCTTGGAGGAATGGGAAATAAGGGCCGCCCCAATATAGGTTATGTGTAAGGATGTAGGTATCTCACCCACACATGGATCTACAAGGCTCACCTCCAAATGACCAAAACTCTCTGAACCTCAATGAATGGCATCTGGTGAAGAGCACTAAATGAAGAGAAATAAGCTGAACACCCACAACCCAAAGCCCTAAGAGTAAAGCTAATAATAAGATCAAGGCAAAGCAAGTGACTGGAAACCAGGAAACAATAGGACTTAATTGGGGCCTGAGAGATAGTATAATGGCTAAGTCAGCCTTGCACATGACTGACCTGAGTTCAATCCCCGACATCCCATATGGTCACCCCAGCCTGCCAGGAGTGATTTTGGGTGCAGAGCACCGAGTGTGCCCCCACCCCCAAAAAAAGGCAATAGGTATACACTGAGGGGGTTTAGGAGAGTCCTACCTTTTTGTTCAGAGCAGGTCTAGTCACTAGGGTTCTCACAGAGGTACCTCTGGAGATGAGAGAGGCAGAGATTGGGTCCGTATGCTCATGCTTGAGGTCGAGGGAATTGTGATGTTAGAAATTCCATCCAGAAGAGCCCTATTCAAGAGGTTGGAAGGATAGTACAATAGGGAAGGCACTTGTCAAGCCAGGTTCAATCCTTGGCATTCCATATGGTCTCCTGAGCACTGCCCAGGAGTGATTCCTGAATACAGAGGCAAGAATAACCCTTGAACACTGCTGAGTGTGGCAGACACATATGCACTCACACATGCATGCACACACACACACGCACACACTATTTGAAGAGGTGAGACAATGTCTAAATTTACAGGAGGCATAAAACTCAGCTCAGGGAAATGCCTGTCCACCACAGATACCTAGCAGTGTCCTGCCTCAGTGCGTCTGATATGTGAGCCATGATGGGGTTCTGTACTTTTTATTCTGTACTTTGCAGTGGGAGAGACTCCCTGATGGCAAACCTATGGCGCACGAAGGCCTTGCAACTGGCACATGGGAAGGTCTGCAATTAAGATATGCGGCTCATGCTGCATAGTTTTTAAGATACTAAAATCTTGTTATTTAGGTTTAATTGACATGCTAGCACTTTTGAGGAAGAAAATTCTTTGGTTTTGTGCGGCAGTTTGGGCACTTGGGCTCAAAAAGGTGGCTCAAAAAGGTTAGCCATCACTGGCCTAGGTGATGCACAGATTAATGCAAAGAAATGCTAAAAACATAGTAGTCACAGTGGTATAGGAGGAGTAAGGTAAGAAGGCTACCCCCCCTTTAATTCTTTTCATTGTCAAAATATTTTATTTGTTGTCTTGGTTTTAAGACCATATCTGGGGGGCCGGAGAGATAGCATGGAGGCAAGGCGTTTGCCTTTCATGCAGGAGGTCATCGGTTCGAATCCCGGCACCCCATATGGTCCCCTGTACCTGCTAGGAGCAATTTCTGAGCCTGGAGCCAGAAATAACCCCTGAGCACTGCCGGGTGTGACCCAAAAACCACAAAAAAAAAAAAAAAAAAAAGACCATATCTGGCACTGCTCAATAACTAACTCATCTCAAAATTAGGGCTGGCTTCTAGTGATGCTTGGGAGACAATAAACAGTGCTGGGGAATGAACTTGGTTGGGCTGAGTGCAAGTCAAGTGCCTTACCCATTGTACTCTCTCTTGCCCCATTGTCTAGATTTTAATATGCATTATAAGAATCATTCCTTAAAACGACCCCCCCCCCCAATTTTTAAGAATAAGGTCAAAAAGTACAGGAGAACTGAGTACTGGGTATCAATGAACGGCTTTTGATGCCAAGTCTCAATGCACTTCATCAGCTCTTTTACCCAAGGGTATTTGAGAGCAAGTAAGAGGCAGAGAGAAATTGCCACTCCAAAGCACTCTATATAGAAACAAGCTAAAATTTTACAGGCCCTCTGGGCTGAGAAGCTATTAGGCACCACAGCTCCAAAGAAGCTAGGTGGCAAAGAAAGCACTCCAGAGGAGCTATTCAAGAGTCTCCAAGATCTTCCCATTTGTAAGTTTGAAAGTACTTTTGTTTAGTTTAGGTTTCTGGGTCACCCAGACTTTTGTTAATAATCAAATGAATACACCTACAATCAAACAGTACCCTCCTTCACTCATACCCCAAATATGAGTGAGCGAGAGATTAATATACAGCTCCTTGAGCAGAAAGCACTAAACTGTTTAATTGCAACTTAATATCACTCTGTGTTCACAAAACAACTTATTGTTTGGGTCTTTTTTTTTTTTTGGTTTTGTTTTGTTTTTTAAGTTTTGGGGCCATTCCCAGTGGTGCTCAGGACTTATTCCTAGCTCTGCTCTCAGAGATCAGACCTGGCTCGCAATGCTTGGGAGATAATGTGGGAGTGTTAGGGATTGAACCTGAGTTGGCCACATGCAAGAAAAGTACTTTGGGGCTGGAGAGATAACATGGAAGTAAGGCATTTGCCTTGCATACAGAAGGATGGTGGTTCAAATCCCGGCATCCCATATGGTCCCCCGAGTCTGCCAGGAGCGATTTCTGAGCGTAGAGCCAGGAGTAACCCCTGAATGTTTTTGAATGTGACCCAAAAACAAAAACAAAAACAAAAACAAAAAAAAAAAGGGGAAGAAAAGTACTCTCCCCACTGCATTCTCCATGAGAGCTTTAATGAGAATCACCAGAAAAGTGATACCATTCCACAAAAAACAAACAACCAAAAAAAAAAAAAAAAAAAAGGGAAGAAAAGTACTCTCCTCACTGCATTCTCCATGAGAGCTTTAATGAGAATCATCAGAAAAGTGATACCATTCATTGTCACACCAAACAATTACTGGTCCAGTGGGTGAGGTGCTAGCCTTGCACACAATCAATCTAGGTTCTATCCCCAGCACCTCAAATGGTCTCCAAAACCCACTAAGAGTGATCCTAGAGCAGAGAACCAAGAGTAAGTAAGCCCTGGGACTGGAGAGATAGCACAGCAGTAGGGCACTTGCCTTGCAAGTGGCAGACCCAGGACAGATATAGGTTCAATTCCCGGCATCCCATATGGTCCCCCAAGCCTGCCAGGAGTGATTTCTGAGCGAAGAGCCAGGAGTAACCCCTGAGCACCGACGGGTATGGCCCAAAAACAAAAACAAAAAAAAGTAAGTAACCCCTAGGCACAGTGAGGTATGACCCAACCACAAACAAACAAAACAATTACTAAGGTTAACAGTGTATGTTGGGTGGGAGTGGGATGACAGGTTACAAATATTAAGAAGACTCTGCAAGACTAGTGCTTCTTTGGACATACTCAAGAATCTTCCTTTACTGAAATCTAATATCTGGTCTCATCCTGTTTTAGCATTTTCTTGAAGAAAAACAAAACTTGACTGTCAGAAAGTTTTCCAGTAATTGTGGATAACAGATAACGTCAAAGGAAGCACTTCAGTTAATGGTTATACATAGAGTTAACATTAACTTCTTAAGAGTTATGATGCGGGGCCGGAAGGATAACAGTGGTAGGGTGACTGCCTTGCGCACAGCCAGTCCAGGACAGACAGTGGTTGAATTACAGCATCCCATATGGTCCCCCATGCCTGCCAGGGGTGATTTCTGAGTGCAGAGCCAGGAGTAAACCGAGCACCACGGGGTGAGACCGCCTCCCCCAAAAAAAGTTATGACGCCCACCAAAAGGCTCATTTGCTCAATTAGTCCATGGCTTGTCAGGAACACTCACTGCTTCATTTGGCACAGGTTTGGGGCTCCACAACAGTGCTCCTCCCAACTCTGTGCTCTGGGGTTCTTCTGGTGGAACATGGGAATCATGCAGTGCCAGGGATTGTACCCAGGTCTCCAACATGCATGGCATGTTCTCAGTCCATTGAGCAAGATCCCTGACTCAGAAATGTACTTTTTAAAATATCACAATAACATCTAAAATCCCTTTTAATTCCATACTGCTCAGACTTGAATTGACTCATTTTTTTAAAAATAGCTATAAAGTATGGGGCCGGAAAGGTGGCGCTAGAGGTAAGGTGCCTGCCTTGCAAGCGCTAGTGTAGGACAAACCATGGTTCGATCCCCCGGCGTCCCATATGGTCCCCCCCAAGCCAGAGGCGATTTCTGAGCGCATAGCCAGGAGTAACCCTTGAATGTCAAACGGGTGTGCCCAAAAACAAACAAACAAAAAAACAACAACAAAACAAACAAAAAAAAAGCTATAAAGTATAATCTCCCTCATTATTTTATAAGTAGATTCCAATAATTTCTGAAGAAATTAAGAACGAGAAGCTCATGGCAGAGTTAGGTTATAATTGAGAAGAAGAATATATATGTTCATGAGTTTGGATATTTTGAAAACCACAAGCTATTAAAATCTAGCTTTGCTAGGAGAGGGAAAGACTACATTCTAAAGTGTCTGTATGATATATTTTGGTAGGTTTAAACCCTGTTAAAGGCAAGACATACCCATCCACAACACTTCATTCCAATAAAGCTTGGTGGTCTGTTTCCATATAATTATTAAATTCTGCTTATTTGCTGAAGGCAGAGGGATGAAGGTGGAAGTTAAGTCTTGGGGAGAGGGAAAAAAAAGGGACTGTCAGCTCATTGTCACATCAAGCAGGTTTATTGCTGGTAGGTAGCTGCAGAAGTTCCTTCTATTAGGGAACATTCCCCAAAGGTGTGACCCGCACTGCCCAGGGTAGCCAAGACAAGGATGTAAATGTAGGCTGCAAAACCTGCTTCTCTGCTCAGTATTGCCTGTTGGCTGGGATACTGCAGGGGAAAGCAGCCCATGATAGATTATCACTCACACCAAGATCTGGTGGTGCTCTGCCACTACTGTGCTCACACAACTTGAGGTTCTGTATGTTACCTGCAAAGTGGAGAATCTGCATTCCCTCAGAAGCAGTGGGAACCAGGAAGAGCCAGGTGCCCTCCACTCATGTGGATCACTGATCAAGGCTCAAAGTCAACTGGTTACATTCCTACTCAACAATGTTAAGATTTTTTTCCTAATGAAGCCAGGAGAAACCTTGGAGGTCCACGTTTCATTGTCCAGATGAGAAAGTCAAGTCCAGAGAAGGGCCCCAGTGTCTCCCTGGCTGAGATAAGCATCAACAATGACTTCCCATTGCCTTTCCCATCCCTATGCTTTCATTCTCTCTTGAATTTTGGACCATACAGAGTGGTGCTCAAGGGCTACTCTCAGCTCAATGCTTCGGGACCCATGCAGTTTTAAAGATCAAACCCAGGTCTCCTATTTGCTTTGCATGCACTCATTCCACTGAGACACCTCCCCCCACTTTTATCTTGCCCCTTTCACTCCTGATCTCATACAGGCACTTAGCATATGACTAAATAAATCCTCTCCATGTTTGGGATATGCAAGGTGTCGACCTCTGAACTTCCAAGGCTTTTCTTTCAAATACATCTCCTTGCTGGGCTACAAATCACTTTGTCAGTACCCTAGATCTCCCTGAACCACAGTGCTGCATCACTGAGTTCAGGATGTCCCGATTACAACTCTTTTTCCTTTCTTATTTGGGGGTAGGGGTGGCAGTTGAAGCCATATCCACTGGCACTCAGCGAGCACTCCCAGTTCAATGGTCACTCCTGGTAGTGGGTGGGGAACCATCAGTGCCAGGAATTGAAATGAGGCCTCCTGTATGAGAAGCATCATCTCTGACAGGCACTAAGCCTATTGAACTACCTCCGTGGTCTGTCTGTCTGTCTGTCTATCTGCGTCTCTCTTCTTCCCTCCCTCCCTCTTTCTTCCTTCCTTTCTTACCTTCTCTCATCAAAAGAACGCATTTTCTCATTTCCCCAAGACATAGATGTTCCTCCACTATACATGACCTCTTTACATGTAAAGAGACTGGACAGAAAGAATTCCTCTAATACCAGAATGACAAAGTGCTCAGACTTAAGCCTCCTAGTGCATTGCCAGCTCGAGTGAAAAAATTTAGTCCAGTAAGTCCACTGCTCTATCCCTATGCCAAATATACTGCCTGGGACGAAGAGATAGATGAGATGAAATTCCCAACAAAGTAATGGTAGTCTGTTAAAAATCTAACACCAGGGGCCGGGAAGGTGGCGCTGGAGGTAAGGTGTCTGCCTTGCAAGCGCTAGCGTAGGACGGACCACGGTTCGATCCCCCGGCGTCCCATATGGTCCCCCCCAAGCCAGGGGCGATTTCTGAGCGCATAGCCAGGAGTAACCCCTGAGCGTCAAACGGGTGTGGCCCAAAAACCAAAAAAAAAAAAAAAAAATCTAACACCAAAACACTATGCTGGTCTAAGGGAATCTGAGCTGCACTTAAGAACATGATGCTGGGGTCAGAGAAGTAGTACAGTAGGGAGCGTGCTTGCCTTGAATGAAGCTGACCTTGGCAAGCTTGATCACCAGCACCCCAAAGCCCACCAGGAATGATCCCAGAGATGCAAAGCCAGGAGTAAATCCTGAGCATCACCAGGTGTGGTCCAAAACCAGAAATGAAAAAAAAGAAACAGAGAAAGAAAGAAAAGAAGCAATTGTGCTAATAATCCCAGGCTACCCTGATGCTAACCCATGGTGTACCCTAATGTTAGTTGGCAATCTCAGTGTTCTTCAGGTTAGAGTAGTCATAAATGACCATCTTCAGCCACTAGGCTCTTTCTAACATCTGTTGAAGAACAGAGGAGGAAGATCAAAAAGTGCAATTGGTTCAGTGCCATTTAATTTAATCTCATTCATACATTTCAAGTATAAAGGTCTGAACACCAAGGTATGAATATCAGTACTAGGCTTATTTAATCACTCAACTGCTTAAGACTGGCAGGGGCCAGTGAGATGGCACAAAGGACTGGAGCACATGCTCTGCACGTGTGAGCCCCAGGGATCTGCTGGGAGTCTCCACCCCTACCCCTTCACAGTTAGGAGGTGTGGCCCCAAAAGGAAAACAAATGACTGGCAGCTTCAAACACCTAATGATGAAAGGACAAAAGCAACACTGGGGGAAGAAGGGCTTTCTTTTCCAGGGGAGTTATGGGGCTGTACCTGACTATGCTGTGCTCAGGGCTCATTTCCTGACAGGGCTTAGGCCAGGAGCAGAGATCAAACTGAGTCAGTTACATGCAAGGCTAGCACCTTAATCCCTGTACTATTTCCCTTGCCCTGAATAATTTGTTGTTGTTGTGTTGCTTAACTTTCTGAAAATCCAAAAATGCTACAGTGAAATCATTCTTTTCCTCCATGGAGGTTAATCTTCACAAACCCCTCACTTGCCATATATATCAAAGCATGAGTAAGAGTCTATGATGAGGACCTCAACTGCTTCTTATATTCCAATCAAGTCCCTGGTTCCCTACTTCCTGAGCCATCATGCATCTGCCTTATCTGCTCTCTGGGTTCAACTCTAAGAAACCAGACACTCCAAGCAACACCTAGGAAAAATACCCTGCCCTCCCACATGCCTTCACCATCGGCCTGATAGAAGTATAAAGCCATTTTCTCCAAACTAGATCATAGGGCCGGAGAGATAGCATGGAGGTAAGGTGTTTGCCTTGCATGCAGAAGAATGGAGGTTCAAATCCCGGCATCCCATATGGTCTCCCAAGCCTGCCGGGTGTGATTTCTTTCTTTTTTTTTTTCTTTTTTTTTGGTTTTTTTTTTTTTGGGCCACGCCCGGCGGTGCTCAGGGGTTACTCCTGGCTGTCTGCTCAGAAATAGCTCCTGACAGGCACAGGGGACCATATGGGACACCGGGATTCGAACCAACCACCTTTGGTCCTGGATCGGCTGCTTGCAAGGCAAACACCGCTGTGCTATCTCTCCGGGCCCCGGGTGTGATTTCTGAGCATAGAGCCAGGAGTAATTCCTGAGCACTGCCGGGTGTGACCCAAAAATAAAACAAAAACAAAAAAACAAAAAAAAAACATAAACTAGGTACATAGAAAGTTGCACTGAGGACAAGGACTGTATATAATGTGATTCTCTAGGAAAGGTTGTCCCACCACAGAAAACCATCGGGGGTGGGGGGAGAGGAAACAGTTATAGCACAGTGGTAGGGCAGTTTGCCTTGCATGCTGCCAACCCAGCACAGACCCGGTTCAATCCCTGGCATCCCATATGGTTCCCTGAGCCTGGCAAGAGCGATTTCTGATTTACCCCTGAGCACCACCGCTCAAACCAAAAACAAAGAAAAAAGAAATCCATGAGTGGCACAGTTGGCCTCAACTCTAAAAACTATCCTTAAAGAAATTTTAGGAGCCAGAGGGGCCAGAGAGATAGCACAGCGATAGGGCGTTTGCCTTGCATGCAGCCAGCCCAGGACTGACTGCAGTTTAAATCTTGGCATCCCATATGGTCCCCGAAACCTGCCAGAAGCAATTTCTGAGCACAAAGCCAGGAGTAACCCTGGAGCACCACTGTGTGTGGCCCAAAAATCAAAAAAAGAAAAAAAAAAAAAAAAAAGGAAAAAAAAGAAATTTTAGGAACCAGAGCAAAAGTACAATGGGTAGGACGCTTACCTCGCACAGCATCCCATATAGATCCCCAGTGTCCCATATGGTTTACCAAGCCCATCAGAAGTAATTTCTGAGTATAGAACAAGGAGTAACAGGGCACCATTTTGTGTGGCCCTTTAAATCAAAGAAATTTTAGGGAAGTGGCTCTTATACACCTTCTACTCCTTTCATTGCTGTTTTGACCTTAGAACACATTTAATTGTGGTGCTTGCCCAGATGATAGGTGGTCATGCCACTTCTTTATGGTAGTGCTGGCAATCACTGAGCTTGAACACTTGTGGCACTGAGGACCACAGAGAGGAGAGCCACTGGGACCATGCCTGGCACACGTGGGTGACACCAAGTATGAACTCGTGGCCTTGAAAGCAGGCACTTGAAGTCACTGAGCCATCTTCATATTCTTGGAGAAATGGCTCTTAAGTCGAAGCAAACAAATAACAATGTCTGGAAATGTCTTGGCAATGTCTGGGAATATTTCTATTTCTATTTCTAGTCGCTATACAGGGGTGCACAGTGAAATTAATGGGAGAGCCTAGGATGATATCAAGGACAGAATGAAGGCCTCTGCTTTACAGGAGTCTCCTGCCACAAAGAATGATCCAGCTCCACATATAAACATGGAGAAACTATGTTGGAAAAGATAGTCTCAAAGCACATACTTGCTGTTTCATCATCTCAAATAAAAACAAAACAAGGGCCGGAGAGACAGCATAGAGGTAAGGCGTTTCCCTTGCATGCACAAGGTGGTTCGAATCCCAACATCCCATATAGTCCCCCATGCCTGCCAGGGGCGATTTCTGAGCATAAATCCAGGAGTAACCCCTGAGCGCTGCAGGGTGTGACCCAAAAACAACAAACAAACAAAAACAAGGATGGTCCTCCAAGCTTGCCAGGAGTGATTTCTGAGCCAGGAGTAACCCTTGAGCACTTAGAGGTGTGATCCAAAAACCAAAAAAAAAATAAAAATAAAAATAATAATAATAATAATAATAATGATGATGAAAAAATAAAAACAAAACAAAAATTCTCAAATAAAAGCAAGAGTTGGGGCCAAAGAGATAGGATGGAGGTAAGGTATTTGCCTTGCATGCAGAAGGACCTGGTTCGAATCCTGGCATCCATATGGTCCCCCAAGCCAGCCAGGAGAGAGCCAGGAGTGACCCTTGAGCGCTGCCGGGTGTGACCCAAAAGAAACAAAACAAAACAAAACAAAAAGCAAGAGTTGATTTCTTGGAACACAAGAATACAATACAAAAACCCCTTCCTCACACCTATATTTATTGCAGCACTATTCACAATAGCCAGGCCCTTCAACAGACGAATGGCTAAAAAAAACTGTGGTACATATACACAATGGAATATTATGCAGCCGTCAGGACAGATGAAGTCATGAAATTTCCCTATACATGGATGTACATGGAATCTATCATGCTGAGTGAAATAAGTCAGAGGGAGAGAGACGCAGAATAGTCTCACTCATCTATGGGTTTTAAGAAAAATAAAAGTCATTTTTGCAACAATCCTCAGAGCTGGAACTTCCAGCTCACTTCATGTAGCTCACCACAAAGAGCGGTGAGTGCAGTTATAGAAATAACTACACAGAGAACTACCATAATCATGTGAATGAAATAGGGAACTGGAAAGCCTGTCTAGAGTACAGGAACTAAAATATGCTAACCATGCGGAGCAGTAAGGCACTTGCCTTGTTGGCACTAACCTAGACAGACAGCAGTTCGATCCTCTGGTGTCCCATATGGTCCCCCAAGCCAGGAGCGATTTCTGAGCGCATAGCCAGGAGTAACCCCTGAGCATCAAAGAGTGTGACCCCCCCCCAAAAAAAAAAAAAACAACAAAGAAAAGCTCACAATGCAAAACAGAAAAGCTTACTATAGGAAGAAAATCAGGTATGCCTGTAGACCATATGTCCATCCTGCTTACTTCTAGAGAGTTTGCATACAAGCACTACTTGTGTTTGGGAAGAATCCAAATCAAAGGAAAACAAAGAATGAAAAGACTGGGGGGATGGGCCCGGAGAGATAGCACAGCAGTGTTTGCCTTGCAAGCAGCCGATCCAGGACCAAAGGTGGTTGGTTCGAATCCCGGTGTCCCATATGGTCCACCGTGCCTGCCAGGAGCTATTTCTGAGCAGACGGCCAGGAGTAACCCCTGAGCACCGCCGGGTGTGGCCCAAAAACCAAAAAAAAAAAAGAAAAGACTGTGGGGGGGTGCTGGAGAGATAGCACAGAGGTAGGGCGTTTGCCTTGCAAGCGGCTGACCCAGGACACCCAGGACCGACATTGGTTCGAATTCCGGCATCCTATATGGTCCCCTGTGCCTGCCAGGAGCGATTTCTGAGCACACAACTACAAATAACCCCTGATCACCACTGCCTGATGTGGCCCAAAATACAAAAACAAAAAACAAACAAACAAAAAAAGACTTCAAGGGGAGCCAGTCTAAATGCAACAAGTTGTGACTCATCTTAATTTTGCAAAATGTACTTTACATATCAGCTAAATTTTTATAGTAGACTTCTGGGACCCTTGGGGCAGAGTTTCTAGTGAAAGCTAAACTCTTTCTAAAAAAGGGTGAAGGAATAAGCTGACTTTTGTCAATTTCAGTGACATTTCCTCCCAAAGCACAAATTCATATTAAGATCTCAAAAAACCTGACTCGTTTTATTCATCTCAAAGAACACACACAACATTGTTCAAATTAGAGATTTTTCCAACAAATTTGTCTAAAATCCACCAGAAGTTCCACCAGCTGGCTAAATGCACTCTACAGTAGTCCTCTTTGTTATATGAAAACCTACAGCTTCTAAGGCAGGATAAAGTATTCAAAAGGCAGAGTGCATGGCGGAGTTGGGGAAGATGGAAAAATGGGGGATTTGACTCTGACATGCCATTTGGTACCCCGAGCATGACCAAGAGTGACCCCAAGCACCATGCTAGGAGCAGCCCAAGTGTGTCCCCCCCAAGAAAAACCAAAATATTAAGTCTGAGCTCATGCTCTGCACAAAGAAGACCAGAGTTTGACTCTGATACATGACACCCTCCATATTCCCCTAAGAACCACCAGTGTGGCCCCTCCCTAAAAAAATGAGACTGAATGCATGCTTTGCATGCACTAGACTGAGTTCCATTGTCACGTGACATCTCCCCCGTCCCCCTACCCCAGCACTACTGGATGTGGATCCTAAAACAAAACAAAAACCTGTACAGCCTCTGAACAAACTGAGCATGCTCACAACTGTCACCAAGCTATCCAAACAGAAGGTGAAGGGAGGAGACAAGACAAAGGAAGTGCAATGGGCTGGCTCCAGGAAATATGAGACAAATCACTCAAAGACAAAAAAAAATGGCCTCCCAATGATGGGTATGGGGAGACATACAAAGGATAGAAGGGTAAAACTTCCTATAAGAATTCAGACAAGGGGCCGGAGAGATAGCATGGAGGTAAGGCATTTGCCTTTCATCCAGGAGGTCATCAGTTCGAATCCCGGCGTCCCATATGGTCCCCCGTGCCTGCCAGGAGCAATTTCTGAGCCTGGAGCCAGGAATAACCCCTGAGCACTGCTGGGTGTGACCCAAAAACCACAAAAAAAAAAAAAAAAAAAAAAAAAGAATTCAGACAACTCGGGGCCGGGCGGTGGCGCTGGAGGTAAGGTGCCTGCCTTGCCTGCGCTAGCCTAGGACGGACCGCGGTTCGATCCCCCGGCGTCCCATATGGTCCCCCAAGAAGCCAGGAGCAATTTCTGAGCGCATAGCCAGGAGTAACCCCTGAGTGTCACAGGGTGTGGCCCAAAAACCAAAAAAAAAAAAAAAAAGAATTCAGACAACTCAAGCTGAAGAGGCAGAAGCAACAAAAGACAGTCTAGAAAGAATGCATGGGTTTAGGGAGAAAAGAGAAAGTTGGTTTTACTCAACTGGGTCTGGTCACAGTGTCTGTAAAATGACAAGGGGAACATGAGTCACCATGAATTGGAATGGCGAACTAAACTCTTAAAGTGGGTATAAGTCTGGGAAGGATCTCAATGTCTCCCAAGTTGGCTCACTTTGGAAGGTTGTTTTGTCAGAGCAGTCATTTGTCTGTATGCCTTAAACTAAGTGAGGACATGGAATTTGGCTGTGATTTTATTCACAGGCAGGGTTTCACCACATGAGCATGTAAAACTGGACACACCCAAACTGACCATCAAGACTGAGGCACTATTCAGGCTAGGGACGACCTAGATCAGAAGGTCCCAAACTTATTTGGCTTACCATGTCTCTTTCCAGAAAAATCACTTCACGTCTCCTGGATATAGGTCGTCTAAGCAAACAGAAAATACTAATATTCTTGAGTCTACTATATTCATTGTTGGGGGAGGGACAGGCTGGCCCACTTTGATGTAAGTCCTGCTATATGGCTCTACTGCACCCCCACTCTCACTAATACCCTTGTTGGCCAGCGTCAGGCGTTTTGAACTTCCACTGAGGAAAGAACAGATGAGTCAAGGCCAGAAAAAAGCAAGGCAGATCCCAGACCCCTTTCATCAGCTGAGTGCCAGCCCTGATCCACCCACTAGAGGATGCAGCTTTCAAACTCTGAGAAGCATCAACCTGACCACCCTAACTAAGCATGGGACCAAATGCAGCTGCCCTTCATAGAAGCAGCTTGTTCTTACTGAAAACTGTGCACATCCATCCAAGAAAACCCAACCACTTGCTGCATTCATGCCCTTCCTTGGACACCCACCCCCCCCCCCCACCAGCCCAGGAGTGGAGCCCTCCAGATGACACGTGCTCTCTAGGGCACATGTTTCAAGTCTCTAAACAAACAAGGGGTGTCTTTGTTTGAATTTTAAAGAAAGAAAGAAAGAACCTGTCTCACAGGCTATGATTACATCAGTAGAGTGCTCTCATTCTCTGCATCAATCAGGGTGCTTCAGTGGCTTTGAAGCACAGAGCACACGGCGACCTTTGATCTAGGCACTCCCGCCCAGACAAAGCCAACACTAACTCGAACCCACTCGGTGATCTACCAAGCCTGATCAGCTCACCTGGTCCTCCATACCAGGCCAGCTGGGTCAGGCCCCAGCCACCAGACTGGATGGCCAGTCCAATGTACACTCAACCACTGCGGGTGGGGGCCAGGGCTGAACCTTTAGCGGAACTAACACTAATGTAACATAACCTCTTGTGGGAACAGTGCTGCAATTATGCTTTTTCGAAAGAATTTTATCCTTTAAAGATACTGAAATATTTTACAGGGGGAAAAATGATAGGATTGGCTTTGTTTCAAAACACAAGAGGGGAATGGGCTTGAAAGGGAGGGCTAGCTAGCAGCTGACAACTGGCATAGTGGGTGATGGGGACTAGGATCAAAAGATATACTGCGTGCACTACGCTTGGTTACTTGTGAATGAAAGCATGTGATAATGTTTTCTAGAATAAGTAATTGAAAAAGAAACGGATCTCTCAGTTAAGACTTTTTTTTGGGGGGGACATTCCTGGATGGGTGGGCAGGCCACCTCTGGCAGAACGGAGAGATCAAGTGAGATAGAAGATAGGAACTGGGGCCTGAACCATAGCGCAGAGGTAGGGCGTTTGCCTTGCACGTGGCTAACCCAGGACGAGCCTGGTTGAATCGTGGCATCCCATATGGTCCCCCAAGCCAGGAGTGATTTTTGAGTGCATAGCCAGGAGTGACCCCTGAGCGTCACGGGGTGTGGCCTAAAAATAAAAAAACATGAAAAGAAGGAAGGGAGGGAGGGGGAGAGAGAGAGAGAGAGAGAGAGAGAGAGAGAGAGAGAGAGAGAGAGAGAGAGAAAGAGGAAGGAAGGAAGGAAGGAAGGAAGGAAGGAAGGAAGGAAGGAAGGAAGGAAGGAAGGAAGGAAGGAAGGAAGGAAGGAAGGAAGGAAGGAAGGAAGGAAGGAAGGAAGGAAGGAAGGAAGGAAGGAAGGAAGGAAGGAAAAGGGTGTTAGAGCCACTAAAAATGGAGGAGGGGCCCGGAGAGATAGCACAGCGGCGTTTGCCTTGCAAGCAGCCAATCCAGGACCAAAGGTGGTTGGTTCAAATCCCAGTGTCCCATATGGTCCCCAGTGCCTGCCAGGAGCTATTTCTGAGCAGACAGCCAGGAGTAACCCCTGAGCACTGCTGGGTGTGGCCCAAAAACCAAAAACAAACAAACAAAAAAATGGAGGAGGAGATGGAGATGGGATTGGTGGCGGAGCATTGTCAACTTTCTAAACACCTAGACAGGAGTAACCCCTGAGCATCACTGGGTGTGGCAAAAAAAAAAAAAAAGGAACCCAGTCCTCTTGCATGCAAAGACTATGCACTAGCTCTTTGAGCTATCTTCTAGGCCCTCTTTGTTCTTTTGAAAGGTTAGTTCTCCAAAAAATTTAATTAAAGGAAAAGAAGGGTTTAATTAAAGAAGAAAAGAAAAAATAAATGGGTGGGATAGAGGTTTTTCTATTGTGTTACCAGAGGGGTCACTGGAAATACCAAAGCAGCCCGTGGGTCACAGGACCAGTTCTATTGTGAGATTAAGCAAGGGAGAGAGAGGCACAGAGTAGTCACTACTGGGCCAGAAAGATAGTGCAGGAGGTAAGGCACTTGCCTTGCATGTGGCTGACCCAAGTTCAATACCCAACACCACATGGTCCCACTATATATAGCCTTGGAGGCCTCCCAAAGCACTGCTTTGGTAGTCTGGGTAATTCCTGGCACTGCAGGACTAAAGCAGCATGTCTTCAGGCCCACACACTGAACCACCAATCAGCTTGGCTGAGAACTGTAGGACAACCTCAACCTCATCACCACAAAAAGAAATGTTACTGCTTCCAGAGTCTCTTTACCCATTCGGGTGTGTGTGTGTGTGTGTGTGTGTGTGTGTGGTTTTTGGGTCACACCCTGCATGTGTATGTGTGTGTGTGTGTGGGGGTTGGGTCACACCCGGCGTGTGTGTGTGTGTGTGTGTGTGTGTGTGTGTGTGTGTGTGTGTGTGTGTGTGTGTGTGTGTGTGTGTGTGTGTGTGTGTGTTTTTGGGTCACACCCGGCAGTGCTCAGGGATTATTCCTGGCTCCAGGCTCAGAAATTGCTCCTGGCAGGCATGGGGGACCACATGAGACGCCGGGATTCAAACCGATGACCTCTTGCATGAAAGGCAAACGCCTTACCTCCATGCTATCTCTCCGGCCCCCCATTTGGATATCTTTGATCTCTTTAAGAGACATGGGGCTGGAGTGATAGTCCAATGAGGAAGGGGCTTATCTTCCATATGACCAACCTGAGTTCTATCCCCAGCAGCCCAGGTGGTCCCCCAAGCACCATAGTGCCTGAGCCAGAAGTAACCCCTGAGCACAGTGTGGGTCCAAAACAAACAAAAATCACTTTAAGAGGCAGATAAATCTGATAGATTCCTCACTCCAGAAAAGTACCCACAGAGAAAAACAAGGAAATTCCAAACTTACCTTCACTGTCCCTTTTTTGGAATTTGTACCACTTTCCTTGAAGAGCTCAAGGGGACCCTGATGCCTCCACCATGGGACTGTCCCCAGGGATGGTGCACCAGGGGTAGGGGCGTTGCATCCCAAGGTCAGTGTGGGGCAGTGGTCAGCAACCTTTTTTTTTTTTTCAACTGATCCAAATCTCGCCAAAACCACGATTGAAATTTATTTTGAGAGCCACACAGGGCGTGCACTGACAGAGTCTAGGAGCAGAGTTCTGACTCCCGGAGCAGCCGCCCGGCACACAGAAGAGCCAAATTAAAAGTGTAAAGAGCCACATGTGAGCCGCAGGTTGCCAACCACTGGTCTGGGGTAAGCTGTCTAACCTCTAAACATGTCCCTGTATTTCATAAACGGCTATTAATGGTGACCCTGTCTGGTTATCAACTCTTCTGCTACACACCTCAATGGAGAATAGAAATGGGGAAAGGGAAGCCATAAAGAAAAGGATCTATGGGGCCCGGAGAGATAGAACAGCGGTGTTTGCCTTGCAAGCAGCTGATCCAGGACCAAAGGTGGTTGGTTCGAATCCCGGTGTCCCATATGGTCCCCCGTGCCTGCCAGGAGCTATTTCTGAGCAGACAGCCAGGAGTAACCCCTGAGCAATGCCAGGTGTGACCCAAAAACAAAAACAAAAACAAAAAAAAACAAAACAAATAAAGGATCTATGGGGAAACAAATGTGATTTAATCTATAGTTGCAGCTGAACAAGTTACAAAGAGGTCAAATACAAAAGGGTAAACTGGGAAATGACATGGTCCACAAATTCACATATACAGGCCAAAAGGCTAAACAGAGGAGGCAAACAAATTCCTACCACAGACAGATTCACCTTCAGGAAGTAAAACTAAAAATTCCAAGATCATCTTCAACCTGCCTGAGACCTTCCTGTGAGGACATAACCACAAGATCAAGACAACAAAACAGAACAACAATTAAAAGATTAGACCTCTTTTTAAAGAAAAGAACATAATTCTAACTGAGTAGAGATCCAAGAAAGGAACTAGGGGAGTTCTTTAAAAAAAAAATCTTGGGGCCGGAGAGATAACATGGAGGTAAGGCATTTGCCTTTCATGCAGGAGGTCATCGGTTCGAATCCCGGTGTCCCACATGGTCCCCCGTGCCTGCCAGGAGCTATTTCTGAGCAGATAGCCAGGAGTAACCCCTGAGCATAGCCGGGTGTGGCCCAAAAACAATATATATATATGCCAGGGAGATTGCTAAAAGGGTTGGCGTGCAAGCTTTACTTATTGCACCTTAGGTTCAATCTCTGATATCACATGGTGCCCCACACAATACTGGGAGCAGTCCCAAAGCACAACCCCTATCATTAAGTTTGGTCCACAAACCAAAATGAAATAGAAAACATCTAGGCGTAAAAGGGAAACTAATTGGGAGGGGGGTGAAATTAATCTTCCCAATTAAAACAAAAACAAAAAAACATATGCAGGGTCAGAGCAATAGTACAAAGGTGCTAGCTTCTCACACAACCCAGGTTCAATCACAGAAATCCCATACAGTCCCCTGAACACCTCCAGGAATGATCCCTGACTACAAAGCCAGAAGTCACCCCTGAGCAATGCCAGGTGTAAACCCACCCCCCAAAAAAAGCACAAACTCCCTACAAACTTTATATTTGGGGACAGACAGTACAGTAGATAGGACATTTGCTTGCACACTGCCAACCCAGGTTCAATTCATGCATTCCATATGGAGCCTCTCTAGGGTAATTCTGGAGTGCAGAACCAGAAGTAACTCCAGAGCCTCAACAGGTGTGGACCAAAAACAAAATCAAATAAAAAAATACTCCTGATTTAAAAGCATATTAATCCTGGCATAACACAAATCTATTCATCTATTGTTGCAATGCTTAGGATTTACTTCTGGCAGGGCTCAGGGTTCTGGGGATAGAACCTGGGTGGGCTGGCAGCATGCAGGGCAAATATACTACCTGCTATACTATCGCTCTGATCCCTTAATCATTTTATTTTGGAGATTCACTTATCAAGTCATCTTCATACTAGCAGTCCCATTGCCTTATACTGCAGGGAGACCTTAAGGAACTAGGGACTTAGAATGCAGTCCAGAAGGTCGGCCTCTCCAGCTGACTTTCAATTTAGCTGGAGACATTTACTTCTACAAATTAAACCACTAAGAGTATAGATTACTAACTTCCAAGTGATTGGCCAGGTAGATGGAAGCTCAAAGCAGCAGAGAAAACTGGATGCTGCAATGGCCCAGCAGAGCCTTCTCAAAATGACCAGAAAAAAAGGCAAAGATGGAAATAAAAGCCAAAAGCAAAGACAAACTTGAAGCAAAAGCTAAATAAAAGTTTCAAAACACGAGGATAAGAGACTATTTAGATTTGATCCTAGAAAGATTTTTAAAGTCCTTAAAGATTTGTTAAGAGGAACATGACATCTGGCAGCCAAAGAGTAAAATGGAGGGTGTGGAGCCTTGAGTGAAAGAGTAGTGGAGAGTAGAGGTTTCTTATTAAAAGAGAAATGAACACCCCTCTATGAACCAGAGCAAACCATGTGCTCAGTTGTGTGTGTGTGTGTGTGTGTGTGTGTGTGTGTGTGTGTCTTTAAACAAAGGGGGCAAAGATCAAAAAAAAAAAAAAACTACAAATAAGAACCCTCCTACTTGTCATCTCCATTTCTTTCATCTACCCTTCTGTTTGAAAATGCAGGTGAAAAGGAGAGGCATGTGGTGGTGGACTGCAACTGGGGGCAAGTCACTCAAGCTTTCCCAGACCTGTATCCCAAGGATAAAGAAAGTCAAGCATAGTATATATCTTAGGTCCCTTGAAGTAAATGCCAAGTTTCTGTAGACTTTGAGTCTTTTTGGCTGGGAAAAAGTAAAGGAACCTACACAGCTAAGGAACCTACCAATTCCCAAACACCAAGACCCTCAATTCAAAGAAAGGCACATGCTAGACTCCATCAATTACTTTCCCTCCTTTTTAATGAAGAAAATAAAATAGCAATTACTTGAGGCTACAGAGAGAAAATTCCCATCTTCAGAAAAAACATTTGTTATATAACTTATAACAGCTATAACTTATCCAGAGTCAACTGATAAGCATATGTGAGTCATACTACTAGAATGTATAGAGTTCAATATTCCTGTTTTTCTTTTCTTTTTTTTTCCATTATTTTGTTTTTGGAGCATACCTGGTAGTGCTTAGAAGTTATTCCTTGCTCTGCACTCAGGAATCATTCTTGCCAGAGCTATGGGATGCTGGGAACTGAATCTAGTTCAGTTGTTGCATCAACAAATGCCCTACCCACTCTACTATAGGTGTACTATATAGCTCCAGTCTTAAGTTCCTGAGTAGCCCGGAATTCAACTTCACTCTCCATCACTTTTAACTTACAGCAACTAAGGGCCTGAAATCAGCAGGGCCTGTATTTCCACACTTGTATCCAAAGACCCTAGGCGAAGTCAATTCTCTTCTTCAACCCTCAGTAACCTCATCACTAATATGGGAACAAATAGGACAATAAGGACTAATAAAAGAGACCATTCATCTTGGATGCTTAACAGAATGTGTGGCACAAGTCACTCGTGTGACAGTAGTATAAATCTTTGGAGGAGTCTGTCTTGGAGCAATAGGAAGCAGAATATTAAAATATAGGAAATCCACAAGATAAGTATGTTTCTCAGGAAAGAAGGGGGTCCAAATCTCCATTCATTTAAAAAAAATGTGTGGCCTTGTCTATGGGGAGAAACAGGTTGGCATTCTTCTTGGTAATATAACAGCTGCCTCTCCTCCCATCTCACTCCAACCCCTCCTCAGCCACAAATACTCATGGATTAAGAAGACATTCAAGCTTTGTTCCATCTCATTTCTGCCCTGGCATTCTTCTGTGGCCCCTCTATCCTCAATGCAATTTGCTCACAGCAAGCTCACAAATTTGAAAAATGCCTCGCATTGTCTCTAGGTAACCCCAAGTCTGTACTTTTACTAACCTTACACCTTTGCTGGGAGGAGCTGCCAGTCCCCTTTTCCCAATGGGAAATCCCAAGAGGTAAGGCTTTTGCCTTGCACACGCTAACCTAGGCCAGACCACAGTTCAATCCCCCAGCATCCTATATGGTCCGGTGCCCCCAAGCCAGGAGCGATTTTTGAGCACATAGTCAGGATAAACCCAAGTGTCACCGGGTGTGGCCCAAACCCCCTCCCCCCAAAAAAAGTTAATCAGACTGTGTCTTTGCAAGCCCATAGTGCCAAAACCCAGCACTTCTTACTCTGGAATCAGTGCTACTCTGCACTGCTATGTTCTGATCTGAATCGGTGATGGAAGACATGGCAGTGGTCCTACCTGGCAGGGAGCCTGATACAGGTAGGTCACCTGAGGATCAAGAGGAGATACTTCAGCTGCACCAGTCCCTCGGGTTGCCAACCCCTCTGGAGCAGCCCCAGGTAGCAATGTGTTGTTCTGCTCCTGTCAGAGGGATTCCTAGCAGCAGATTGAGGGGCAGGGAGCGCCTGCATTCTAACTCTCTTGGTAAGAAAGACTCCTTACAGGGAGACCTGAAACACACACACCTGTACACAGAGGGAGCCAGCTGCACTGCACTGAAGCTGTGAAATGTGTGGCGAGAACCAACCGCCTGCAAGCAACAAATAAAGGCAAGGGCTTCCTCCACTCACAACAAACTCCCTGAAAGAGCAGTATACTCAAGCCCCACTCCTGGTTTGATTCTCCACCAGGTTTTACCCTTCACCGCTTCTCCCAACACTTCAAAGGAAGTATTTTTGTAGAGACCAGGGAGGAGTGTAAACTGGCCAGCTGCTTCCAAAGCAGAGACATTAACCCTGAGAGGGCCTCTGGCCTCACAGAGGAGGGCGAGGAAGAGAACAAGGTCACAAGGGGCAAAGCGGGAGACCCTGCACTGGGCCAGGCGTGCCCTTTCAGCCCACACCAAGGGCACAGTTCTTCAACCATGGCAGAGAGGCAGGGCCTCAGCTCCTCTCAGCACGAAAACAGCTAGTTATAAATACCCTCTTGAGCTGGAGCTTCAAAGGGTCCAGCAGCAGTTAGCACTTCGATGGAAACTCCAGCTAACAGAACAGGCCTCTTTCTCCCTGTCCCTCCCTGAACCAGGCAGGGAACTGAAGGCCCAAGGCTAGCACAACAAAATCTGCCCCCTCAAATCCAGCCTCCAGGCTTGGCAGCCAGGAGAGAGCTTGGCCTCAACACCACTGTCACCACTGGGCCTTTTCCAAACAGCGCCCCAAAGAGGGGGCTGCCTTACCCACAGAGGGCTGGCCAGGAAGCCTTCCCCAGGGGCAGCAGAGGGTCAACTCTGACCAGAGACCTTTTTAAGAACTTTCACACACTCTTAAAATCCCAGGTTCCAAAACTTTTACAGGGGTTGCGACCTACCCAAAATTTGATTCGACTTTTTTTTTTACACCTTGTTGAAATGGACATGACACAGGCTCCTCCCCCGTTCGCTGGGGACTTAACCAACTTCCCTGCACAAACCACTACAAACACAGCCACCAGGGAGTTGGCAGTTAAACTGGCCTGGGCTTTCTCTGAGCACACATACCTTGATGTCTTTGTTTTTTTAACCCTGGCCACTCCATCTCAAAGGCTGCGGACTCCGGGGGGGGGGGGGGGGGGGGGGGACCCCACATCTTCCCAGCAGCTCTCTGACTGGTGAGGCTCCGGAAGCACACAGGTAGGCTCAACTCCTGCCACCTGACTGCAAGTTCCTGCAATTGCAGAGCGGCAGGCAGGTGGGTATTTGCCCCAGCCCACTGGCAAGAGCATCCTATAATTTACTGACACTAAAAAAGTAGGCTATAAATAGCTGGAGTTTTTAATGTTGTCGGCCCTCCAGGACAGAGGGGGCCTAACAGCTGTGTTGGGCAAAGGCTCAGAGCCACGAAGGGCTACAATTTTAAAAGCCTGTGTGATAGTGTCTAAGTATCTTCAAAGAAAGCAAATGCGGCACTCCACCTCAACAGGCTAAGGTAGGGGAAAAAAGGCTCTCAAGACAAGCAATGAGGGGGCAAAGCAGGTGGGGAAGGGCGCCCTGTCTTATCATGTCAGAATTAGGAATCAGGTTAGCAGAAAAATGAACAGCATTGGAGTCTCTGTGGGAAATTCCATGATTCAACCGCACAAGGGAAATGATAGGAATAACCCCAATTCCTAAACATCTGTGTCTCTGCCACAGTTAGTCCTCTAAAGCACAACAGGATACTCCTGTTTAGATAAACAAGCACAAGTTGATGAAAAGGATTTGTTTAGTCACCCAACAAACTTCAAAAAGTCTTCACTCAGCTAAGTTTGGAAAACACAAAAAACAAAACAAAGTTTTTTAACAGTGTCTAGTGAGGATATAGACACTGAAAAGTCAGACTAGGGGCTAGGGCTAGAGCTCAAGTGATATGACACAGGCCTAGCACATACAGAGTCTCAAGCTCAATCCTCAGCGTTACACACCCTCCTATGCACGACCTAGCCCAAGCACTAGAGCACCAAACCATCCGGCCTGTACCTCTGGGCCAAGTGTTGTAGAAGTGGACCCTATTTTCAAAGTTTCTTTTTAAGTAGAACAATATCAAAAAATGAGGAGTATACCTTATAATTTTACATCTAATTATGCTACTTTAGCATAAAACTATGTACCTATATAAGGAGCTATATTCAAGTAACTGAGTTAGCACAGGCTCTCCAGACAGCAATTATACTTCAAAGGAATAAATACATCTGTACATTCTTTTTTTTTTTAATAACTAAAGCCTTACTGGCTCTCCTAAAACTGAAGGGGGAAAATGGTAAATAGTGGTAAATAAACTTAGACCTCACCGTAAATATAAATATCCAACGAAGATGTAACAGCTATACAATTGTCATGGGGAGGAGGTCATCACAACAGGAATATATGTGTATGTGTATGGTATATACATAGTCAGTACCATTCAGGAAAAATGAAAGGCAAATATATTCACATTACTATTAAAAGTCAGGCCCAGGGCCCGGAGAGATAGCACAGCGGCGTTTGCCTTGCAAGCAGCCGATCCAGGACCTGAGGTGGTTGGTTTGAATCCCGGTACCCCATATGGTCCCCCGTGCCTGCCAGGAGCTATTTCTGAGCAGACAGCCAGGAGTAACCCCTGAGCACCTCCGGGTGTGGCCCAAAAACCAAAAAAAAAAAAAAAAAAAAAGGGTCAGGTCCATGTGTAGCCTAAGATTGCAAAACAATTTTTAAAAACAAAATACATGGAGCCGGAGAGATAGCATGGAGGTAAGACATTTGCCTTGCATGCAGAAGGTCAGTGGTTTGGATCCCAGCATCCCATATGGTCCCCTGAGTCTGCTAGGGGCGATTTCTGAGCATAGAGCCAGGAGTAACCCCTGAGCGTTGCCGGGTGTAACCCAAAAACCAAAAACAAGCAAACAAACAAAAATGCATATGACAGGGAGGCATTAGAGTGTATTCTATCCAGAATATCACAAGCCATCCTAGGCAGGGAACCTACCTGTGAAGACTTTTTGAAAGTTTGTTGGGTGACTAAACAAATCCTTTTCATCAAAGAAGTCCACAAAGAAGACTCTAAGATGGCAAGGGACTTCAAATCCATCTCATGGGGGACCAGGAGATAGTACAGTAGTTAGAACATAAGGCTTACATACACTCGACTGCATACTCACGTGAGACTGCTGGAACCCCATGGTTCCTTGAACATTGCTCAAGGAATAAAGTAGCCCTACAGGTCCCTGCGCACCACCAGAGTGTCCTGGGTATCCCCAGCACTGCAGGATATGAACAGCATCTCATCCTTGGGCACTTGCTTCAACTGAAGCTGGCCAAGAAACACTGGTGGGGTGACGAGGACTCCTGAGTACCTCTTAGGAGTCCCCACACCCAAAAACTTATCTCAGGAAGAACAATGTTTGAGTTGGGGTGCTCAACCAGGGAAACACATGTCACTATTTTTTGGTGATCTAATAAGCAGATGACAGAAATTAACTGCCTTCACAGATCTAAAGGTTCATTGTGTCCTCTGGCTCTAGGATTGGGAGTGGACGCACAAATACATGTGCTTCGAACCTCAAGAGCCTCCAGGTGTGGCTATTTTGAGATAGGGTCTTTTAAGAGGTCACTGAGTTCAAGTGAGACCTTAATCCAAAAGGACAGGTGTCCTCATAAGAGGAAAATAGACACACAGGGATAAGATCCAGATCCAGACACAAGGAAGGCCATAATAATGCAGAGCAAGACCACAGAACAATCAACCATAACATCCTTCATCTTAGACTTCTAGCCTCCATGACATGAAGAACATCTTGTGTAAGCCCCTAGACAAGAATATTTTGCTCTGGGGGCCCTAGGACACTAACATGCTAAAAGACAACTAGAACCAAGGAGCAGAAGCCTGGTTCAGTGTCAGGAAAACTCTCTGACATGCAACACCCTGCAATAAGATGTCTCCTAGGAGGGGTACAGGCAGAGCCCCACCCTGAATTCAAGCCCAGAGCCTGGGATCCATCAAAAACTAACTGAAGCAAAATGCTAAATGCCTCCAGGCTAGGGAGAGTTCGGCTGCTTAAAATATCTATCAGGTAGGTCAATCCCAATTTAAAAAAAAATTTTTTAAAGCTCTAAATCAACACTCTATGAAATATGATCCATAGTTAAGAAGAACTTAAACTCCTCATTTTGGAGTTTTCTCTAAGTACCTCCCCTTCGGGGAATATCTCAACTCTACTCATATCACATTCTTCCTGCAGGCAAGCAGAACCAGAAGAACATATTTAATCTCTTCTGCACCAACCAAGGCAGACAAGTCTGAAAGATGCTCCTCCTCTGTACTCAGCCCAGCACTAGAGCCTGTCCCTCGAAGGCAGAACGCAGCAAGCTGAGAGCCAACCTTACAACCTAAGTGGGGAGGAGGGCCAGAACCATCCAAGATACTAACTCAACCAAGGAAGGGCCTGCAGATTAGCCAGAGGCCTTCTTCCAGAGGCTTAACATGCATTGCATTCAACCCTAAAACACCACAGGCAAGAATCTAAGCCATTGTTACACGTGAGCATGGGTTAAACAGAGAGGCAAACCTAACTGTCAAGTCACTCAGTACTTCCTGACAACTGCCAGGGCACTTGTCTGTATTATCTTCCCTTCTGGGTCCTCAAAGCTTGCTAAATCACAACAAAGGCTCCTGGCCTCCCACACACACACACATCCCCCACCTCCAAAGACACATAGAACTAAAATCTCAGGGTGCTAGGGCTGCTTTGGTATCATTTTAGATCCAGCAGAGAATGTTTATGTTAGGCTCTTCAGTGAGTCTTCTCGTCCCAATTGAAATCAAACTCCTCTAGGAGAAGTCTTGTTTCTTAGTTCTTTCATAGTCCTCCCTACCTCATCCTCTAAATTCAGAAAAGACCACACACCTGCTCACAAGCTAAAATGGTAGAAATAATCCTCTCAGTGGAAAGGCACTCAAACCATTCTCAGAGATGACTGGACCCCAAAGCCCTGTGGTAATGTGTAAACTGACACAGTCTTGGCCTTCCAGGCTCACATCCCCAGGGACACCAACTGGACCAGCACAAATCCTACCCCAACTTAAAATCAAGCGCCTGGGGCCTTTGAGAATTCAGTGATGCTAGATTAAATAAATTGTATTTAAATTCTTTTCCAAGCAGGATTTCTCAGCCCTCAATTCAGTGCCATCCAACAGGAATTTCCCAGAGAAAATGATGGGGATGTTCTCAAACTTAGTTCACTCTGGAACCTTTTTGAAAGTGCTCTGTAGGGAACAGTGATCAACAGAAGGTGCCTTGAAAAAGAAAAATCGGGGCCGGGTGGTGGCACTAGAGGTAAGGTGCCTGCCTTGCCTGCGCTAGCCTTGGATGGACCGAGGTTCGATCCCCAGTGTCCCATATGGTCCCCCAAGCCAGGAGCGACTTCTAAGCGCATAGCCAGGAGTAACCCCTGAGTGTCACCAGGTGTGGCCCAAAAACCAAAAAAAAAAAAAAAAGAAAAGAAAAAATCACAGTTCAAGGCATAATTTAGAGGAATCTACATTAAACTTTAGAAAAGTAGGGGCCGGGCGGTGGCGCTAAAGGTAAGGTGCCTGCCTTGCCTGCGCTAGCCTTGGACGGACCGCGGTTCGATCCCCCCGTGTCCCATATGGTCCCCCAAGCCAGGAGCAACTTCTGAGCACATAGCCAGGAGTAACCCCTGAGCGTTACCGGGTGTGGCCCAAAAACAAAAACAAAAAAAAAAAACTTTAGAAAAGTAAACTACTTTAATACAGATGTCTCTGACCTCCTAAAAACAAATAAACAGACCCGAAACAATAGCACAGAGAATAGGGCATTTGCCATGCATGCAGTCAACCCAGGTTTGAACCCCAGCATCCCATATAGTACCCCAAGCACTGTCATCTGTAACGGGGGTGGGGGGGGGTGGGGTGTGTGTGTGTGTCAGAAAGGGAGGGAGGGAGGGAGGGAGGGAGGGAGGAAGGAAGGAAGGAAGGAAGGAAGGAAGGAAGGAAGGAAGGAAGGAAGGAAGGAAGGAAGGAAGGAAGGAAGGAAGGAAGGAAGGAAGGAAGGAAGGAAGGAAGGAAGGAAGGAAGGAAGGAAGGAGCTAACTAGCTATTTCCCTCTTCCGAAGGAAGGAAGGAAGGAAGGAAGGAAGGAAGGAAGGAAGGAAGGAAGGAAGGAAGGAAGGAAGGAAGGAAGGAAGGAAGGAAGGAAGGAAGGAAGGAGCTAACTAGCTATTTCCCTCTTCCCAAACTAGAAATCAATTAGGCAACAGAAACAGCTGTAAAAACAAGTTCCTAAATCTGGAGGATTTCAGCCTTTCTCAAAAGAGCTACAGAGGTACCACAGTGATAGCACAGCAGGTAGGGTATTTGCCTTACACCTGGCTGACTCAGGTTCAATCCCAGGCATCCCATATGCTCCCCACAGCCTGCCAGAAGATTTCTGGGCGCAAAGCCAGGAATAGCCCCCTAATCACCCCCGGGTGCTCAAATCAAAAGAAAAAGAGAGAGAGCTAGAGCAGGCAGTCTCCCTGTGTCACTGGGATGACAAAGGCAAAGCAACTCCAATACCACCCCACCCACCCATCCTTGGTGTGTCTGCTCTGCACCTGACATCTTTGTGAGGAACAGAGCAGCAGGAATTGAGTGCATTGGTGAGAGGAGGGGCTCCTAGATCCCCAGAAGTAATCCAACAGAGTTAAAAGGTAACAGATAAGGATCAAGAAAAAAGAGTGACAAGCAGAAAAGAATAAAGGTCACAAGGAGCTGAAACTGTGAGACAAGGGAAGATGAAAACAGAAAATTAAATGTTCTAGAGAACATTCCTCCTGGACTGGTTCATTCTGCACCTCTTGTGCTAAATAGAATTTTTTAAAAAATTGTTTAAAAAAAAAAAGAGTTGACATGTGTTTTGGTCTACTTCTGGAACAGCTTCACCTTGGTTACATACTTTGACTTAAAACATTCCGAAGTTGCTAAAGGCCTCCCAGGATCATCTGCTCCTGTTTCGCAGGAGGGAGGCAGTTCCTGTGGAAACTGTTTAGTTTGATTACAACTTTGAAGAGGGGTAGGAATTCTGGCCCAGAAGAATTTAATGACCACCCCTTCTCTTACATAATTTGTAAACAAACAGTTTATCCCAGTGTGGCTCATTTGGCTCTGCAGCTTTAGAAAAATTTATTCCTTTTATTTGGGAGAAGTCACAGTAAGGCCCATCAATTACCAGGAAAATCTCCAAACCAGCCTGAACTTTACTGCCTAATCCAGAGGTTCATTCTATTTACCACCCCCTTTTCAGAAAGGAAAAAAAAAAATCACTCAACACTTCCCCTCTCCTCAAAATCTACCTTCTACAAGAATTCAGAAAGCAGGCCAGAGATAACACAGCGGTAGGGCGTTTGCCTTGCACGCAGCCAATCCAGGACAGATGGTGGTTTGAATCCCAGCATCCCATATGGTCCCCCATGCCTGCCAAGAGCGATTTCTGAGCACCAGGAGTAACCCAAGCACCACCGGGTATGACCCAAAAACCAAAAAAACAACAAAATTCAGAAAGCAAACCCTGCAGCTATTGCTAGGACTGCCCCAAGATGGTTGCAGCGCCCCCAGGGTACAGTATCACCCATTGCAGGGACACTTAGGTCTAGTCCTCAAAATCTCTCTTCTGAACCCAAGTCATCATCAGACTGAACCTATCAACAAAATGGCTAGAGAAAAAACTTGAAAGGCAGCCGAAATGCGGCTCCCTAGAAGTTTTCAACACACTGTGGTACATTAGGGAGGAAAAAATTTTTCAGAGTATGAAAAAAGACCCTGGAAGCAATTTTCTCACAACAAATGCTCAAGCATATGGGGGAGAGCAACTTGTTACTAATAGTTAAAGACCAAAGTTGGCAAGTGATTTATTTATCTTTAATATAGTGCATTAATGCAAGGCTGTCACTAAAATGTCACTTACTCCCTCACATTCCTGCAGAGGAGCAATGCCCCAGTCAGAGCCCCCTGTATGCTGTGATTACAAACCCTGCTGCCAGAGAACACAGGGCAAGGGGAGGTCATGTCATCAAAACTCTGACCATGCATATGGACATCATCTTTCACAAGTGGCGTGGGATCCACTGATCTCTATAAGAAAAGGATCAATCCTGGGCTGTGAGAGGGCCAGAGGGCTTGAGCACAACTTTGCATGCAGGAGTCCTGGGTTCCATCCGTGGTACCTCATGGTCCCCCAAGCACTGCTGGGAAACAGTATCTCTAAACAAAGCCAGGTGTGGTTTCCCCTAAAAATCAAACAAATAGCAAAGAAGTAAAACTTGGGGCTGGAGAGATAGCACAGCGATAGGGCATTTGCCTTGCAAGCAGCCGACCCAGGACGGACGTTGGTTCAAATCCTGGCATCCCACATGGTCCCTTGTGCCTGCCAGGAACGATTTCTGAGCACAGAGCCAGGAGTAACCCGAGTGCCGCTGGGTGTGGCTCAAAGACAAATAAACAAAAAAAAGTAAAACTCCTTGACAATCAAAGTCCTCTCTGCTCATCTTTTACTCAGTCTCTCAATTTTGCTCCCCACCCGATTGTCCAGTTTGTGTCATTCCACACGCATCCCTTTCCTGCTCCTGCCCTGTCTAGAAGCCTGCATATAGTCCCTATTCTGCTCCCCAGGAATCTACAGATTCCCCAGTCTACAGATGTGGGGGCTCACTCAGGAGGCTGGCTTGGCCTGAGGTATGCCTTAAGTAACAGATGTAGAGCAGATTAGGTATCTCTGTTCGCCCAGCCTTACCCTTCTCTTCTCCCTGCTGGGAGCATTCCACAGCACTGTGGCCTCCAGATCTACTTGTTAGTCCCCAATGGTTAGGGAAAACTCCACCAAATGTAAAACTCTAGTCAGTCTCTCCACAAGAAAAACCTCTCCTGGGGCCCGGAGAGATAGCACAGCGGCATTTGCCCTTGCAAGCAGCTGATCCAGGACCAAAGGTGGTTGGTTGGAATCCCGGTGTCCCATATGGTACCCCGTGCCTGCCAGGAGCTATTTCTGAGCAAACAGCCAGGAGTAACCACTGAGCACCGCTGGGTGTGGCCCCAAAAACCAAAAAAAAAAGAAAAAGAAAAAACCTCCTCCCCAGCTAGTGCCCAGGGGGTAGGGGCACACCCAGCACCAGCTTGCTCAAGGAGCCTGGCTAGAGGCTCACCCCCAGGGATGCTACCTGGCAGCATTTCTAGGCACTTTCTTTGGCCCCAGGCAAATGAGACTCATGCACATGTGTTACATTGTCATCATGTTGGGGACATGCTCTGTATTTCCCACTGACCCAGAAGCTCAACCCTACAGACTCTTGTGGAGGCCCACACCATTTCTGTGAATGCTATCCAGAAAGTGTCAAGCCTCCACATCCATCAAACCGTGTAGGGAAAAAGGCAACATTCAGGCTGAAGCTCAGTACATAAAGACGTGGCCAGACACTTTAAACACCAGATGCCCACAGCTGACTGCCTCATCTTGGTACCCAAAGAAAACAGTGATGAACCACAACAATATGGCCCAGACTATATAAATCCATAAGAAAAGAAAGCATGAGGTCCTTTGACAGTTTTCTTTCTTTTTTTTTTTTTTTTTTTTTGGTTTTTGGGCCACACCCAGCGGTGCTCAGGGGTTACTCCTGGCTGTCTGCTCAGAAATAGCTCCTGGCAGGCACGGGGACCATATGGGACACCGGGATTCGAACCAACCACCTCAGGTCCTGGATCGGCTTGCTTGCAAGGCAAACGCCGCTGTGTCTCCGGGCCCGACAGTTTTCTTATTACTCTTGAGAGCCAATGTCTAAAAGAAATGCTCCCCCTCTCCCAACAGAAAGCCAATTATATCAGCTTGATCTTGTAAAGTCATCAATGAGGAAAGGCATTGGCTAAATGGTACTTTTTCACTGAACTTAATTTCTAGGAACCTAAGTGTACAGACCTGACTTCCATAACTTTCCTATACTAGCAGGAGCAAATTTTGGTTCAACTCTTTACTGAGAATACAAATACAGTGAAAATTATCATGCCTAAAGGTAGAGCCACGGGAGTCTTAGAGGACATATCCAACAGGAAGCCTCCAGGACAGGTCAAAGCTTAAGACTACTGGCTCCAACTTGCTGCCCAGTCCCAAAGGGCAGGTTTCCTGTACGAAGAAACAAAAGTTAAAACCAGGAAGGGCTTTGGATAAAATCCTCAAGAAACCCTATGAAGAACTTTTGCCCAGGCCCAGAAACCAGGCAGGAGTCTCTCCAGACCTTGATAGGTTGGTCTTTGCTCCCAACCCACACAAATCTAATGACTTGACTTAAAAACCAGGCTGCAAATAGAGATCCTATCACTGTCTTATCAAGCACTTTCTCATTCTCCCTCAAAACCAAATAGTATCCAAGTAACTACACCTCCAGTAATCCAATTAGGAGGCCTAAAGGAGGAATGTTGGATGAAATGGATTTGTTCTGATTCCTACTTTTAAAGAGGGTAGGGGAGAGGATTAAGACCTGGGACAATGAAGTACCATCAGAAAATATGGGGCCAGAGCAGCTAGAGTACAGTGTTGGGTGCAGATAGTGTGCTGCTGGGAGTGGGGGGAAATATAAACAATGAAGACAAAAAGATAGGACAGTTCAATTCTTCAGTACCACATAGATCCTCAAACATTACTGGGTACATACAGCCCTAGTGACAACGACCCCCTCATGCAATGCCAAGGTGTCTCAGGTATTCCCCAGTACCACATGGCCCGTGCAGCACCTCATCCTTGGTCCTTCACATTAAACTGATAGTCTGATTGACCAAGGATCACCAGAAGGGTCCGAGTCTCCTGAGAACTACATGTAAGACAACCCGTGCCAAAGAACATGTAAGCATTGCCACTAACAGGCCCTATGGGGACTAATTCAGCCATCTTACATTAATTCTGTCCAAATTCTTTTAGTTAATGACACCTACTTGTCCACTCTGAAACATATCTGTGTACTTTCCAATACTTCAAGATGTGTGTCCAGATGTAACCCAAGGACAAAGATACCCAAGAAAAAAATAAATAAACATAGACAGTGTCAAGAGATTTAAAAAATCTGGGCTCTCAGGGCCCGGAGAGATAAGCACAGTGGCGTTTGGCCTTGCAAGCAGCCGATCCAGGACCAAAGGTGGTTGGTTCGAATCCCCGTGTCCCACATGGTCCCCCCGTGCCTGCAGGAGCTATTTCTGAGCAGACAGCCAGGAGTAACCCCTGAGCCAACCGCTGGGTGTGGCCCCAAAAACCGGAAGAAAAAAAAAGATCTGGGCTTCATTTAATTTTCAATTAACTCTACAGAGATAACCTGCAGCCTATTGGAATTACAAGCTTTTTTTTTCTCTCATTTATCCTCCTTCTGAACCATCCTTTCAATCAGTCGTTTCAGCTGGATACCTGCTAGATAAAAAGGCTATTTTATGAAGGCCTGGAGGGGGGAGGCATTTCAATGGGCTGAGCACATACTTGACATGTGGAGGGCCTAGGCTTGAGCCCAACATCAAACGCCACATGAGTACAACCTCCTCTGAGTACAACCAAGAGCAATCCCTGAGCACTACAAGAACGTGGATCCAAAACAAAAGCAGCCATGGGTACCAACGCTGAACATAAATGACCATCTTCCTCCTACTTTCAAATAAAGTCAAATAAAACATTAACATTAGGGGGGCCGGCGAGATAGCAAGGAGGTAAGGCGTTTGCTTTGCATGCAGAAGGACAGTGGTTCAAATCCCGGCATCCCATATGCTCCCCTGAGCCTGCCAGGAGCAATTTCTTGAGCGTAGAGCCAGGAGTAACCCCAAGCGCTGCCAGGTGTGACCAAAAAAGTAAACAAAACAAAACAAAACATTAGGGCAACAGCTCAGGGAGGGTATGTCTCTTACATATGAAATCTTGAGTTTGGTGCCCCACCCACATACACAAATACAAATTAACATTATTTTTATTAACTAAAAATATTAGACATTTTCTTAGCTTCAAATCAACAGTCTATTTAGAAAACCCCCTTGGGGGCCAGAGAGATAGCATGGAGATAAGGTGTTTGCCTTGCATGCAGAAGGTCTGTGGTTCGAATCCTGGCATCCATAAGGTCCCCCGAGCCTGCCAGGAGCGATTTCTGTGCATAGAGCCAGGAGTAACTCCTTGAGTGCTGCCAGGTGTGACACCCCCACCCCCGGGGAAAAAAAAGAAAAAGAAAACCCCCTCGGGGCTAGAGTGATAACAAAGCAGGTAGGGCATTTGCCTTGCACGTGGCCTACCTGGGTTTGATTCCCCAGCAACCCATAAGGTCTCCTGAGCCAGCTAGGAATGACTTTGTTTGTTTGTTTGTTTTGGGGCCACACCCAGCGGTGCAGGGGTTACTCCTGGCTCTGTGCTCAGAAATTGTTCCTGGCAGGCTCGGGGGACCATATGGGATTGCAGGAATTGAACCCAGGTGCTGTCCGGGATTGGCCGAATGCAAGGCAAATGCCGTACTGCTGTGCTATCACTCCAGCCCTAGGAATGATTATTGACAGCAGAGCCAAAAGTATCCCCTGCATACCACTGGATTTGGCCCAAAACTAAAACTAAAACAAAACAAAAAACACACCTCCCACTAAAAGCTCACTTTTCAATAGAAAAGACACCAAAAAAAAAAAAATCTGTTGATTCTAGAGAATGATTTATTTGGGTCCTTAAGTATACAAAGACAATAGAACCACATCTTTTGTTGTAAGTTAAGTAAGTCACCGGAATAAATCCAGAAGTGAAAGCAAGCATGAACACACTCTGGACTGTGCCATGAGTAGTCAAAATGTTGCAGAACAATCTTTGCAAGTCTGAGCCCCAAAATTAGAGCCCCAAAATAAAACAAATTTTCTGCTGTACAACTCTCCTCATTGCTTACAACCAGGTGGGAAATGTGAAGTCAAAGGCTAACATTTAATTTTGTTTTTGTTTTTGTTTTATTTTTTGTTTTTGGGTCACACCTGGTGGTGCTCAGGGGTTACTCCTGGCTGTCTGCTCAGAAATAGCTGCTGGCAGGCACGGGGGACCATATGGGACACCGGGATTCGAACCAACCACCTTTGGTCCTGGATCGGCTGTTTGCAAGGCAAACGCTATCTCTCCGGGCCCCAAAGGCTAACATTTCAAAGACAATGAAAGAGACAATGAAACTGCAGAGGAAAGGGTTACAGTGCTGGTAATCAAATCTGAATATGGGGCGCATTGGAAAACCAAATCAAAGCAAAATCTTATCAACAAATCCCCACAGAGCCAGACCCTGAGAAAGCTCGAACACCATCTGGGCACAACAGGAAAACAAAAGGATTACCACCTGCTGCCTCCCAGAGTCACTTGCACATTCTCAAGAGCCATAAAGTTCTTATATAGAAGAGACCAGAACAATTAGGGGAAAGTAAGATATAACTGACGTAATAGCTGAAGTATAGTACCATCACACAGAAAAGTAACTCTGAAGTGGAATGTGGCTGTGGAATTTAGCATCTTAGGATTTCATACAAAAATGACTTCTTCAAGAGATCTTTCTCCAGGTGGCAATTAACAGGTTGGCTCAAATTCCCCTAAGGGAAAAGGGGAGCAGTCAATGTTACTCTAATGGTTCCTCAGAGCACAGAATTAAGCATTCAAAGAACACATCTACTGAGTGAGAGAATGTATGTAACACACAGCAACGGGAGGTCTCCAAATTCACCTACCTCGTAGCTGACTTCCCCTCAAACATGACTAAATGGATAATTTGGTGAGAAATCCATGGCAGCAATAGTCACTGAGAGCTAGCATATATTAGGCACTTACTGCATATCTTCCTTACTAATGTGAGCTAATGCTCACCAAATCCTCACATTCTTTTAGTGGTACAAACTCCACAGTCCCAAGCCAGGGATGGGGAAACAGGTTGGGTGACCTAACCAAGGTCACAGAACTGGCAATGGCAGAGCCAGGAAGCAAGCACAGGTCTGTGTAGCTCCAGGGTCATACTTTCTACCACCAAGCTCCTTGCATGACAAAAGCTTGGTCAGGACTAACCCACAGAACAGTCCCAATTTTTGACTGAAGAGTTTTTTTTGGGGGCGTGGGGGGAGGTTGGGTCACACCCGGCAGCGGTGGCATTCTGGGGTTACTCCTGGCTCTGTGCTCAGAAATTGCTCCTGGCAGGCTGGAAGAACCATATTGGATGCCGAGAATCAAACCAGGATCCATCCTGTGTTAGCTGCGTGCAAGGCAAACACCCTACCATTGTGCTATCTCTCCAATCCCTGAAGAGAGTTTTTTTAAGTTATAAAAGATTAGCAGACCACTTAAGATTTACCAGTCTCAAATTACCTATGGTAAGACTGTTCCATAGTCCCTGAGCTCTGTGCCAGTTTCATTATTGGCTGTGTTAAACCTCTCTCCCTCTGCATTGTGGTGCCCTCATCTAAAAGTAGGGATAGAAAACCATCCTGCAGAGTAATACTCTTGAAGATCTATTGAACAAAGCAAAGCCATGGTATTAATTCATTCAGACACTACATCCACAACCCCTGTGACCTTCAGCCCTAAAAGGCATCCTTGAGTAGGAGAAAGACAGCAAGGATGGGAGAAGCTCTGAAAGTTACAGCACAGAAAAGTAAGAGCTAGCAAGAGTTCAATGACTTGGATGATTTAACAGAGTCCAGGGTAGAGAAGTCTCTGTTCTGTCCTGTTTTGCTTTGGTACAAAGTTACCTTTATCTTTTTCCTCAGGATTAAACCTAGCTACATCAAAACTCTGTTTTTCCCACGTCCTCCCCAACGGAAATCTAGCTTCTCATTGCTCTCTGCCAAGAAGTCCATCTAACAGAGCCAAACAGAGCAGAACCAGCCTACAAAGATCAGGAGAAAGCTTTGCTTCCTGCCCAAGCTCCAATCGCATCTGCCTAAATTGAATTATAAATCAAACCTTGCTGAAACCTGGGTGGGAGAGATAGTATGGTGTCAAGTAGGGCATTTGGCTTGTGCATGCGTGCGTGCGTGTGAAAGGCCAACCCAGGTTTGATTCCTGGCATCTCATATGGTTCCTCCTCTCTTCCTTCCCACCCACCCCCCCAAGCCCACCAGGTTAATTCCTGAGAGCAGAGCCAAGAGGAACCCCTGAGCACCGCTAACAAATAAAAAAATCTCGCTGAGGCCCAATCAGTACACAGGCAGACTAGGACACTGCAGTCTGACCATCCATAAAAAGACACCTTCACTCACATTGCTCAGGTCTCTAGGCTGACCTAAAAGCTTTCAGGTCAGCCAAAGAGCAGATTCCTGAGCCAAATCAGAATGAACACACACGCAGAGAGTTTCAACCTCTAGAAAGGCAATCTCAAGCAGGCAGGTCGATAGAGAGGCCTGTACCAAAGAAGCAAAAAGAAGGGTCAGCCTCATGTGTGTGAATGCAGCCAGAAAGCCTTCGCCAAAGCTGCAAAGGAAACAAAAATAAACTAACAAGATAAAAGAAAGGCTGTTGCATGAGGAAGAACTTTTGCTCCGCTTTTTTTTTTTTTTTAAAAGAGAGAGACAGAAGAAAAAGAAAGCACACGCTGAAATGATCTAAAGCTGCCTATAAATATTTGGGAACATCAAAGGCGGTCCTGTTAAATTAAAAATGCTGTCACACAGATAGGAACTAGCCTCTAGCACTGCCAGCTTCAACATGTGAGCCTGTGATCTGAGGAGCAAGGGCTCAGCTCCTCAAGAAATCTGATTCACTAAAGAAAAAAGTGAACGAGCAGTTGAGTTTTAATAAGGGCATTAAATGCCTTAGGAATGAGCTAATTAGAGTTTAACTCTTTCAAGATTGTCCGAGCTCTTAAGAATGCTGTAAAGTAAACTCCCTCCAGAATCTAGTTAAATCAGTCCGAAACCTGCAATGAAAAAAAGAAAGTATTAAAATAGCACCTTAGGACTTCAAAGATAGTAAATCCCACCTGGTCCCCTCAGACTTAAAGGCCAGCAGAGAGAAGGGAAGACGCTAACTCACAACTGTTTTCCAAGGTGAGATGAGGTGAGGTTGTGCAGAGATTTTATTTTTCCTTTTAAAAAGTTTAGATAATCACCCCCCCAAAAAAAAGTTTAGAAAATGCACACTCGTCAGATTCTCATATCATATTCATCCTACCTTATGAGTGTGCTCTTTACCTAAGGAGGGTGTCTACCGGGAAGCCATTATCTCCTCATTGTAGTGGGTCACACAAGACATGATGGCTCAAAGTCCCCAGACACGCTCAAGGTCACCCCAGGAAGTCACCAAACAGTTTCCCAGCAGGCCTGCAGAAGCAGAATCTTAAAGAAGTTAGAAGAGTCCCAGTGAGGAAAGTTCTATCAGGATGATAGACCCTTTCAAAAAGAAGCCTTTCTGAACTTGAAGAGAAATGCGACATCTTAGAGGAAGACACAAAAATATATGGAGATCCACACGAAGGGGTGGAAGAGGATCTTTCCATCACCCAATCCCAGGAATAAGAAAGAAACAGGTAGAAAGAAACAGAAAGTGCCTTCTCCATTCAAGGAGAGGAATGTGCAGCTCAGGATTGGCAGAGAGGTTAGTGGAAGAGGACAACACACACACTCGTGCGTGCCTATCATTCCCATTTTTAGAAAAAGTTAGTGTGCCTAATTTGAGGGGTTAAGATTAATAAAGTATTCACTTAAAAAAAATAGTATTTGCTTTGGCAAAATCATCCACTGGGTCAAACCAAGCAGTGAAGTCACTTGCGCTTGCCACAGGTCCCACATAATTAGACCCCCAGAGGATACAGCTTTAGCCTATCACAACATTGCTCATGCCCTTGCCCAATCCAGAGGCACAATCAAGCACTCAGCTCTCCTTTGAGGCTATTAGGCCCCTGTTCAGGCCATGTGGCCTCAAGAAATACAAGCAGCCCTAACTAGAAACCCAGTCTCAGAACCACAGGAGCCTACACTTGATCTGGCAGTAAAGCATAAGAGTGAACATTTGAAGCTACAGTGGACGGCAATCAAAAGGGAACTGGGGACCAGAAAGAACACATTGAGGCTCTCAAGACAGTTGCTTAAGATATACTCTGGGGAGACCAGTAGACCCCACTCTGGAGAGAAGTAATAAAGCTACAAGCAGGGGCTGGAGCGGTAGCATAGTGGTATGGTGTTTGCCTTGCATGAAGCTAAACCAGAACAAACATGGGTTCGATCCCTGGCATCCCGTATGGTCCCCTGAGCCAGGGGCAATTTCTGAGCGCAAAGCCAGGAGTAACCCCTGAGCACCGTGTGACCCATAAACAAACAAACAAACAAATAAATAAATGTGCAGACAGTAAATCATTGAGTTTTGTTTTGTTTTTGGGCCACACCTGATGACTTTACTCCTGGCTATGCACTCAGAAACCACCCCTGGGTTGGGGGACCATATGGGACGCTGGGGGATCAAACCAGTCCGTCCTAGATCAGTGCATGCAAGGCAAATGCCCTACCACTTGCGCCACCACGCTGGCCCTTAAATTTTATTTTTAATTTTTAAAAAATAGGGGCTAGAGTGATGGCACAGCAGTAGGGCTCTTGCCTTGCATGCAGCTGACCCAGGACTAACCACTAACCCAATGTCCCATATGGTCCCCCGAGCCTTCCAGGAGCAATTTCTGAGTGCAGAGCAAGGAGTAACCCCTGAGCACTGCCGGGTGTAGCCCATAAAACAAAAATTGAAATAAAATTAAATTAAAATAAAATGACATGAGAACCAGAGTGATAGGACAGTGGGTAGGAGGACACCTGGCACACAGTTAACCCAGTACCCTATAGGATTCCCTGAGCCTGCCAGGAACGACCCCAACGCAAAAAATTAAAAAATTAAAATACCTGGGGTCAGAGAAATAGTGGGTAGGGTAATTGCCCTGCATGTGGCCAATCCCAGTTCAATCCCCAGCATCCCATATGCCCCCCCCCCCAAGTACCTCTAATTCCTAAATGCAGAACTAGAAATTACCGAGCATTGCCAGGTGTGGTTCAAATGAATAAATAAAAACAAATGCTCCTAACAGTTAATGTTCAACCACACAAAAGTGTACTCCCAACTTCTCGTAAGTACAGTTGGCTCAAGGTTGTATTTGAGGGTGTGGGCCATACCCAGCAGTGCTCATGGCTTATCCCTCAGAAATCACTCCTACCAGGCCTAGGGGACCATAAGTGGTGCCAGAGACTGAACCCAGGTTGGCTGTGTGCAAGCCAAACACCCTACCTGCTATAATATCACTCTGGCCTTTATGTAGGAGTGGGCAAATCTCAAGAGATTGAGAAACCAGCTTTGCCTGTAGAAGAATAAACTCAGTCACTGAGGTAATATCAAGTAAACAAGCAAGGATATAGCTTATGGGCAACCTTCCCTTCTGAAATAGTATGTATCCATTCAAAGGGGTGAGGGGTTCGCCTTAAGGACAATTACCTGAGCTACATATAGCAGGGAGCCTGGCATACACACATACCCAGGTTTAATCCCCAACACATACCCAGGTTTAATCCCCAGCACCAAAAAGCCTCGTGAGCACCAAAGAGCCCTGCCAGTTGCCACCTCGGGAGGCCAAAACCAAAACAAATCATAAAGATGTGCCAGATCACAGCCTCCACGGGCTCAGGTCTCATGTGAAGGAGTGCTAGGACTAGAGCTGGCGTCTGAGTCCAAATCTGCTCTGCCCATGCAGGACTCCCAGATAGTTTAAAAGCCCTGATAAACTTCCTTGAGATGCCCAACTGTGTGACACCAGGCACAGTGCAAGTGACCAGGCAAGACACCACTTGCAAAGGGGCGAAATACATTCCAGTGTGGAATACCAGGTATACACATCCCTCCTCCTTGTCTCAGCTCAATGACCATGCCTGAGAGCATGGTGTTTGCAGAATATGCCAACCTAAAGAAGGGAGAGAATGCCCTGCATGGACTGAGGAACAAGGAGCACAAAAAAGCTAAAGGAAATGGGGTGGAGTTCCCCATCAAGCCCCCCTCCTCTTCTTTTCCTTCCATCTCCCCCATCTCTAGGCAAAAGGACTGGGAGGAAGAATCTATAAATAAAAGATTCCCTTTCTTATTTTTTTTGTTTTTGGTTACACCCAGTGATTCTCAGGGATTACTTCTGTCTCTGCACTTACTCTTTTTTTTTTTGTTTTGTTTTGGGGGGCCACACCCGGTGGTGTTCAGGGGTTACTCCTGGCTGTCTGCTCAGAAATAGCTCCTGGCAGGCACGGGGGACCATATGGGACACCGAGATTCGAACCAACCACCTTTGGTCCTGGATCGGCTGCTTGTGAGGCAAACACCGCTGTGCTATCTCTCCGGGCCCAGGAATTATTCTTTTTTTTTTTTTTTTTCTTTTTTGGTTTTTGGGCCACACCCGGTAATGCTCAGGGGTTACTCCTGGCTATGCGCTCAGAAGTCGCTCCTGGCTTGGGGGACCATATGGGACACCGGGGGATCGAACCGCGGTCCGTCCAAGGCTAGCACAGGCAAGACAGGCACCTTACCTCTAGCGCCACCGCCCGGCCCCACAGGAATTATTCTTGATAGGCTCAGGGAACTATATGAAATGCCAGGGATTGAGCCCGGGTCAGCTGCATACAAGTCAAACACCCTACTCGCTGTACTATTGCTCTGGAACAGAAGATTCCTGTTCTACTCTGTAACCAGTAGAAAATATATTTATGCAAGTGGGCCAGAGCATAACATAGCACAGTGGGAAGGGCACTTGCCTTGCACGTGTCTGACCTAGGTTAGATCTCGAACATCCCATATGGTTCCTCTATCCTGACAGGAGTAAATTCTGAGTGTTGAGCCTGGAAACCCGAGCACTACGAAATGTGGCCAAAAAAAGCAATGAATGAATTAAAGAATGAATGAGAAAATACATTCAGACGAGAAAGGCCCATCTTTTAACACTCAAGTTTGCAAGACCAGAATTAAAACAGTCGTGCAAAAGCAAACTAAGAAAATTAACTAGGGGTACTGGAGAGATAGCATGGAGGTAGGGTATGCCTTGCATGCAGAAGGATGGTGGTTCAAATCTCGGCATCCCATATGGTCCCCCGAGCCTGACAGGAGCGATTTCTGAGTGTAGAGCCAGGAGTAAACCCTGAGCGCTGCCGAGTGTGACCCAAAAAAGAAAGAAAGAAGAAAGAAAGAAAAAAGGAAGGAAGGAGGGAGGGAGGGAGGGAGGGAGAGAGGGAGGGAGGGAGAGAGAGAGAGAGAGAGAGAGAGAGAGAGAGAGAGAAAGAGAGAAAGAGAGAAAGAAAGAAAGAAGGAAGGAAGGAAGGAAGGAAGGAAGGAAGGAAGGAAGGAAGGAAGGAAGGAAGGAAGGAAGGAGGAAGGAAGGAAGGAAGGAAGGAAGGAAGGAAGGAAGGAAGGAAAGAAAGAAAGAAAGAAAGAAAGAAAGAAAGAAAGAAAGAAAGAGAAGAAAAAGAAAAGAAAGAAAAAAAGAAAAAAAGAAAGAAAGAAAGAAAAAGAAAGAAAGAAAAAGAAAGAAAGAAAGAAAGAAAGAAAGAAGGAAAGAAAGTTAACTAGGGCCTAAGGAGATACTTCAAAGGATCATCACATGCATGGGAAGGAAGGAAGGAAGGAAGGAAGGAAGGAAGGAAGGAAGGAAGGAAGGAAGGAAGGAAGGAAGGAAGGAAGGAAGGAAGGAAGGAAGGAAGGAAGGAAGGAAGGAAGGAAGGAAGGAAGGAAGAGAAGAAAGAAAGAAAAAGAAAGAAAGGAAGAAAGAAAGAAAAAGAAAGAAAGAAAGAAAGAAAGAAAGAAAGAAAGAAAGAAAAGAAGAAAGAAAGAAAGAAAGAAAGAAAGAGAAAGAAAGAAAGAAAGAAAGAAAGAAAGAAAGAAAGAAAGAAAAGAAAGAAAGAAGAAAGAAGAAAGAAAGAAAGAAAGAAAGAAAAGAAAGAAAGAAAAAAGAGAAAGAAAGAAAGAAAAAGAAAGAAAGAAAGAAAGAAAGAAAGAAAGAAAGAAAGAAAGTTAACTAGGGCCTAAGGAGATACTTCAAAGGATCATCACATGCATGGGGCCCCGCACAGCTGTTTCCCCCATCCAGCCCTACTCTGCAGCAGAGCTGAGTGTGGCCCTGGTGTCCACTGAGCACTGCCAGGCAATCCATATGGCTGAGCACTGATCCAGCAAGCTGCACAGGGGGCCAAGTATCTTAACTGATGTTAACTGAGCTTGTAGCAAGAATTCTACAGTTCTTTATAGCATTTCTTTGTTTTGCCTTTTTTTTTTTTGGTTTTGGGTCACACCGGCAGTGCTCAGGGGATACTCCTGGCTCCATGCTCAGAAATTGCTCCTGGCAGTCACGGGGGACCATATGGGACGCCAGGATTCGAACTGATAACCTTCTACATGAAAGGTAAATGCCTTACCTCAATGCTATCTCTCCGGCCCCTCTTTATGACATTTCTTTCAAGGACTCACATATGGTATAATTTTACTTGGACTATCCCTAGCGATTCTGCCCCCATCCCGCCACTGTTTTACAGTCCCCCCCTTCCAAAAACAAGGTTGGCATGACAACCAGAGCACCAGTCACCATGGTCTCTAACCACATCCGCCAGGGCTTGGCATGCTGAGACGTGTGCCAACTCTGTTGTCTGTAGGGCACTCCTGGCCACAGTACATAGCAAGCTATAATCAAGTCTGAAACCACCATATTCATATAGAACTCAGCTCAATATAAATATTCATTAAATGTGAAAACCTATGGTGATGCAATGTTGAGACTGCAAATTTAAACACAAGAGTCAGGAAATGCAAAAATTATCACTGCCACTGGAACTTGCAATCACTCACACGGCATCTAGAATGCCACAAGTGTGCATGGATGTGCCCTAAGAATCTTAATCATAATAACTTTAAAACTACACATTAGCTGTTCACTAAAATTCCCCAAGTGAGGACATTTACTGAAGGATATTGGAATATTTCTGACATGACATAACAACTCTCTAGTGTCAGTCAAATACAACATGTCATAAATAGACTTTAAAATATACCTGAAGGTTCTAGTGTCTGTCCAAAATCTAGTGTCTGTCCAAAATGTCCAACCATGTACATGATTTAGCAATGATTTAATGACCTTCCTAATGTTTACATGGGCCCTATTTAAGAGTAAAAAATCAAATGTTTGCTAAAATAAAATCCAAATTTCTGTACATAGCTTACAGGCCTCTTTAGAAATACTATATAGTTCTTTAAACCCTTTAAATACTTTATAGCATCAGGACCAAGAGTTTTCAAAAGGGCTAAAATATTTTTTCAGAGGCCCAAGCAATAGTACAGTAAGTAAAGCACTTGAATTGCATGCAGCTAACCTACATTCAATCCCCAGCACCACATATGGTCCCTAAAGCCCCATCAAGAGGGATCCCTGAGTGCAGAGTCAGGAGTAAGTCCTGAGCACTACTGGGTGTGACGCCCCCCCCCCCCCCCCAAAAAAAAGAAACGAACAAAAAACCCAGAATGCCACTTGGTACAAACTTTTTTTTTGGGGGGGTCACACCTGGCAGTGCTCAGGGGTTACTCCTGGCTGTCTGCTCAGAAATAGCTCCTGGCAGGCACGGGGGACCCTATGGGACACCAGGATTCGAACCAACCACCTTTGGTCCTGGATCGGCTGCTTGCAAGGCAAATGCCGCTGTGCTATCTCTCCGGGCCTGGTACAAACTTTAAGACCCTCAGCTACTCCTGATGGGTCATTCTTGAACTATATATAGCTTGTGCTGTTCTCCACAGCACATTTTTTAAATGACGTCAAACATTACTCCACTTAAATAGAATACACTCCCAGGAAGTCTATACAGGGTATGCTGCCCTCTTCTCCAACATACTTTGAGGATGTTTCGGCTGGCATATGCCAAGCTAGGAGTCAGGAAGTCATTATCTTCTTGTCATTTACGTATGATCCTTTTCCAGATCATATGAAGGACAGAGGCAAAGGTGAAATTATTTTGAGTTTGGTTCATCCCAACTATTTGAAATAACTTTAGGACACATCCCTACCTGAACAATGCTTAAGAATAGTTTATACAATTAGAAATGGTTCTCAAAATGCAAGGTCTTTTTCAGACCACACTAACCCCATCACTATGCTAACCCAAAATCTGATCTAAAACAGTATTTCTCAACTTAGGGCCATTATGGTGCTCCCTTTGGGGGCCCCAGGATATTCCAAGGTGGGTGGGAGGCACAGGTGAAGATTGTGTAAATAGGGGCCAGAGCAGTAACAAACCAGTAAGGCATTTGCCTTCCATGTAGCCAACACGGGATGGACCCCAGTTTGAATCCTGGTATCCCATATTGGTCCCCCAAGTCTACCAGAAGCGACTTCTGAAAGCAGCCAAGAATAACCCCTGAGCGCAGCCGGGTGTGACCCAAAAAACCAAAAAGGGAAAAAAATTGTGTAAATAAGGGGGCCATAAACATAAGACCAGGGGGCCAACTGGTAGGACAGGTGGGTCATAGAAAGGAAACAAGGTCAGAAGAGAGTCAAGGTAGGAAAAATGGGAAGAAATAATGATCAACAAAAATTTTAATCAGTAAATCTTTGAGTTTCACTACAAAGCAAGAGGGAGATGAGTAATGATTTACTGGGTATTGTAGCCTTCTACAAAGGCCAAAGTATTTGTACAAAAAAATTTAAATAAGGAGGGGACAGAGCATAAATACAGTGGGAAAGGTGTTTGCCTTACATGCAGACGACTGGGGTTCTATCCTCAAGACTACATATGGTCCCTAAGCCTTGCCAAGAGTGATCCCTTCATTCAGAGCCAGGAGTAAGCCCTGTACCCCATTGGATGTACCCAAAAAGAAAATAAACAAGTGAGAAAGCAAAAACTAGAGTAAGAAAACTAAAATCAGTCAGGAAGTGAAAAACAGTGCTTTGGTTCAAAGTGGAAGCAGGAGATGTTTGATGGGAAGGACTAGATGTACCACCTCAGATGAAAGCACAGAGAAGGGAAGGAAGAACAGAGGGTAAAGCTGGGGGGACGGGAATGTACGAATAGAAATGCATTCCAGCAGGAGGACGATCGGAAAATGAGCAATGAAAGCCCCATACACATCCAGGCTGGGAACAAGCACAGGAAAGAATGGACAGGACCTATGTGCACAATCCAGAGGCAACAATGAGAAGGCACCAGGAGAGAGCCCAGATCACCACCCCTGAACTCAGCTTGCTGGGAAACAACAGGACTACTCCAGAAGATTTTCATCAAGGAAGTGACATGATCAGGGGTTATGTTACTTTAGAAAGATGAGTCTGGTGGGGAGGGAAGAGCTGGTGGGCAGAAAGAGATGTGAGACAAGGCAGTGCAGAGGCAGCCTCTAACACAAAGAGACCAGCAAGGAAAAGGAAAACCAGGCCTCATCTGACTGAAGTGCAGTTTCCCTCTCTCTGCCTTGGCCACAAGTTAGTTACCTTGCTTTAAATGCTCAAAAGGCTTTGCAACATTCTTCACATGCCTTTAGCTGTCTGCTCACCACCTACTTCAAGATTGAAGCCCTTTCTGAAAATATGCCAAGTCTCTGGGTACCCAGGGATAGTTCCCAAAGACTCATAAAGGTGCTGAACACACAATGTCTAATGCATTCAAGCAATGGCATACAATTAAGTACAAAGAAAAGTGTTGTGTGTCAAATGTGGGACAAGCCTTGGCAACCTGGACAACCTGAACAGCAGACAGATTTCTGGGGAATAATCCAGAAAAGGCGCTCCTAGCTGAGACAATGAAACAAGATAATACAAGTGTTAAGTGCACTAGGGCCTGAAAATACCAGGCATGGAAGATTTCCTGGAATTCAACCATCAAAGTGGGATGGCTGGAAACCCCAAACCCCAAATTCTAATCCCAGCTCCTAGAGCCAAAGGTCTAAGGCTCTGGCTCTTAGTTCTCTTGCTGGGTAAAGAGAGCTGAGCCACAGCAATTTCAGTATCCTGCGGCTCAGTTAGCCCATCCAGTAAGTAGTCAAAGGGGAAAAACAAAGAGTAGAAAGAGATATAATACAATGATCTTTTTTTTTTTTTTTTTTGGTTTTTGGGCCACACCCGTTTGACGCTCAGGGGTTACTCCTGGCTATGTGCTCAGAAATCGCCCCTGGCTTGGGGGGACCATATGGGACGCCGGGGATCAAACCGCGGTCCTTCCTTGGCTAGCGCTTGCAAGGCAGACACCTTACCTCCAGCGCCACCTACCCGGCCCCTAATACAATGATCTTAGAGAAAGTACAGGCCAAATGGCTTTTACAACTTTCTTTTTTTTTTTTTTTTTTTTTTTTTTTTTGGTTTTTGGGCCACACCCTGTGACGCTCAGGGGTTACTCCTGGCTATGAGCTCAGAAATCGCCCCTGGCTTGGGGAGACCATATGGGACGCCGGGGGATCGAACCGCAGTCCGTCCTACGCTAGCGCTTGTAAGGCAGACACCTTACCTCTAGCGCCACCTTCCCGGCCCCTGCTTTTACAACTTTCATAAAGTCTCAGATCATGGAAGCACCTGTAACCAAAGTATTAAAAAAAAAAAAAAAAACCCACTCTGGACATGTCAAGGCTGGTCAGCCTTCCACTGGAATAAAACTTGAGGCTTCTGGGGTCCACTGATATGTCAGAATGCTACTAAAGGTCATGTGACACAAAATGGTCCAGAAAGGAGAGCACAACACTTGACAAGCAACTTGATAGTTTTTAGTTGTCTGAACTTTAAAAAAAACAAACAAGGGCCGGGCGGTGGCGCAAGAGGTAAGGTGCCTGCCTTGCCTGCGCTAGCCTAGGATGGACCGCGGTTCGATCCCCCGGTGTCCCATATGGTCCCCCAAGCCAGGAGCGACTTCTGAGCGCATAGCCAGGAGTAACCCCTGAGCATTACCGGGAGTGGCCCAAAAACCAAAAACAAACAAACAAACAAACAAACAAACACTGGATCTGGCCTGGTAAATTAAAATATCATTGTAAGTGAGTGAAGCCAATGGACCCAAAGCCACAGTGATTATGATGTAGAGGGCCCGAGACCCATCTGAGGAAGAAGTGTTACTCCTTTGGGGCAGGTGGTTATAAGGAAATACAGATCCAACATTACCAGATCTTTTCTTTTTTCAAGTGAAGTCCAGGCCTTATTCTTCTCTCTATATTTTAAGAAACCAAATACAATGGCACAAAGCCATTTTCAGTCCATGCCCCTTGTAGCTTAAATGTATCCCTGACAGTGTCTACTGCATTTCTTACCCTCTATGAATGGATAGTATCACTCTGAATGAAAGGAGCAGGATATGGACTTTCTGGGCCCAACCTGCTCAATGGGAAACAAGCAGAGCAAAAAGCAGCCAATGCAAAGCATTTACCTGGGCCACAATCTGTGGCCTCAGACTGTGCTAAGAGAACAATGGTCCCTTCCATAAAATGGCCTTTAGACCCCCCAAGTACAGCCATCTGCTCAAGCAGTCACAGTTTCCCTGCAAGAAAAAGCAACTACTGCTTCAGAATTCTGCTGGATACACTTCCAATGGAAGAACCCAGAGACCACATCAACTCATTCCCTTTGTCGCAGTTACCATGAAAGTGTTTTCCGCTTTCGGAGCCAAGGTGATAGCACAGTGGCAGGGCATTTGTCTTGCATGCAGCCAACCCTGTCTCGATCCCCAGCATCTCATATGGTCCTTGGGCCCGCCAGGAGTTAATTCCTGAGCATGGCCAGTGTGGTCCAAAAACCAAACAGAATATTTTAACTGGTTGAGCTAATGATAATGAATCTACTATTTTCACACAGGTCTTATGAAAATACAACCAGATAGAACTTTAGACAAATGGATCGGCAAATTTGGGCTTAGAATGACGAGCTTAGGGCCCGGAGAGATAGCACAGTGGCGTTTGCCTTGCAAGCAGCCGATCCAGGACCAAAGGTGGTTGGTTCGAATTCCAGTGTCCCATATGGTACCCCGTGCCTGCCAGGAGCTATTTCTGAGCACCAGGAGCTATTTCTGAGCACACAGGCAGGAGTAACCCCTGAGCACCGCCGGGTATGACCCAAAAACCACAAAAAAAAAAAAAAAAAAAAAGAATGACGAGCTCAATACCAACTCAGTGACTTCAAAAGGGTTTGGGTTTTTGTGTCACACAAGTAGCAGTACAAAAAATGAAACCAGAGTCAATGAGAGCAAGACAAGTGCCTAAATTCCTGTGTCTCCTGTGTCTTTGGTCTAATTTATTTGGTGAGGAGAGGGTGTTTGGGTCATACCCAGCTGTGCTCAGGGTTTACTCCTGAAACTCAGCTCTGTGCTCAGGGCTTACTGCTAGCTCTACTCAGGAATCACTCCTGGCAGTGCTAGGGAACCATGTGGTACTGGGGACGACGACCATATGCAAGGTAGAAGAAACCTTAACCCTGTAGTCTATGACCAAAAGAGGTCTGACTCAGCTGTCTGCTTTTCTGTAAAGTAGAGAAATTCACCTGCTGGAAGGTGTAGAGACACTTCACAGAAATAAAACTTGTAAAGCACAAATCATATCATAGGTTCCTAAGTCATGTTTCTTCCCTAGATTCACAGTGAAAACTCAATAAATGTCTGCTGGCACATTAGGAAGCTCAAATTTAACTCAAGTTCAAGTATAAAGCTGTCAGGCAAACTCTTACAGCTCTGTATAGGATGTTTACACCTGACTGAGCACCTTTTTGCTTTGAATCTGCATCACTAGGAGAGCAGAAGTCCCCATTCCAACACTCATTTCACCTCAAACTTCAAAGGTCACCAAAGTCTGTTTTCACAGAATCCCCTCTTGAGTCTCTAGACAACTGTATTACACTGGCTGCTGGGAAAGGAAGGGGATTAATCTCAAGTCTTACAACACATCTTAAAGGTAATAAAAAATAAAATGCTCTCCATACAACCACAATGGGCCAGCTGACCTCATTCTCTTCACACTATCATGAGTCAACAGAGCTGCTCAAAGTCAGATTTTAAAACATCTCATTCCAGCTAGGAATGAAACAAAGACCTCTACTTTTCACCTCCTCCCTATCCTGTTTGACAGGTATAAAGGCACGTTCCCACAAAGGGGTTATCAGCTTTAACCTCAAAGTGAGGTAAAAATGAATAGAAAAAGGCTAGAAGGCTCAAATCCATACATTGTGTTGTTATACCCATGTTTTCTTCAGAACAGGTTGCCCAGGCCTAAACTTAGCCTCCTGGGCCTGTATTTCTGGAATCTATATATGAATCCTATCAGAGAACAGATGGGACGAGCTCCCAGGCAATGGGTAAGTACTTGTACTCAGCCACCTTTGGGCAGGGGCTGGGCAGGGAGGGTGTCTTACTCAGCCCAGCCTGCTACCTGCCTCACACAGGAAGCAGCAGGCAGGGGCTGTCTGAAAGATTGAAGCACCCCAGTACCAGCTGTGTCAGGGTGAAAAGGAACAGGAAGAACTTAATCTTAGGTTCTTACAAGTCCTTTAAGTCAAAAAGTTAGGACAGGGCCGGAGAGATAGCATGGAGGTAGGGTGTTTGCCTTTCATGCAGGAGGTCATCGGTTCGAATCCCGGCGCCCCATATGGTCCCCCTTGCCTGCCAGGAGCAATTTCTGAGCCTGGAGCCAGAAATAACCCCTGAGCACTGCCGGGTGTGACCCAAAAACCACAAAAAAAAAAAAAAAAAAAAAGTTAGGACAGGGGCAGCCTATGCAAAAAAAGGACAATTAAAGTGGGATAGGAGTGCTTTAAAGGAAACCATACGGCCGGGCGGTGGCGCTAGAGGTAAGGTGCCTGCCTTGCCTGCGCTAGCCTAGGATGGACCGTGGTTCGATCCCCCGGCGTCCCATATGGTCCCCCAAGCCAGGAGCAAGTTCTGAGCGCATAGCCAGGAGTAACCCCTGAGCGTCACCGGGTGTGGCCCAAAAACCAAAAAAAAAAAAAAAAAAAAGGAAACCATACTAACTCCAGGAGCACTCTTAAAATTAAAAGTTGTGCAGTGGTAGAACATTTGCTTTACATGCATGAGGCCATGGGTTCTATCTCGAGCACCAGCATCACCAAAAAGGAAAAAAAAAGCAGGCCACAGGAAGGAGGTGTGCCTCCACCAGAAATTCTTTTAAATGCCAGGACACTCCGGCTGTTCCAACTTTCCCAATAGTCGAAAAACAACGGAAGTGCCATCAAGAGACAGCTGTCTACTTCAAGGCGCTTGTTTCTCTTCCCAAACTTAACAGATTGGTTCTTCATGAGGAAAAAAACAAGTTCAAATGAGATTTTTTATTTAAAAAAAGAAAGCCTTGGGCCCGGAGAGATAGCACAGCAGCGTTTGCCTTGCAAGCAGCCGATCCAGGACCAAGGTGGTTGGTTCGAATCTCCGTGTCCCACATGGTCACCCGTACCTGCCAGGAGCTATTTCTGAGCAGACAGCCAGGAGTAACCCCTGAGCACCGCCGGGTGTGGCCCAAAAAAAAAAAAAAAAAAGAAAAAAAGAAAGCCTTCTCCAAGCACTGGTGGTTGGAGTGCCAACCAAGTAGCACACACACACCCCCAATCACTGGGACCTACCATTGAACTTGGATTATATGGTAGGTCAAGTACCACTGTGTGCGACAGGCCCTGGGTCACTTAAATCTGGCATATGGAGATACCCCATCCCCTCAAAAAAAATGGGGAGGAGCAGAAAAGAGCAAAGAGGGTGGGATGAAATCTCTGTGAATTTTCTCAAGCTGATTACAGTTTGGTTAAAGTTTAAATAGGGGAAGCCAATTCCATCCTCAACTCACATCCCATCCTAAGCAGAAGATAATGCCTCGTGAAGCAGCCTTACAGAAACAGAAATGGCTTTAGAATAAAAAAAAAAAAAAGCCCACATTTGAAGCCCAGCACTATTACCAACTTGCCAGTGACTTTGACAAGTTACCTCTTCAAGATTAGTTCCCTCACCTAAAACCCTGGGACATAACATCTACCTCGCCCATCAGATGTGAGCACAGTACCCCAATACAGGAAGCTCTTGATCATTAGGAGCTATTTTTAAGTCTTAACAAAGAAGACCGAGCTACTCAAGGTCTAAATTATAGGAGAAAGCAACCACTTTAACTCAATGTACAATTAACAATGCCTGTCTGTGCCCAACTATACACCTGATCATAAAGCATGCTTTTGTATCTGCTCTTCCTGGTACATTCCTCCAAGGTGCAGCTTCAAATTTGGGCACCACAGCACTAAGTATCAAGTCCGAGGGGTGGGATAGAGGTGTCCCCACCACACTTCAACATAGCTCCAGATACTTCATTTCTCTAGATCTGCCTTATCTAACTTTAGATGCTGACTATGTATTTCTCCTAATGATGAAGATTGATTTTTTTGTTTTTTATTTCCATGAGCTGCAAATCTACATTCTCCAGACCTGGAAAACCATCAAGAAGAAAAAAATTTTGTGGAGTATATATTCAGATTAATGAAGATTCTTACTAACATAAAACAGTTATTCCAACAAACACTATGGCACCGTTGTGAACTATTCTCCAAGTCTCTGTCCATCCCTAACACAAAGCTCTATTACAGCTATCTCAGTATTTTTCAATATTTTATCAGGAAAAGTCTATCTTCTAACCTTTCAGGCGAGGTATTCTGCTCCTGAAAAGTGACATCTGTTCACTTTCATACAACACCAATTAAGATGTCCCTTCTTTCCATCTAGCCAAGCAAGTTTCTTGGAAATTGCACCAAAAAGGAATGATAATCCTAAAATATATTAGGCAAGCTAAATAAAATGATCCTCACCAACTGAGATTATTAAGATGACCTGCTTCCCTTCCTAGTGTCTACTCTAGACACGTAAGTCATTCACTAAATACCAACTATCTTTTTTTTGGGGGCGGGGGGGAGGGTCACACCAGGTAGCGCTCAGGAGTTACTCCTGGCTCTACGCTCAGAAATCGCTCCTGACAGGCTCGGGGGACCATATAGGATGCCGGGATTCGAACCACCATCCTTCTGCATGGTAGGCAAACGCCTTACCTCCATGCTATCTCTCCAGCTCCATACCATCTTTTAAGAAATGGGCACTCTGGGAATCTATAGTCGCCCCAGGGCTGAGAGACAACAGAAATCTGTACCCACTGGGTCCACATCCACAAAGGTATTCTGAGCTGCTCTTCAGGCATTTCAACATTGACAGATACTTGACTTCATTTTCCAATGTATATGTACCAGAGTTTCTTTAGCCATTCATCTGTTGAAGGGCATCTTGGTTGTTTCCAGAGCCTGGCTATTGTAAATTGCACTGCAATGAATATAGGTGTGAGGAAGGGATTTTTGAATTGAATTTTTTTGTTCTTTGTTTTCCAATGAATAGCATAAAAAAGAACACATTTAGAGCAAGCAGTAGGTAGGGCATTTGCCTTGCATGCAGCCAACCCAGGTTCAATCCCTGGCATCCCATATGGTCCTCCCCAAGCCTGCTAGGAATAATTTCTGAGCTAAGACCTAGAAGCAATACGAGTGCCATGTGGTATGGCCCAAACACCCTCCCCACAAAAGCAACATTTACACTCTGCTCTCCGACATTCTACATTCAGATAGATCACCTTCTCATACTTCAACTACATGCCAAAAAATTCTTTGGCAAAAGTTCTTTTAAAGAACTCCTTTTTGAGGCCGGGGCGATAGCACAGAGGTAAGGCATTTGCCTTGCATATGGCCCACCTGGGACAAATCGGGTTTAATTCCCAGGATCCCATATGGTCCTTGAGCCTGCCAGGAGTGATTTCTGAGTGCATAGCCAGGAGTAATCCTTGGGTGTGGCCCAAAAACAAACGAAAAAAAGAACTCCTTTTCACTTTTCCCCATGTTGAGGCATTTAACTAGTATCTGATGCATAGCTGAATTCCTTATTGACAATGAATGTCTTAGAGAATAGGGGTACAATTCCATGGGGGAACCTGGATTAGTTTTCTTGTTTTCTTTGTATTGGTCGGTTGCATCCAGTGGTGCTCAGGAATTATTCATGATGGGGTTCGGGGACTATCATTCCTGGCTGTGGATAGAACCTAGGTCAGTCATGTTTAAGGCAAGGGCCTTTATCCCCTGTACCATCTCTCCAGCACCAGGATTATCATTTATAAATATACATGCCTATCCGATAAAAGACTGTGAACTCCAGAAAACAATAATCAGTGGGGTAAGGAACTGGGCTTTGGTAAACACCTATTAAATTAATAGATTGGATGAAGACATGCAAACTCTCTAGCTCTTACCAAGCATGGTCCCCTACTGTGAATAAATTCCCACAAAAGATAAAATGGGTGGGTTTTTTTGTTTTTTTTTGGTTTTTTTTTTTTTTGGTTTTTGGGCCACACCCGGTGGTGCTCAGGGGTTACTCCTGGCTGTCTGCTCAGAAATAGCTCCTGGCAGGCACAGGGGACCATATGGGACACTGGGATTCGAACCAACCACCTTTGGTCCTGGATCGGCTGCTTGCAAGGCAAATGCTGCTGTGCTATCTCTCTGGGCCCAAAATGGGTGTTTTTTAAGGTAAAGAACCTATCTAGAAATCTTCCTGCCCTCGTGGGTCTTTGACATGTAAAAGATGAAGCCAAAATTGCTAAGGCTGAAGGCCAACAAGGCCATATTGTTTAGTTGTGAAGGTTGGTTAACCCAACACCCTACCACTCAATTCCTTTCTAATGCTTTATCTGACCTTGAATACTGGATCAGTGCTTCTTTTTCCTCTTAAAGAAGAAGGGCATTACAAAACTCTCCATTAAGAAGTAATCCTGGGGGACTGGCGAGGTGGCGCTAGAGGTAAGGTGTCTGCCTTGCAAGCGCTAGCCAAGGAAGGACAACGGTTCGATCCCCTGGTGTCCCATATGGTCCCCCCAAGCCAGGGGCAATTTCTGAGTGCTTAGCCAGGAGTAACCCCTGAGCATCAAATGGGTGTGGCCCGAAAAACCATTCATACAGAAGGTCAGTGGTTTGAATCCTGGACCCATATGGTTCCCCAAGCCTGCCAGGAGCAATTTCTGAGCGTAGAGCCAGGAGTAACCCCTGAGTGCTGCCAGGTGTGACCCAAAAACAAACAAAAAAAAATTTATGCTAATGTAAAAATGAGATGTACACATATGTGAGTATTGGACATGATGCCCTGTATTTAGTACAGACTCATAAATGTAAGCCAAATACTTTTCTCTAGTCTCTATATTACAGATCTTCAACCAGTCCATGGACCAGAGCCAGTCCACAGATACAGGAAAGTTGAAAAGCATGTTGGTGAGGCCAGAAAGAGTATAGCAGATAAGGCATTTGTCTTGCACACAACCAATCTCAATCCAATCCCATATGGTCCCTGAGCTTGCCAGGAGTGACTCCTGAGAGCCAGGAGTAACCCTTAAGCACCACCAGGTTTGGCCCAAAAACCAAAAAACAAATAAAACAAAGACAAAAACAAAAATAAACCCACCTTGGTTAGAACCTCCATTCCAAGGGCCAGTACACAGGACAAGTGTTGGTCTGCAAGTGTAAAAAAGTTGAAGGACATTGCTCTGTACCACAAAGTAATTCCCCCCACTCCTATCTTCATCTCCAAATAAAACTGTTTTAGAGGGGCCAGGTGGTGGCGCTGGAGGTAAGGTTCCTGCCTTGCCTGTGATAGCCTAGGACGGACCGCGGTTCGATCCCCCCGCGTCCCATATGGTCCCCCAAGAAGCCAGGAGCAACTTCTGAGCGCATAGCCAGGAGTAACCCCTGAGCGTCACAGGGTGTGGCCCAAAAACCAAAAAAAAAAAAAAAAAAAAAAAACTGTTTTAGAAACTCCTCGTAAGATATCAGGAAATGGGGCCGGAGAGATAGCATGGAGGTAAGGCATTTGCCTTTCATGCAAAAGCAAGGTGGTTCGAATCCCGGCATCCCATATGGTCCCCTGTGCCTGGCAGGGGTGATTTCTGAGCATAGAGCCAGAAGTAACCCCTGAGTGCTGCCGGATGTGACTCAAAAACCAAAAACAAACAAATAAGAAGATATCAGGAAACAAGGGGGCCGAAGCAGTGGTGCCGCGGGGAGCAGTAAGGCATCTGCCTTGCAGGCACTAGACTAAGACTGACCTTGGTTCGATACCCTGTGCCCATATAGTCCCCCATGCCAGGAGCAATTTCTGAAAGCGCATAGCCAGGAGTAACCCTCACCGGGTGTAACCCCCCCTTAAAAAAAAAAGATAACAGGAAACAAGACAATAAAAAATGAGGGGGATGGGAAAAAGAGGGAGAGGGAGAGGGAGGGAGGAGAAAGAGAGGAATTCACGGGGACGCAAAACACAGCCCTAATGTTTCCCCCAAATCAAATACTTGGTTCTAATCCATGAAGGTTCTTCTGACAGGACAGTCAGCAGTCCCTTCTATGTAAATCCAGATCAGCTGTCAGCAAGCAATTGTTCTATTAGGGCAAGTCAATTTTTGGAGACAGGCCTGTTAAGTTTACTTTAAGTGGAGATTAAAAGAGTTTGACCAAATGCTAAACTACCAAAGCAGGGAGAGGTGCGGGGAGAAGGGGCACAGGAATCAATTTCCTAAAATTATTTCCTTTTATTCTGGATATTTAAGGACCTCACATAGCATCTCTTATAACCAGCTAGTTCTTCTCCCACTCCTCACAGCTAGAAGCTAAAGGTTCGGTCCTTACAATGCTTTTAGGATCATTTCAGCCCTTTAACCCAGGCTCTAAAAAGGCCAACTTTAAAGTTATACAAAATCTATCATTAAAGCTTCTTCTACAGATTATTTTCTCAAGAATTTCTAAATATTTGACTCCCAGGAAAAAATGCATTTCCAGTTGAAAACAATCTCTCATCCCTATGCAGATTTTTTTTTTGGTTGAACCAAACCACATACCACTGGCCAAAGTTTAATCGGGCCTTTATTATAACACCACATGTGAGCTCCAGTGTCAAGTCTGAAAATTTCAGATAATCTCATTAAGGCAACATATTGGTACAAAGATGAAGAATATATCAATATGTCTAAAAGCCCCTTTAAAGGGGCCAGAGCAATAGTACAGCAGTAGGACCTTTGCCTTGCATGCTGCCAACCCAGGATAGTCCCAAGTTGATTTTCCCGGCATCCAATATGGTCTCCCCCCGACCCCCATCCTACCAGTAACAATTTCTGAGCACACAGCTAAGAGTGACCTCTGAGAACTGCCGGGTGTGACCCAAAAACAAACAAACAAACAAACAACAACAACGACGACGACGAAAACCCTGGAACAGAGCAGTGGTAGGGCGATTGCCTTGCACGCGGCTGACCCAGGACAAACCTGGGTTCAATCCCCGGCATCCCATATGGTCCCCCAAAGTCAGGAGCGATTTCTGAGCGCATAGCCAGGAGTAACCCCTGAGCTTTTGGGTCACCGAGTTTGGCCCAAATAACAAAAATATAAAAAACCTTTAATGTTCTACACTTCTTAAGTACAGAAATGTAATTAACTCCCCCAACAATCACACTGAATCTTGACTCTCTTACAAGAAATAGCACCTTAATGCTACATGAATAAGATAATAAAAGGAATTGACAGCTTTGCATATCCACACATTTTCACAACTTCCACAGGTGAACTTTTGTTTCTTTAGGAAAATCATTTAAGTACAAAATGCAGAAGGTCTGGAGAAATAGATAGTACAGCAGGTAGGCCTTGCATGTGAGCAACCCAGGTTTGATCTGTCATCCCACATGGTTCCCCTAGCTTCCCAGGAGTAATTCCTGACTGTAGAACCAGGAATAACCAGGGGTCTCAAACTCGAGGCCCTCCGTACATTTTGTGGCCCTGCCCTAGAGGAATCTTTTTTTGTTTTGTTTTGTTTTAGTTGTTTGGATCAGATACCCCAATGTTCAAGGCTTACTACTGACTTTGCACTCAAGGATCACCCTGACTTTGCCTCCTGCGGCCCCCAGGTAAATTGAGTTTGAGACCCCTGACCTAAGATCACTGGTGGGTGTGGCAGAAAAAAATGCAGAAAGAACTAGGATACCAGGTGAAAACTCCAGCATTTGAATTACTCTCTCTGATACACACAATTCTTTACCAGGCCTTTCCTCTACCATAATCCATGCCAATAATTGAATAAGAAGCTGTTGAGCAAACCAAACTATGATAAAATATTTATTATATACACATAAACTCACATACTTTTGACACATTTAATAGGAGGGAATAAATCAAGTTATATAAAGTAACTTCCAATCCTAAAAAACATCTTTGGGGGGGAGCCCACACCTGACAGCTCATGAGTTACTCCTGGCTCTGCACCCAGGATCATTCCCAGTAAGCTAAGGGAGCAATACGGGATTCCAAGGACTCAATCCATATCTGCCACATGCAAAGTAAACATCTGACCCATTGTAATATTTCTCCCCAACCCTGCCCTGCCAATCCTAAAAATCTTATAGGAGAAATACTCCCATACAGGGAGTATTTTCTCTCCCAACCCATCAACACTGCTACTGAACCCCACAGAACGTAACAAAAGCGAGGTTATAGGTTTAATTATAAGCAAATAAACTGCACTGAAGGCCATAAAATGTCAAGTAGCAATCACAGAGGTTTGAGGGTGTTTGGGAAGGAGAGTCAGTACTGAACATGTAGGGGCATCATTACCTAATGGTGCTGGAGGTCACTAAAGTAACCCCAGGTGGGGGCCGGGTAGGTGGCGCTGGAGGTAAGGTGTCTGCCTTGCAAGCGCTAGCCAAGGAAGGACCGCGGTTCGATCCCCCGGCGTCCCATATGGTCCCCCCCCAAGCCAGGGGCGATTTCTGAGCACATAGCCAGGAGTAACCCCTGAGCGTCAAACGGGTGTGGCCCAAAAACAAAAAAAAAAAAAAAAAGTAACCCCAGGTGGTGCTCAGTGACCCTGGGACTACACCTGTAGGTGTGAAGAGGATAGGGTGGGGAATGCAATGCCAGGGGATCACACCTGGGTAAATCAAGATACCACTAAGCTATCTCCCTGACACATGCAGTTTTGTAAGACAGTAAAGTCTTAAAAAATCCAACAAGGGGGGGCCAGCGTGGTGGCGCTGGAGGTAAGGTATCTGCCTTGCAAGCGCTAGCCAAGGAAAGATCGAGACCGAGGTTCGATCCCCTGGCATCCCATATGGTCCCCCAAAGCCAGGGGCAATTTCTGAGCACTTAGCCAGGAGTAACCCCTGAACATCAAATGGGTGTGGCCCGAAAAAAAAAAAATAACGAACAAAAAAATCCAACAAGGGAACCAAAGCGATAGGAATGGGTAGGACCCTTGCCCATGACTGACTGGGGTTCAATTCCCCGGCATCCCATATGGTCACCCAAGCACAGCCAGGTTAGGTGATTCATGAGCTCAGAGCCAGGAGTAACCTCTGGGCACTGCCGGGTGTGGCCCAAAAACCAAAAGTAAATAAATAAATAAATCAACAAGGACACATAAAACATGATTCATCGGAAACTAAACACAGATTTTGTTTCTTCTACACTTCTTTCTGGTGCAAAATGTTACATTTAAGAGTGCTAAAACATGTTTTCCCACGAAAGATTTTTTTTCAGGGCTAGAGATAGGACACAAAAAGCCTAAGGGCATGTTTTGCATGTGGGAGCTCCAGGTTCAATCCCTGATTCCCCCAAGCACCAGACCAGATGTGACCCAAAAAAGAGAAAAACAAACTTTCTTAAAGTTGACAGGGTCTAACCACACCAGTTCCTTCAATGAGGAAGTATCTGAAGAACTAAGAAAAACCGCCAGCCGGGATATACACACAGGTGGAACTGGATGCCACGTGACACATCCTGGTACACAGGGAAGGTTCAAAAGTGGCCCCCAACGCAAAACCAGTGAGCGCAACCAATTAAGACTATCAGACCAGACCACCTTGATAAACTCACCACCATTACTGCAGTTACAGAGGAATTACGGACACCTATTAGGACTGCTTGACGGGCAAACTTACTAAATAGCATTTAAATTATTTTTCTTGGGGCTGGAGAGAGAGCACAGTGGTAGGGCTTTTGCCTTGCATGCGGCTGACCCAGGACGGACCTGGGTTCGATTCCCGGCATCTCATATGGTCCACTGAGCCTGCCAGGAGCAATTTCTAAGCACAGAGCCAGGAGTAATCCCTGGGCACCGCCGAGTATGGCCCAAAAATCAAAAAAGAAATCACTTTTCTTTACTTAGCAATAGTTGGCTTAATTTTTTTCTTGACTAGGCTAATGAACTACAAAAGTTGGATAAGTATTTCGAAAACTCAAAAGAAAATAAATTCCTTGTGCCAAATTCACATGTTATCTCTCTACTCACAGGGATAAAATAGTTGCAAATGGTGTGTTTAAACTGCTAATTTTGTATTAAATAGCGAATCCAAGATTATCTCCAAGGCACAGATGTACTCCTACTGAACAGTTCAGGGGACAAACTACAGTGGAGAGAGAGCAGGTTAAAACGCTGCAGATAAAAATCGCCCGCTTCAGGGGACCTCAGGGGGCCGGAGATAGCATTAGAGGTAGGGCATTTGCTTTGCATGCAGAGGGCCGGTGGTTCGAATCCAGGCATCCCGTGCCTGCCAGGAGTGATTTCTGAGCGCAGAGCCAGGAGTGGCCTCTGAGCGCTGCCAGGTGTGACCCAAAAACAAAACAACAACAACAAAAAATTGCCCACTTCAAAAAAAAAATCTAGTTAAAAAAAAAGTGAAGTGCCACGTGAGAGCATCGTTTCTCTTGGAAGGCTGTAAATCAAACATTTCTCAAGTCATCAAAGCCTAGTGAACGCCTACGAGAGAAAGAAGGAGTCAGCTTGAAGAGGCGCGAGGCACAAGCCTTCGTTAGATTCAAGCCTTTCTTGCAAGCAGGCTTTTCAGCAGTGCATGCAGTTTTTCTAAAGCTTTGCAGAAAGATCAGAGTTAGAACAGGGTCAAACAAAATTAAAAAAGTCCGAAGCCTTGCACACAGTCCCGGGACTCGGACAAGTGTCTCCCAATTGCATTTACTCCACCGTATTTTTAAGGCAGGGAGAAGAAGAGCAGAGGGAGGCAACGCAGCTGATTAACTTGGCCTGGCAGAGAAACCTTCCCCGGCTTCCTAGGGACACACCTCTGTGTTCCAAGAGCCGAGCCACACAAGCTCCGCGTTCTTCTAAGCAGCCACGCAAGGCTCTGCGAGGCTCAGCCTAGGGATGAAAACCAGAGGCAGTCTTGCAACCATTCCAGACACTGCCCTGGTCTTCTTCATTCATAGCATTCCCGCAGGAAAGCGCAGAGGGGCCCCAAAACTTGGGAGCCTCGCAAGGGTTCAAAGACAAGCTCACCGTAGCAGAGGTCGCCCCCTACCCACGGCTTTGGAGGGATGCTTTAGCAACTGCTCGTGTATCTATCTATCTACCTAGGCGCTCAACTCAGCTAGCTCTCCTGCTGCTGCTGCTGCTGCTGCTGCTGCTGCAGCTCGGGACTCCTTCCTCCGGGGACCCACACAGAGCTACAGCTCTCCCCGCCAGGCTCCCCCCGGGAATGCACATACACTCACACATCTATACCTACACCCTTTGGTGGAAAGCAAAGGGTGGGCGCCCTGGAGGGGGGAAGAGAGAGAGAGAGAGAGAGAGAGAGAGAGAGAGAGAGAGAGAGAGAGAGAGAGAGAGAGAGAGAGAGAAGGAGGGAGAGGGGGAGAGACAGAGGGAGAGAGGGAGAGAGGGAGAGAGACAGAGACCGAGAGACGGACCCGTCCAGGCCCTCAGCAGGAGTCCTCGGCCCTGGAGGAGCAGCAGCAGGCGGGCCAACTCCGAACTCTCTTCTCACCCTCTCTGTCAAGTGAAGGTTCCCTTGCACCGAGGCTGAGGCATTCGTGAGCCCCCCTCCTCGCTCGGACAGCTAGCTTCCCGTGCTCCCCAAGTCCAGCCTAGTCCTGCTGCTGCTGCTGCTGCTTGTCCCCGAGCAGCGGCAGAAGAGTCAGCGCCCAGGTGAGGTGAGCTGGGGGGAGCGTCGGGTTCCATAGAAGGAACCTCCCCGGGGGGGGGGGGGAAGCTGCTGCAGGCCCCGTCGGACAAAACCTCGCCGTGCGCTCCCCCAAGAATAAAAATTAAAAAAAAAAACCATGCACGGTTGGCTGGAGAGGCCGCCACCACCCACCCACCCGCGCACCCCATCCATCCTTCCACGCCGCGCTTGGCTCTTTCTGTTTCTTTTTGCAAAGTTGGCACGCGCAACAGGTAGCCAGTCGCCTGTGCAGGGGCTGGCACCTGGAAGCGGCCCGACGTGCCCTCCGCGCCCGAGCCCGTGCGGGGGCCCCGAGACCACCCGGCGCCGGGGGCCCCCCAAGGCTGCGCGCGCTGAGCCCGGGGGCGAGCGAGGGGGCGCGAGGGAGGGCTGCGGCGGGGCGGGCCCGCTTCTCTCGCCCTCTCCGTCTCCCTCTCGCCCTCTCTCGGTCTCCCGCCCGCCCCGGGCCCGGCGGGCAGCCCCGGCGGGGTCGGCGGGCGCTGGCAGCCCCCGGAGCCATCTTGTGGCGGCCGGGGCTGGGGCTGAGGCTGGGGCTGAGGCGGAGGCCGAGGCGGGGCGGGCGGCTACCTGCACGATCTCGCCCTCGGCGCTGAGCGTGGCGCCGGCCCGCGAGAAGCGGCCCGTGAGGCCGGTGGTGTCGGTGGTGTAGTCGCCGCTCGGGCTGGACTCGAAGAGCACCACCTCCACGAACGCCGTCTCCTTGGCCCCCGCGCCGCGCCGGGGGGCCCGCGGCCGCCAGCAGCAAGCCCGAGCAGCCAGCGGCAGCGGCGACGGCGGCGGCAGGCGGGGGCCGAGGCCGGGGCCGGGGCCGGGGGCCGGGGGCCGGGGCGGCGGGCGCGGAGGACGAGCAGGCGGCGGCGGCGGCGGCGGCCCGGGGCCCCAGGGCGCCCCGCCCGAGCGCGGCCTCATGGTCCTGCGGCGGGAGGGCGCGGAGGGCG